>NW_003852396.1:65116329-65132403 GCF_000181295.1 Otolemur garnettii | reverse complement strand
GTTTTCCAGATATACAATCATATCATCTGCGAAAAGTGAAAGTTTGATCTCTTCTGTTCCTATATGGATGCCCTTAATTGCCTTTTCTTCCCGAATTGCAGTAGCTAGAACTTCCATTACAATGTTAAATAGCAGTGGGGACAATGGGCAACATTGCCTGGTTCCTGATCTGAGTGGGAAAGATTTCAATTTAACTCCATTAATTACAATATTGGCTGTGGGTTTGTTGTAGATGGCCTCTATCAGCTTAAGAAATGTTCCCTCTATACCAATTTTCTTAAGTGTTCTGATCATGAAGGGATGCTGGATATTATCAAATGCTTTTTCTTAATGAACAAGTATTTTCCCCAATATAAAACAAGGCAATGAACACAACCATCAATCTTAATATCCATGCAATACCGCCAATTAAAATATAACCCAAATTCTTATTTCTCCTATTCTTCCAATAATATCTTTTATAGCCGTGTTCCTTAGGACCCAATATTTAGTCTAAAATCATTCATTACTTTTACTTGTCATGAATTTAGGTTTCCTTTAATCTAGAAGACTTTTTCCAAGAATATTTGTTGCCAGGCATGACATTAGAGTTGTGTAAAAAACATGCAACTGCAGCTTAGAACCTGCTATTTTACAGCAGACTGGTTTTTCTTTGTTTAATATGTAGTATAAACCAAAATGGGTATGTGATTTAGTAAATAAATTAAAAAGATAAAAGCTAGTTATTTTCACCTTAGCGTCCACTTCAGTGAGGTTGCTACATTAAAAACAAAAGCACTGGCTGGGATTCTTTTTTCTGAGAAAGCTCATTCACGGTGCATAACAAGTTAACTTAAATATAGTGATATTTAAATTGAAAACAAAAACTCTTAATCACACACTCTGTCTCCATTACTGAGTTTTCCACAGAAACTAAACCAGTTGCTTTAATCAGAAAAGTAATAAAAGTTTTGCTTTGAAGCAATTTCCCTACTATATTTAAATACTGAAAACCGATTAGTGTGATTTATTGTCTGCTTTTCTCAAATGCAACGAAATATAATTATTTGATTTTCTGTACTGGGCTTTAGTATGTAAAATACGTCATGCATTTATCTACCCTGTAATTTCATGATGTTACAATGTTATTACTCAATAATGACTTAGCAATTACTCTATAATTACCCCATCACAGAGTACTTATTATCACCTAATTAGAGGATAAATTTCCAAAAATTGGAAAAAATATGGCAATTCAGGCCTTGTAAACGGTGATCGTAAACGTAAATGAATTTGCAAAATTATTGCTTGCAAAGACAATATATCCAATAAACACAACTTAAAATCTTATAACCAAAATGTAAGACAAGTTTTGGATTAAGTTTATGAGAAATTAGCGTGTGCTTATGTTAATGGAGCAGTTATTTACTTCTCATTAAAAATCCATTAGTACAACATTATTATTTATAAAACATACAATGTACCTGATTAAAACAATTGGCATCAGCAATTAATAAATGATAGTCCTTATTAGTGAGAAAATAATAAACAAAACACAACTGAAGACAATCCCTTCCATATGCTAGTCTACAAAAATATTGTGAGCATCAATTATGGTAGTAACTTGAGTGCAAATAAACACAACTGTACATTAAATCATTTGTTTCATCATTTTCTTGTCATTTTACTTGTGCTGTGTGCTGCTAATACAGTTGATGTGATTCCTTATCAACGTAGTCAAAATACTATAGCTCTCCCAATTGTTATCTCTTGAATTGAATGTTACACTTTTATTTTTGCTTGTTACAATGGAAGTCTCCTTCTCCTCGACCATCATATTTCCCAGCTATAGTGATGGGTTCTTTGCACCAACGTTAGAGGAAAGAGTGCCGGTACTGTTAGTGCCGGGACATTAATACTTTCTTCTCATCAGGAAAGTCACTGGAAGATTGACTTTGGAAAGTGCATCAGTGAAGGTTGTGGTACAGCTGTGAGGTACGAAGAACCAAAGCGGATGTGATATATCCTCAGTTTAGCGGCAGACTGACTTTCTGTCAACTTTATGTGTGGTTCACAGGAATAAGGTCCCAGCTATGAAGACTTACGCAGTCACTGTTTCCACTCTGGAGAGTCCCACTTTGAAGGCTTTTGGGAACAGCCATATCTAATCCACACTTTTCTTGTTTGTTTCCTTGTTCCAGTTTAAGTGAAATTGCTTAAACAATTCCTTCTATAAAATCTCATGAAATTCATTCCCATTGCCTTTTTTACCAAAAAGGCAAATTTTATTTCTTTTATTTTATTTCTTTTAGTTATTTGTTCATTCATAAAAATCCACGGTTACAAGTAGAATTTTGTTACACAGATATATGGCATAGAGGTGAAGTCAGGGAGTATGGTGTACCCATCCCTGGAGTAGCATACGCTGTACTTAGCAAGTATTTTCTCATTATCTGCCTCCTCCCCTCCCACCCCTCCCTTTGGAATCTTCATTTTGTGTCAGTCCACACTCTAATTTTAGTGTGAAGATATCATTTAGTTCCCACTTATAAGATGAGAACATAGAGTATTTGTCTTTTTGTGTCTGAGTTGTTTCACTTAAAATGATGGTCTCACGATTCCATTCATGTTGCTATGAATTACATGATTTTAGTCCTGTTTATTGTGAAGAGAGTCCCTTTGTTTATGCATACCAGCCTACTACATCCAATCAGCCACTGACAGACACTTAGGTTGAATCCATATCTTTGCTACTGGGAATATTACTGCAATAGAAATACCAGCACATTTAGCTTTTTGACACGATGATTTCTTTTCCTTTGGGTGCAAACCCCGCAGCTAGATACTACAGTGGTTCTTTTGAATGACAAACTCTTAGTAGTCTAAAAATAGAGCTGACTAAGAGAAATGATATGCCTAGAAAATTTCCCCTGTAAAACTGACCTTCAATCACCTTATTTGTGTTATAGTATCTAGGAAATCCTATATTATTAGGAACATGATCTGAGAATTATATCTGGTGGTTAGGCAAAGAGATAGAGTCAGACTCTAAATGAGATAAAATGTTTTGGTAGAGTACAAAAACACAGTATAATGGAAAAAGTAGATTAAGGATTGATAGAACAGTAAAAATGATAAAATGGTGTCATTGGCAGTGGCATTTCATGCATGGAACCCTGAGGACTAGAGATGGTTGTTCCCCAAACAGCAGGATCTGGTACCTGAGAAAGTAACTGTTACTCACAAAAACTCATTTATTCACATAAGAAAAATGGAAATTATATTCGTAATGAAAGCATGCACAAACTGATCATAGCAACTAAAATTCTTAGTTAACTCAAGTGGCAATAGATGGATAAAAATTGATCAAACTGTAATATATTCATAGAATAAATCTTAAATTATAAATCACAGAGTATTAACACATCTACAATGTAGGGAAGTCGAAAAGTTATTTCTCTAAGTGGAAGAAGTCTTATATAAAGACATAATATTTTTCCCTCATTTTTTTGTAAGTGCTAGAATCTATGTTGGAAAAAAGCAATTAAATTTGTGGTTTCATTCGGGGTTAGGATGGGAAGGAACAGACTGGGAAGGAACATCCTTGGACTTTTGGGGATGATGGTTATGTTCTCTATTTTGATAGGTGTTTCATTTATATAAGTGTATGTGTATGCATTTGTCAAAACTAAGTACACATTCTTAAGTACTCTCATTGTCAGTGCATGCAAATTTTACATGGATATGTTAAGTAAAGATTGAACACTAAGTAATGATATAACTGCAGTAGTTTTTAGAGGATGTACACAAAAGGCCAAAAAACATCTGGAAAGGAAAATCATTGTGCCAGATCTCATAATGTACACACAAAAAGACAACCCTCAGAAGGGCAAAAATGTTTGCCAAGCTTATGCGTGATAAAAAATTAGTATCTAGAATATATAAATAATTCCTACAACTCAAAAAAAGCAATTAAAAACCTTAAAATGCAATTTAAAATGGTCCCAGGACAAGAATAAATGTTTTTTCTTAGAATATATGAGAATGGCCAAGAAGTAAATGAAAAGACACTCAAGATCATAAAAACACAATGAGATACCATTTCACACTCATTAGGATGGCGACTAATATACACGAAGGGGAAATATTAATTTTTGCCAAGGGTGTAAGGGCACTGGAATGCCTGTGCTTTGCTGGTGGGAATGTAAAGTGGTACAGCTACTATGAAAAATGTGGAGGTCTCTACAATGTTACACATAGAATTACCATACAATGCAGTGATTCCACTTCTAGATGTTGCCAAAAAATTCTGAAAGCTGAGACTCAAACAGGTAAGAGCTCACTGATGTATTCAGCAGCATTATTCACAATATCCAAAAGGTAGAAACAACAGAAATAGTGCTCGATGAATACATGAATCAAGAAAATGCACTATATAGTGTGTAGGTGTGTGTGTACAAGTGATGGAGTGTTATTTAATCTCAAAAGGGAAGACATATTTAATTAATGTTTTAACATTAATAAATCTGAAAAACATTACTGCAAGTGAAATCAGTCAAAAACAAAAGAAAAAGCTACTGTATAATTAAATTTATATGAGTTACATAGAATAGGCAAATTCATAGATACAAAAATAGGATACAGATTGCTAAGGGGTGGGGAAGTTAGAATGGGGCACTATTGATTAGAGGTGCAGAGTTTCTGTCAGAGGTGAAGAAAATGTTCTAAAATGGACAGTAGTGATAGTTGCACAACATTGTCAATATAATTAATACTACAGAACTAAAAATTATTAAGACTGTACAATTTACATTATCTATGTTTTATCACAATAAATGTTATCTCAAAAAGATCACTAATAAAACTGTAAAACCCAAAGCTATAAAATTTCAAACACAGTAGAACACGTCTAGTCTATAAAAAAGGTTTCTTAGATAAAGCAAAACAACAAATGATAAGATAATTTTAAATTTAGACTTCATCACAATTGAAGGTCACCAATAATAAAGTAAATCAATCCACAAACTAGAAGTAAATCTTAAAAATACATACATCCTGCAAAAGAAATGGATTTGGAATATGTGAACACTTCTTACAACTCAATAATGAGAAGGTGACTAAACAAATCAAATAATGGCCCACAGATTGCTTCGGGTACTTGGAAAAGAAGATACACAAATGGCCAATTACTGCAAAAAAAATGAACTCAATTCACTAGAAAAATTCAGATTAAAATTGCAACTATAATCCTAAAAAGAGAAGGAAGGAAATAAACAACCAAATCGTAATGTACGTAAATGAAAACGCACGTACACACAGATCCACATACACATCCCGAATAAATGAAAACACACGTACACACAGATCCACATACACATCCCGAATAAATGAAAACACATGTACACACAGATCCACATACACATCCAGAATAAATGAAAACACATGTACACCCATACCCACATACACACTCCGAATGGTTATAATTTTTTAAAACAACTTACGAAGTGTTTAAAATAATCTTGAACAGCTAAAAGTCTCATTCATTGTTATTGGGAAATCATCTAAAGCTTAAAAAATCACTTTTGCAATTTGTTAAAAATGAAAGGTTTCATTTATAAACAATAACCACGAATAATTACTCAGGTAATCCATTCCTCAATATACTCTTTTCTACACAGACAAACAAACAAAAATATATCTACCCCAAAGCATGTGTATGAACATTTATGAATTATCATTTGTGATAGAAAAATTTTGACAAGCCAATGGCCATCAAGAAATAAATATCATTGCAAATTGTGGTAGGTACATAAAATGGAATACTACCCTACAATGGAAATGAACTATTCACACAGCTACATGAATGGACCTTGAATGCATTATGTATAATAAATGTGGCCAGGCAAAAAAAATGGATACACATTATATGGTTCCATTTGCATTAACTCTAGAAATTGCCAATTAATATATAGTGTCAGAGATAAAATGATCACCTTCTCACTTATAAGGATGGATGTAGAGATGGGTTTAATGGAGCAAAAGAAAAAAACAAATTGCGAGAGAAAGAAATGTTTGACATTTGGTTATTTTCACCATTTCATAGTTCTGTGTTTGTGTGTAAACATATATACACCAAAAAAAAAAAAAAAACCCCACAAAATAGCACACTTTAAATACGTGCAGCGTACTGTACTTCACTTATATATCAATGAAGACATTTTAAAAGCCACTATAAGAAATTGAAAAGGCAGTCAAATATTGGATGAACAATTTGGAAAACATGTCTTACGTGCTATTAATTTATAAAATATGTAGAGAACTTTTACAACAAAATAACAAAAGAGGAAAAATCACTCAATGAAAACAGGCAAAGAATTTTCAGGCAAAATATGTAGCTAGAAAATTAGAGCAAGAGAAGAGGAACATCACAATTAGTCATTTAGGAAATGCACATGAATTCCTCAGTAAGGTACTGCCAAATATTTTAGAAAGCCTACAAGGAAAAGAAATGATGATCATATCAGTGTGAATGCAGAGAAAATAGTAACTGTCACTGGCCAGAAAACATGTGCCGGCCAGAAAACAGGCATTTTATTGTAAACTTACATATACTCTTACCACTGCACCCATCAATCCATCAATTTTATTCCTTGGTATTTTCCCAAGATAAATAAAAATGCGTGTCTACTTAAAGATGGGTAGGTAAATTTACATAGCTGCTTTATTCTTCACTGTCATAAATGGAAAGGAATATATCCTCTGGAAAAATTAACACATATATTATGCTGTGTTAAGAAAAGTGTTAAGAAAAGCTTGTCTATTCAAAACAATGTAATATAAAGTTATTACATTCACATTCTATAATTCAGAAAGGAATGCAATAACAGGAAAGAATCTTTAAAAGCTTTACACTAGATGAAAGTTGTCAGACAAAAGAGGTTATGTATTTTATTACACCATTAATAAGAAATTCTGAAAAATCTATAATGACAAACATTATGCTGGTAGTTCGCTGGGGCTGAATAGTGTGTAGGGAGGATGGGACGGGCTTGAGTTTAAAGGAAAATAAGACAAAAACCTTTTTGTGATTACAGAAATATTATATACCTTTGATTATAGTGGATACTTGACCATGAGTATTTGTCAAAATCTATTTAATTGTATAATTTTTACTTATATAAAAAAAAGCCAAAGGGAAAACAAAATAAAAATAAAAATGAATAAATTTGTCTTAGCATAGCCTAGACAACAGGTCACATTTTAGAGTTTTTCCCCACACCCAGAATAAATCTCCTGCTCTGTCATAATATCCAGAAGAAATATGGGCCTCACACTGAACCATGAAACCCATGACATGCAATAGTAGGGAAGAAGAAGAAAGATGCAGACTCCAGAATTTAGGCCATAAACCGTGGAATTATTTAATATTCTGAAACCTCAATAAACTTTGTAGGAATCCAATTGCCAGGACACGCTGGTATGTACTTTGTAATTGAGAAAAATTTCTGAGTCCTGTATTCTGTGTGACAATGAAGGAGGGAAAATTCCTGATAAACACATCTAAGCTTCGGAAGCACCTATGTGCTGTAAGTAGCAATTCTGCTCCAACCCTTACTTTAGTTGTTAAGGAAAGAATGTTGCATTGAGTATAAGCAAAAATGAGAGGTGTCTTAACATCTTGCCCTTCAGGTCTAATATATCTTGTATTTTCCTAATGCTGTCTGCACCTGCTGCTCAGGATACTTGAGCTGACACAGACGGCAGGACTTCTCTAACAGGTGATGGTTGTCCTGGTACTTTCCATTGTGTTAATTGAAGCATCAGATCTCCCTTTTAGACTGAGTCTTTCTCAGGCAAATGCTGATGTGTTCCTCTTTCCTTTACAGCTTTAAGATGTGCATTGAAGTAAGAAGGGCTTTCCTGCACAATACCTACACACACACATAATTTATATTTACAAGTGTTACCTCCCAATAAAGCTTTGTTTTTATATCTAAGGTAGTCTCAGTATCCACTTACTATAATATCCAAACTGCAAAACATTTTCATGTATGATTTACATATTAATGTTCATAGCAGAGTTTTTCATAGTAACTCCAAACTGGAAACAATTCGTATGTCATTTATTATTGAAAGGATAAATTTTTAGTACAGTGGAATAATACTAAATGATGAAAAGTAACGAACTTTGTACATATACACAACAGCATGGATACATTTTAAGAACATTGTTCTAATTTAAAAATTCAAACCAAGGGCCAGGCATAGTGGCTCATACCTGTAATCTCAGTACTCTGGGAAGCTGAAGTGGGTGGATTGCCTGAGCTCATGGGTTTGAGATCAGTCTGAGCAAGAGTGAGACCCCCTTCTCTAAAAATAGATGGGTATTCTTTGGGGTGCCTATAATCCCAGCTAGTCAGGAGGCTGAGGCAAGAGGATCACTTGAGAACAAGGGTTTAAGGTTGCTGTGAGCTATGGTACCAAGGCACTCTACTGAGGGTGACAAAGTGAGACTCTGTCTCAAAAAAGGGAGAAAAAAAACTCAAACGAGAAGAATGTACATTGTATTATTCCATTAAATCCAAACATACAGCAGAACAGTGGGTATATTAAACCAGGCATAGGACAGGGATTAAGTGGGTAAGACCACAAGGAAGAATTTTAAATTAATAAAAATATGTATTTTGAAAGCTCATTATGGCTTTGGAGGCTGAGGCAGCAGGATACCCATAGCCCGAGTCTGAGGTTGCAGATGCCTTTGCACTCTGCTCAGGGCATAGGGTAGAAAAGGACATAGGGTAAAAAAGCAAACAAGCAAAAAATTCACTTTTAAAGAGTATTTCTTGATATATAAATTATATCTAAATAAAGCTTATTTTTAAGAGTTTTTGTCCAGATAGATTATAGCTCATGAATATATGCATGTATACACATAAATATACACAAATGCATAAATAAACAATTTGCTCCAAATTCTTTCAATACTATACAACAATTCATGAAAATATGATTCTGTGATTAATGACTTTTGAATACCTACTTTGTGCCAGGCAATGGCCCAAGCAAAGAAAATGTCTTGATACACAAAAGATGGAAAGACTCAGTCTTCCAAATCTGTTCTTTACTCATAAACAGGATTCAGGGTAGAGGGAAGAGGGTTGTGGAGTGTCATTTAAGATTGACATTTTATGGAAGGTGGTGCCCACTCTGAAAATGTTGGGAAAAATACATGAATAAAAAATTTTAAATAACAATCAAAATACCTGGGAAAAAAGGGTATTAAGAATAGGTGATAACCCCGGAAAAACCTCTGAAACAGCAAGACAATTAGAATGTTTCAAGGACAGCAAAGAGGTGGGTGTAGTTTGTTTCAGCAAGTAAAAGGAAAGTGTAAAAAATGAGACCAGAAAGTCAGTCAAGGGCAAGGTCATGTCAGCCATCGCTTGCTGGCATCCGTGCAGCTAGTAGATCATGCGTGAAATAATCATGTCCCCTGAGCTGTAGATTTCCACTGAAATTCTTCAGGAGCCATCCCGAAGACAAAAATGAAGTGAGGAATTAGGATTCTTTATATTTACCTTCTATTTTCCTTACTAGACTTGCCAGAAGATCATTGCTTTTATTTTGCATTCAGAGATTTGGTAAAAATATTTTATTGAAGAAAAAAAAATTAAACAAAAGGAATAAATGACAGTAGAAATAAATTAACAGTTTATTTTGATAAATGTATATCAAGTACAAGTCAGTACCCTAGGATTTAGACTTATTTTATCACTTTAACAAGTGTGTGTGTTAAAGGACAGCCATATTGTCTAAAGGAAGTTGCTCACAGGCCAGGTGCAATGGTTCATGCCTGTAATCCCAGCAGTCTGGGAGCCTGAGGTGGGCAGATTACTTGAGTTTAGGATTTTGAGACCAGCCTGAGCAATAGTGAGACCCAGTATCTGAAAATAAAGCTGAGCTTTGTGGCAGGTGCCTGTAATCCAAGCTATTCAGGAGGCTGAGGGAAGAGCATTACCTGAGCCCAAAAGTTTGAGATTGGTGTGAGCTATAAAGCCATGGCACTCTACTTAGGGTGACAGAGTGAGACTCTGTTTCAAAAAAAAAAAAAAAAAGAAAGGATTTGTCTAAGTCAGTTTAAGTCATTTAGTCAAGGTCACATAACTAGCAAGAGCAGAAAAAGGAGTTGAATCCAGTTCAGTCTGACTTGAAGATGACATTCATTCCATTGTAACCACACTGTGTCTCTCCCACTCTCCCCTCAGATTCTCAGATAGGGTTAATTTATTAAGTGTGTTCTACTCAGTCATGACCACTACTAGCATCTCTGGAAATGGTTTTAAGAAATGGCTTGAATCACGCAAGGCTTTTTAGTTAGAAGGATACTTCCTACCACATTTTGGTTTGTTTGACCCCCCTCCAAACATCATGCTGAAATCTGACCCCCAGTGTTGAGATCAGTGGGAGTTTAATGGGGGGTGTTTGGGTCATGGGGGCTGGTCCTTCACAAATAGCTCGGTTTTGTTTTCAGAGGAATTAATAAGTTTTTGTTTTGTTAGTTCCCACAGGAGCTGGCTGTGAAAAAGAGCCTGATCTTCCTTGCTTCCTCTCTCACCAGGTGACCTCTGCACATGCCAGCTCCCCTTCTGCCTTCTGCCATGATTAGAAGCATCCTGTGACCCTCACCAGACAAAGATGCTGGTTCCATGTTCTTGTACAGCCTGCAGCACTCTGAACAAAGAAACCTCTTTCTTTATAAATTACCCTCATATTCCTTTATAGCAACATTAAACAGACTAAGAACTTACCCACTATCACACACGCAAGTAGCAGGAGACAGAAATGTACAGATCTCCTGACTTCTAGGAAAAGATTTTCTTTTTTAGTAATAGTGCTCCCATTGTAATAAAATATAAATAATAATTATTATTTCAAATACCTTTTGTAAAGATATAGGAATCAGGATGTTTTACCACTGGATGCTATGATTTTTCTTTCTTTTTATTTGTTATCTATAGTACATGTCATAAATACAAATATCTAATTTTACCTCTATATAAAAGTAGTGCACATAAATTTCCATATAAAGCTCTACTAATCATTACTAAGCTTTCTTGTTATATCTGCCTCTCAGTTTCTTAGGAAACATCAGCCATTAACTCCAGTGATCAAGCAAGAAATATCCAAATAGCAAATGTCTGTCAGGCATTCTACTAAACTTAAAAACCTGAGGTTCATTGATTTTGTTCAAATATGATGGATATTGGAAGCTTCATTAATTCTTGAGAGGCCAGCAAAAAATGTATTACTGTTTTTAAGTACACACAAGACAAAAGTGTCCAAACACCAATAAGCTTTAGAATATATATCAAGATAAAATCAATGTCTTTCAGGTTAATCTCCATTAGGCATTTATAGCAGTGAGTATTTTTTCTAAATGTGCCTTCAAACCTTCCAATTCTGAATAAAAAGCATTCCATTCAGCATGGTAAGGACTCTCATAAGAGTTAAATTACAGAATGTATTGAATTTAGCTTTGGAATAAAAAGACAAAAATTGATTGGAGGGCTGTCTTATCAGGAAAGATTAAAGGCAATATATATTTATAGCTAAGAGAGGGGGAATAGGTAAATTTGCAGGCGTATTTGAATAAAGCAAATGTCAGAGGAAAGAGAATTATTTATTTTGGTTGAAGGTATTATGCAGCGGGGAGTACTGTGATGAAATATAGAAAAGGGGATATTTTGGTGGAATTTGAACTCTAAGATAGATGTAGACTTTATAGCAAAGTAGTAAAATTAAAATAGACTGACCTACTTCTAAGCAATGTGTTAGTTTTACCTCAAGAGTGGGCAAAACCAGATGACGTGTGATGCTTTTTGTGTGTACTGATTTTACAGCACTTTTTTAGGGAGGACGGAAAAAGAGGTGGGGATATGAAAGAACTGAGACTCTGTTAATTCTAGATTGCATGCAAGATGCACTCCTCAACAAAAATAATAATATGAAAAATTACAAATGGAGGCCTACTGTGTGTGTTTTGAACTACATCAAATGCTTCAGTGTAAAGAATTCTAATACATGAATTTAAGCGGATGTCAAATGTGTGCTCTGCACTCTCTCAAAGAGAGAAATAACAGAGAATAATAACCATATTATAACTGAACAACAGCAGTTACAATGATAGCAAAAATAATTTCTAGTCTGTTATGTCTATGAGGGAGCCACGTACATGAGATGTGAATTGGCTGCATCCTCATTGTGCCTGTTTCATGCATTTCCCACAAAATGATCCTCAGATTGTACTATGTATTAGTCTGGTGTTAAAAATAAGCAATTTTCATTTTCATTCATTTTTATTAGTGGATATAAGTTATAGACCATATTTGATGTTTAACTGAAGAAACAGAAATTTCCTCCTCTCTTATAGAGATGGTGGTAGACATATCATCACACTTAAGGAAGCTCCTAGGGTAATTTTGTTTTACAGAAAACATGCCTTAAATGTTGACTTTAAAACTGAACTCCTGGATAATATACAGGAGTACTCCACTCCAACTCCTGTATAATATTCAACTCCACTCAAATTAATTCCTTTTATTTTGACACCATGAGGTAGACGCTTTTATTGACACGGTTTATGAAAAGAAAATTAAGCAATATGGAAGTTTCGTAACTTGCTAAGAACCAATTTAGCAATCCAGTAAAGGGCAGAGACATTATTCAAACCCGAATATGTTGATGTCCTACCCTGTGTTCTTATATAGTTTCCTAAAGTCCAGTACAGTAGTTTTTCAAACTTTAGAGTACACCAGACTCACCTGAAGGTGGTGGTATATACCATTGCCCACACTTCACAACTCTGCGCTCAGAGGCATTACATCCTATCTTGAAAGTGACTGCAGTTGAAATCTTCGCACCAAAAGAATCAGTAAACACTATAAAGCAGAGTCTTTCTTCCTTCTTGAAGATGTGTCACTAGACCCTACCACAGAAGTCTCACATCGTTCCTAATACTTTGTTTTACTCACAAGTCCTAAGCCATGCTGTGGCTGGCGTCTAGGCCACACTTTGAGAACCACTAATTCAACTTGATTTTTTCTCCACATATAACAAGTTCATTACAAACCTTAAATAATAATAGTACTATGTATTAATACAATTATATTTATCTTATCTTTTAATTGAATATTAACTGATATTAAATGACTCCTTCAAAAAATTTCAGGATACTACACACAACATTAAGCTAGTAAGGGTAAAAATGTAAAACTTCATTAGTAATGTTTATGCAAAGTGAAATATACTGTCTTTTCATTCTTAATGTGAATTTATATTTAAATTAAAATAAGAGGGCAGTGCCTGTGGCTCAAAGGAGTAGGGTGCCGGCCCCATATACCAGAGGCGGTAGGTTCAAACCCAGCCCTGGCCAAAAAAATATACTAATAAAAATAAAATATAATATAAAAAATTAGAATAAGATTTTGTTTAAATCTGGAAAAAAAGGTAGTCTGTATTGTGATGTATCCATATTTGTGAATACTTATAGTTACATAATTAATGTAGTAACAGGTTCATGTTATTAGAGCAGTGGCTCTCTGTTCTAGTTTGTTATTTATATACCTATACTGCCTACGGGTTTTCTTCTTGATTGGATTTTCCAAAATCTCCTATAAGTTGCTAAGTTATACCTTTCAAAAGGAACCATCCTCAAGGAACTTGATGAAATGTTTCTCTGTTTAATGATCAAACCAATTTAACTGTTCTGCTGCGGGCTCTACCAATCACCTGCATTACAAAATCACCATAAAACAATTAGGCTTCTTTTGGTGACAGGAGGTGAATAAAATAATGCAGATCTTGGTTCCCAAGATGCAGCATGATACAGGTTGGCAAGGAAGGCAGAAGCATTGGTTTTTAGCTTCCAACAGCTTCATCCCTGGCTGCTGTGAAAGAAAGATGTTTTCAGCAGGTGGAAACCGACAGGAATACACAAGCTGTTTTGGGAAGCACCTTTACCCTCGGTCTTTTCCAGTGATGGCACCAAGATGATGAAAGGCCCCAAATATACTATTAACAATCTTCTTCATTTTTTTTCCTTTCCACCTTAAAGCCAATAGAAATATATTGCAAATTTGTAAAAAGATGAGAACAAAGAATGACTGAAGGGGGTAACTGAGAGGACTCTGTACATTGTAGGAGCTTTTCTACTTGACATAGTAGAAAATAATTCAACACTTGTTTATTAAACGCTCAACCCATGTTGGGCCAATAAAACGTTGAAAATGCAGCTTTTAGAAACTTAGCATGATCAATAGTGTTGAAATAGCATGAACAAATGTCAAAAGGGGAATACAACCTGGTCAGCTCCTACACTTACCAAACATTGCTGTAAATTCATCACTTAAGGACTAGTTTTTTTTTTTTTTTTGTCAGCCTGTCTCACTGAAAGACAGAAGAAAGGGCAGAACCTCCACAATCTCTTAAGTTTAGTTAAATGAGAAACTTACCTACCTTCTGTTTCTTAAAGGGATGAGCACAAAATAGTCAAATTAAGCATACACACTGGTCAGATTAAAAAAGACATAAATCCATTGAATTTGGTATACAAAATTAAGTATGTATTAAACATTTAAAAATCAAAACCAGCAAATGAGATTGGTATTCTATTATTCTGTATGTTTCTCTTATTATAGGCATGACAGAGCTTGAGCTAATGTGAAAACTATTTAGTATGGTTTGGAGAGAGTTCTGCCTCAGTGAAGGGAACGAGAAGAAAGAAAGGCTTGAGTATGGTTTCGGATCTCCAAAGAACTGCCTTTTGCACTTTAACATGAACAATAAATATTTTTTGCGCGAGCCATTTTTGTTTTACATATATTATGAACTTCAGTCTTCTAATATCTTATTTTCGAAATTGACCACTAATGTATATTAGAGAGAGAAAAAATTATGTATGGTAATACTGACACAAATTGTTTTCCACTAAAAATATCTCCTGCTAAACAGTCTCAAGGTGGAGTTTATAATATACATATAGATACTTTCATACAAGAGAAAAAAATCCCTAAAATTTAGCAAATAACTTTCTTGGCCATATTTCAAATTGCTGTCAATTTGTCAAAAGAACTTAATCAGCATGTTGGCTTCTAATATGTGAGGAGCTGCCAAATTTACCATATTTAATTTATATGAAAGAAAATTATTTTTTTAAAGATTGCATTCCACCTCTTTTATTACCATGCCCGATAAATTTAAGGTAGCAGTAGTCTGATTTACTTATGTATTAAAAGCCAGATGTGATTTTTCCCAGCTTGAAAACTGTTGCTAGTTATTAGATGCAAAATAAGTAAATTATATTAATTAAGAGTCAAAACTAATTGAAGGAATATACTAGAATGTAAAAATGTAAAATCAACAACAGAAACGTGCAGAGGTTCAATGTAATTAAAGACGTACAAGTCAATACATGAGTTCGCTCTGACTGCCGAGTACTTTACTGCATCTGTACGAGGACCACCTGGGCCATGTGTCATCATCACTCACCTGCATTGTGTCAGTAGTTCCCTATGTGGCCTCGCTGCTGCATTTCTTGCCCTTTTGCAATTCACTCCCTACATACCTGTCACTCTATGCTCCAGCCACGGTGACTTTCTTTTCCCTGCTTACACAGGCAGTCCTTCTTTGGGGAGCGCACCTGCTGCTGCTCTGCGGGGATGCTCTCCTGCCTCACGCTCACATGCTTGGCTTCTGTGGATAGGCTACCACCTCTGCAAGGCTGCCCAGGCTGCCTGTAAAGTATCCCCAACCAAACGCACACTCGCTCACATTATCCTTCCTATCGTCTTCAGAACATCCAATTTCTCATGTCTAATTTCTCTACAGCACATAGTCTCTCCAGGAGACCCAGGATTTCCCTATCTTAATTACTGCTATATTTCCAGTGTCTACAAACTTGCCAGAATACAGTAGACTCTCAAAAATATTTGATAAATAAAGGAACTAATTTATTGGGGAAAAAAATCTTTAAAAATGGTATATTTATGAGATTTACTCATACTGATTTTTTTTTTTTTTTTTTTTTGAGACAGAGCC
>NW_003852396.1:65108769-65116068 GCF_000181295.1 Otolemur garnettii | reverse complement strand
GAGCCACTCATACTGATTTTTAACAAAATTTTCAATTTGGAAAAAACAAAGCACAAGTTGAACTGTCTTTTTTGTTATTTCTTCTTATCCTAGAATATACAAATGTATAGGAATCTTCATCATGATTGTTATGACTAATTAACACGTGAAATGACTTGAAAATGTAAGTAGAATAGTATGAATATGTTAGAATCAGAATTAAATGATTTTTTATTTCAAATGTTTGTGCACATCTAAAATATTGCTAATTATAAAAATTAAAATACTCTCATTCTGTAAATTTTTTTCCTAATGCCTGTCTGAATAATCAAATGTCATTTGTCCTGTGTGTATGACTATTTGTCCTGTGTGCAGGAAAAGATTTCCCTGCAAGGCAGTATGAAATACAGTGACCCTTTTTCATTGAACTATATATTCCTATTTTAACTGTTATAGAAAATTTTTTAAATGACTTAAGAATAACTAATACAATTAATATAATTGATATGAATTTGTACATCAAAGAAATCCTTTACAGGCACTTTGCTGAGTGTATCTGTGTTCTCAATTAATAGTCCATATTGCACAATTTGTTGAAAAAGGAAAATCAAGCATATACTTTTAAGAAGGTCAATCAAAATATAAGACATATCTTAAGTTTTAAATTTTTGTAAAATACAGTCATTTGAGTGAGAGCTGGGAATTGAAAGCCTGTATTTTGTCTGTCAAATGCTATTTAAATGCAGTATCTAAGTGATTTTTATAGTGCTCTCCATTCTTCAATTAGTTGATAATTTAAAATACTGTGATGAACTATTTTAAGCATTAATGTTTTCAGGGCATAAATGTACAAATGAAAATCTCTTGTATTGCCACTGTACTTTTAACTTTCAGAACTGTAAATTCTCGCAAAGTTGGGCCTGCTTGGAACCATGAAGATGCCGTCACGACTTAATCTCAGCACTGATCCCACATAATTTTGACATAGCTCTTTGTGATTGTATTTGATGAAATCTGCAGTGGCTCTAAAATGGGTATTTTGCTTTTTAGACATTAGCTCATTGATCTTCTAGCTTTTCTAACAAGCCATAGAAGAGTGAGTGTATTTCTCAGGGAAAAATCCACAGTGTAAATTTAGAATTAAGCTGTTTGTGTCTGGAAGCTACAGAAATTAGGATAAGTGCTAAGGAATATTATAAATGGTAAAGGTAGGAAGGAAGCTTAGACGACATTTGTTCCCAAACCAGTATGCAGTCAAAACGACCAAAGGCTTATTCTCATAGGGACAAATGCTTTAACAATTTGTCCAGAGATAAATAAATGGAAAGCATTGAAAAGATAACTAAAAAAGCAGTTAGATGTACAGAAAAGAATGATCTGCTTCTTTCTCTCTTTTTCCTACTTTCTCTCCTTCCTTTCTTTCCTGGATTGCTTTCTTTTTATTTGTTTTTCAACATTTATCTTTCTCAGGAAAAAAAATGATAAAAAGGTTAAGAGTTGATATTGACTACAAGGAATTATAGTTATTAATGCATACTTTTATTAGTTTATTTATTTTTGTTATAAATGGCAAGTCTCTGATGAAACTCTCCACCTCCCCCTCTATTGTACTGAACATTTTAGTCATAGTTATTTTGATATACAGATCTAATAACTTTAAACTGTCAGGGTAGTTTTAACTGAGTACTGAAAATCTTTAATAAAACTTTATAGAAACTTTTAGTGTCTTGGGATGATAGTGTCTTCCTCTAGAAGGGATTCAGAGGAAGTTCTTTTAATTTCCTCGGTCTGGGAAGTCTTCAAGGCCCTGCAACCACAGTAGTTGAGATGTTCAATTTCTGTCTCTACAATCTACTAACACTCAGACTTTAGAAATTTTTCAGAAAGATGAGTAGCTTCTCTCAATCCGTAGCCATCATTTGGAGTCAACAGATGACACAGAAGGGAAGGAAGAGTTAATGGTCATTGTTACCATAGGCAGGCAAGGACGATTTGAGCAGAGGAAGTATGGAATAGGCCCTATAAACAATTGGTGTACGTAGTAAGAAAACACACAGTAAGGTAATGGGAACTGTAAGAGTCATAGAAAATTAACAAAGGTAGGAACTGAGATGTGAGTAAAGAAAATAAAAATAGAGACATAGACATCTGGAACTGAATAGAAAACCAGGAGATGAAACTAACATCTTATAGCCAACTAATCTTTGATAAAGCAAACAAGAACATACACTGGGGGAGAGAATCCCTATTCAATAAATGAAGCTAGGAGAACTGGTTAATCACATGTAAAAGACTGAAACTGGACCCGCACCTTTCTCCACCCACAAAAATTGATTCAAGATGGATAAAAGTTGTAAATCTAAGCCATGAATCATTAAAAATTCTCAAAGAAAGTGTGGAGAAAACACTGGAAACTATTGGCCTAGGGAAGGATTTTACGAGTAAGACTTCCGTGGCAATTGCAACAGTAACAAAAATAAACCAATGGGACTTAATTAAACTGTAAAACTTCTGTACAACTAAGGAAACAACAGCCAAAGCAAATAGACAACCTACACATTGGGAAAGGATATTTGCATATTTTTAATCAGACAAAAGCTTGATAACTAGGATCTACAGAGAACTCAAATTAATCAACATAAAAATAGCCAACAATCTCTTATATCACTGGGCAAGTGAGATAAATAGAACCTTCTCTAAAGAAGATAGATGAATGGTTAACAAACATGTGAAAAAATGCTCATTGTCCCTAATTATTAAAAAAATGCAAATCAAAACCACCCTGAGCTATCGCCTAATCTCAGTGACAACAGCCTACATCAATAATCTCAAAACTGCAGAGGCTGGCATGGATGTGGAGAGAAGGGAACACTTTTACACTGCTATTGAGACTGCAAACTGATAGAACCTTTTTGGAAGGAAATATGGAGAATCCTCAAAGAACTCAAGAACTGGTTAAGGTAGCCTTCATGGCATCCTCTTAGTTATTGTGTTAAGACATTTATATTCTACATTTAAAAAGATTCACATGTACCCTGTAAGATGAACCGTAGGTGTGGTCCCACCAATCATCTTCCCCCCACTCATCCTCCCTCCTTCCTTCCCCTTCCTCTTCCTTTTCCCCATATTCTTGGGCTATAATTTAATTGGGTTATAGCTTTCATATGAAAGCTATAAATTAGTTGCATAGTAGGGCTGAGTACATTGGATACTTTTTCTTCCATTCTTAAGATACTTTGCTAAGAAGAATATTTTCCAGCTCCATCGATGTAAACATGAAGGAGGCAAAGTCTCCTTAACTCCTTTATGAGTGAACTTTTGCTTTAATAAACTTTGCTGCTTCAAAACTGTCTCTTGCTTTTATCAGATTGTGAGAGGACAAGAACCAGGTAGTCTGCATCACCAGCCACCCTCCTATATATCTCTTCAGCTGTTGGCTGCATGGATAACTTGGAACATTCTTCAAATAATTGCTTATGCTGTTAGCATTGGTCTGATACAATCTCACCACACTCAGAAATAGAATTGATTTCTAGAACATTTAGTGGAATTCATATTTATAAGAACAAGTTATGGTTTAATAATAAAATTATTTCTTCTACTGGTTGCTGAGAAGTTTTCTGCACAAAGACAAAGCTGGTTTGCAATCTAAGATGGAAAGTATAGAATCAAACTGAGAAATGTTTGGGGGACTGTTTCGGACTAAGCATGTGATTTCATTTGGGACAATTAAGTCCCCTCAGTCTCAGATTATCCTTCTGAGGAAAATCAACTTTTTCAGCCTCACTCCCACTATGAATGAAGGTTATTTAATAAAGGAAAACACCACTGAGATTCACAGAATGAAGGTCCAGTGTAAGAGCAAAGTATTATTTTGATGATGGAGCTCTTTAAGTATGGGACTGTTTCAGTGAGTGATCAGAACTAGTTGTTGTGCTAGTGATCTGAACTGTATCACACTGATCCAAGCCTCCAAGCCTCCTGTGTCAGCAAAGTCAGCAAAAAGGAACAGAGTTAGTAGAGGGAGAGCACAAAACTAAAGCAGCAGCAATGCGGAGTGGAAAAGATTTAGACATTTTTTGAACCACTATGTGGACTTTTGGGTGCTATTTAGGGAGAAATAGGAACCCGGAGTTATGAGTAAAATAATGGGACAATTAGATTTTCTTTTAAAGGGCATCTTTCTAAAAATGGTTGCCATATTCTGAATGGACTGAAGAGAAGGGCAGAAAGCAGAGGGGCAGTAGGAACCAATACCATCATCATCGCCATTGCCTTTATTCTGTAGGCAAGGCAAATGTTTGCGAGAGGCCTGCTGCAGAGGTCACACACACCTCAGGCTCAGCTGGCTGGGGAGTGAGTTATTTTCTTACTCTTGATCTGTAAATGTATCTGAGAAAGGAGATATCTGGCATTTTCAGTGGGCATGGTAGAAGACAAGCCCAGCAGGCAAGAAAAATGGGGGAAATTGCTCTCGGTTAGATAATCAGTAATGCTTTTCAGGGTGAGTTTTGGGCTAAAAGCATTACAAATGCCTTGGAGCTACTAAGTAGAACATTAAATTGTTAAATTTTTTTTTTATTTCTGAGTAGTCTTTCTGACTACACTAGAAAAATGGGCCCTGAGTAAGCAAGATAGGAAGTTAGGGAATCCAATTAGAAACCTGTTTCTGTAATTCCGGAAACACACAACAGCATTGATAGTGGCCTGAGACTGATTGAAGTGAGCGCCTAGGGTCATGGAGAGGAAGCATCAGTGGTGCCGCTTGCAGAAGATTTCTGGAACGAGCCAACGGGTAGGTTATGTTGCCGTGGTTGAAATTTGTGTTTGGTTTTTTTTTTTTTTATCTTGAAGGGGAGCAGTGATGAGTTTAACTCTTTTTAGGCTGAGTTCAGATGTGGTTGGAAAAATCTAAGTACTAATGGGGGGAAAAAGGCTGAAGCACAAGAAAAAAAATCAAAGCTCAAAATATAGATTTTAGAGTGATCCACATATAGATAATTCTATCCAGAGTATAAATATTTAATCCAAAAATTGGATGAAAATGGTGTTCTGAACAAACACTTTCTTTGTACTTCTTTGTCCTGCTCCATATGCAAAGGGAGAGACACAAATGACAGAGGTTTCAAAAGAAAAACACATGAGACAAAGTTCACCAATAGCCTAGACGTGTTCACTCTCAGACTATAAAGAGCGGTACACTCTAATCATTGAAAGTTCACCAATAGCCTAGATGGGTTCACTCTCAGAATATAAAGAGCGGGTACACTCTAATCATTGAAAGTTCACCAATAGTCTAGACGCATTCATTCAGAATATAAAGAGTGGGTACACTCTAATCTTTGAAATATGTAGTGAGTGAGGAGAAACCAGGAGCCCAAAACACATGTGAGAAAATATTGCAATACAAGTAGAAATCATGCAAAGCATCTAACCCTAGAGTAAAATCATTATTTCAGATACAGGAAAAGTACATTGTTAACAAAAGCCAAGCACTATTGACAAGTTCCTTTGAGCATGTATGGCAAATTTGTAGTCATAAATTTAAAAGAAAGCAAGTCAGTGTCATTGCTTATTTCTGGAAATTAAGTGGAGTTTTGGATGTAATCATACTCAGAGTTTTACCAAGTAGATAACAGATAAGGAGTGGAAGATGTGTTTTGACTGGATTCAGGGAGAAAGTGTAATGATAGACCAGGGACTGTAAGCTGCATGTAGAGTATGGTACAGTCCAGTGGATGGTAGTGGACGCTCAGAACACCGGTCATGAGTTTGGGATTGTATGAGCAAAACTTCAGGCCTCTTTGATATGTGCAATATGTTAGAAAGTGGTACTAACGAAGTGTTTATACAAATGTCCTCGTCATTTACACATAGCCAAAGATATACATACATTTTTAAAAACTTGTGAACATTCCAGAAGTTATTTAACAAAAATTAAGTCCATGGAGAATGTTAGCACAAGCAAATTTCACTTCACTAATAGGCATGTTGGGGTAAGTACACAGCACACTGTGCACACACAGTACATTCGTGAACAGATGGATGCACCAAAATGCTAGTGTGTAACAGAAAATATCAGCCAACCCTCCAGAAGTTCTGGGGCTCTGTGTTGCCATAGAGCTCTACGCGCTACGGTGTGCCTACTGATTTCCCAGCTATGTCACTCAGTCAATGACATTTAAAGAAGGTCAACAGAGGCCTGTGTCTTCCACCAAAGAACCATCACTTGAGCCAAATCTGACACCAGAAGATATACCACTGTAACTAAACTGCAGGAGGCCATACTTTTTTTGTTTGTTTTTGGCCCACTTTTTAATTAAGACAACTAAGATACCCTTTCCTAACATACTCATTTACCTGATTTACTCCCTTCAATCTCTTCATCTCAAACTCTTCCGTAACTCTTAAAATATTCATTTATGCTTCCTTTTATTCTATTTTTTAATTTTAGGTTAACATGGGGGTCCATACCTTTAGGTTACACCAGTTGGTTTTGTAAGGTTAAAATCCACCTGTATGTGGGCCTTCACCCAGAAAGTGTGCTATATACCCGTGCAATGTGCCTGTTGGTGGGACCTTATCCAACCCTTCCTTCTCCTACATTGAATTTAGCTTTTCTCTCTTGTGAGCATGCTAATCCACTTGTTTAAATTTGGTACTGAATACATTTGGTGCTTATTTTTCCATTCTTGTGATACTTTGCTTAGAAGGAGAATATTCTCCAAATTCATCCAGGTTATTACAAAAGATACAAAACTCCATCTGCTTTTTTTATAGCTGAATAATAGTCCATTGTATACAATACTGCAGAATATTAATATTAATATTTGATTAATAAACTATTCTATTAATCTATTCATGCGTGGAGGTCACTTGGGTTGTTCTCACATCTTTGCAATTGTGATTTGCACTGCTGTAAACATTCAAGTGTAACTGTCCTTATGATAAAATGTATTTTTTTTTTCTTGTAGGTAGACATCCTGTAATGGGATTGCAGGATCAATAGAAGGCATACTTTTAGTTCTTTGAGGACTCTCCATACTTCTGCCCATGGAGTCTGAACTAGATTGCAGTCCTTCCAATAGTGAATGAGTGTTGCTTTCTTTCCAGACTAGAGCTGTGTCTCCTGTTTGGGGAGCCTGGGATGTGGGCTGTTCTCACTAGGGTTAGGTGATATCTCAAAGCAGTTTTTATTTTATTTTTTTCATGAATTTGTTGGCCATTTTTCTGTCCTCATGAGAAAAACTTTCTGTTCATGTCTCTTGCCCAGTTTCTTTTTTTCTTTTTCTTTTCTTTCTTTTTTTTTTTTTTTTTTTT
>NW_003852396.1:65098734-65108596 GCF_000181295.1 Otolemur garnettii | reverse complement strand
GGGGATTCGAACCCGCCACCTTAGGTGTATGTGGCTGGTGCCTTAGCTGCTTGAGCTACAGGCACCCAGCCTCTTGCCCAGTTTCTAATAGTGTTGTTCGCTCTTTTCCTGTCAAATTGCTTGAATTCTTTGTAGATTCTGGTTATTAACCCTTTGTCAGATTGATAGCTTTCAAAGATCTTCTCCTATTTTGAGAACTGTCTCTTTGATTTATAGATAATGTCCTTAACTATGCAGAAACTTTTTAACTTGATAAGGTCCTGTTTTTATTTTAGTTCTTGCTACAATTGCCGATGGGGTCTCCTTCATGATTTCTTTCCCTAGGTCTATAAGATTAAGTGTTTCGAACATTTTCTTTTAGGGTTTTTATGACTTTATAAGTTTCATGACTTAGATTAAAGTTTGTATACTCTGTCAGTTAATTTGTGTAAGTGGTGAGAGTTATGGGTCCAGCTTCAGTTCTTTAGAATGGCTAACCACTTATCCCAACACAATTCATTGAATTGGGATTCCCCCCTTCCCCCCAGTGTATACTTTTGTTTGCTTTGTCAAAGATCAGATGCCATGAAAGACTATTTTCATCCTTGAATTCTTTGTTCTGTTCCAAATATCTATGACTCTATTTTTATGCCAATACCATGCTGTTTTGTTCACCATAGACTTTTAGCATAAAATGAAGTATGATAAAGTGATGCAACCAAATTTGTTCTTATGTTGTAGAATTGAATTGGCTATTTGGGTTTTTATTTCTGGTTGCATAGGAAACCTAGAATGATTTTTTCAAGATCTTCAAAATGTGACATTGGCATTTTAATGGATATTGCTTCAAATCTGTAGAGTGCTTTCGGAAGTATATATGTTTTGACAATGTTGGTTCTTCCAAGCCCTATGCATAATATATTCTTCCATCTGTTAACAACCTCTGCTATTTATTTTCTCAAAACTTCATACTTTCCCCTGTAGAGATTCTTTACATTCTTTGTTAAATATACCTGAGGTTATTAATACCCTACACAGTAGCATTGAAGAAAATGAAAAACATTTATTCATGCCCTTTAACCCACATGGTCTACCAACTAGATTTTCTATACCTTAAATCATCTTTCTATATTCTTTCATATAATTCCTCTTTGTGAAATCTGAGAGTGATTGCCCCTATAGCTTTTATAAGGTTGACTATTTCTTTCTGCCATCCCACATACCTACAATAGGCCTGGGTCTGGAGGTGGAGTGTTCTCATGGTTCTTAATCAAAACTTTTCGATATTTATCATTATTCTTTTAAATTCTCACTTCTTTGAAACTCATGATATCTGACTATATCACAAGCTACTTCTAAAGTTCTAAAGATTGTAGTCACTATAAAACTTTAAATTTCTTTTTTTACATTTATATTATTTTTTAAGTTCAACATCTTATAGAGATACAAATGTTTAGATTACAGGTATTAATTTTGTTATGCTTAAGTCACAGTTATAAGTGTACCCATCACCCAAATAGCATTCATGTACTCATTAGGTAGGTTTCCACCCAACTCACCCTCCCACAGCTTGATTTCCATGGAGTTTTACTTCCTATTGTGCACATGTGTGTTCATCAGTTAGTTCCAATTTAATAGAGAATATATGTGGTGTTTGTTTTACTTTTCTTCAGATACTTCACTGAGGATAATGGCCACCAGGTCCACCCAAATTATTGAAAAAGGATTAATCCATACTTTCATGAACAAATTGTATTCCATAGTATACATATACTATATTTGTATTTTGTCAATCTATTCATGGATTGACGGACACTTGGATTGATTCTAGAAATTTATAATTGTGGATTTTGCTTCAATAAACATTGGAGTAGGTGTCATTTTGATGAAATGGCTTATTTACCTTTTGAAAAATACCCAGTAGTGGATTTGCTGAAAAAAATGGCATGTCTATGTTTAGTTCTTTGAGGAATCTGCATGCTATTTTCCATTGAGGTTGTAGTAATTTTCAATCCCACCAAGAGTGTATAATTGGTCCTTTTTCTATGCATCCATTCTAGAATTTAATGTGTTTGGACTTTTTAATAAAAGTCTCCCTAAGTAGGGTAAGGTTGAGGTTTGACTTTGCATTGTGGTTTGAATTTGCATTTCCCTGAGAATTAGTGATACTGAGCATTTTTGATGTATTTATTGACCATTTGTCTATCTTCATTTAAAAAGCTTCTGTTCCTGTCTTTTTGCCCACATCTTAATGGAGTTTGATTTTTCTTGCTGATTTGCTCGAGATCTTTGTAGGTCTTGTTATTAACGCTTTGTTGGATGTATCACTTAAAAATATTTTCTCCCATTTTGTATGTTGTCTGTTTGCTTTTGGGGTCTTCTTCATAAATTCTTTGCTTAAGCTGTTATCTAAAAGAGTCTTTCCAACATTTTCTTCTAGCATTCTTATAGTTTCATGCCTTACATTTAAGTCTCTTATCCATAGTGAATTAATTTTTGTGAGTGATATTAATCCTGTTTTATTCTTCTGCCTGTGGCTATCCAATTCCTTCACCACTTATTGAATAAGGCTTATCTTCCCCAGCATATATTGTTGTATTCTTTGTCAAAGATCACTTGGCTATATGTAGATGGTCTTATATCTGGGTTCTCTGCTCTGTTCCATTGGTCTATGTCCCCTCTTTTGTGCCAATGCTATTGTCGATTACTATGGCCTTACGGTATAGTTTGAAGTCCAGTAATGTGATGCCTTCAGATTTGTTCTTTTACTTTAACATTGTTTTGGCTATTCAGACTTTTTTCTGGTTCCAAATTAAATATATAATTATTTTTTCTAGCTTTATGAAATATGACTCTGATATTATGAGTCATAATCAGAAAACCTCAAAGACTCCACCAGGAAACTCTTGGAACTGATAAATAAATTCAGCAAAGTCTCAGGTTATAAAATCAATGTATAGAATTCAGTAGCATTCCTACATGTCAACATCAGTTAAAGGGAGAACCAAGCCAAAGACTCCATATCTTTCACAAAATCTACAAATAAAATAAAATACCTAAGAATATACTTACCAAGGAGATAAAAGATTCCCACAGAAAGAACTATGAAACACTAAGGATGGAAATCATAGATGACACAGACAATTGGAAAAATATGTTATCCTCAAGGATTGGTAGAATTAATATTTTATTTATTTAGTTGTTAAATCATGGCTGTGTACATTAATGCAATCATGGGATACAAATTACTGGTTTATATACAATTGGAAATATTTTCATGAAACTGGTTAATATAGCTTTCATGGCATTTTCTTAGTTATTGTGTTAAGACATTTATATTCTACACTTAGTAAATTTCACATGTACCCTTGTAAGATGCACTGTGTCCGTACTACCCAAAGTGATTTACATATTGAATGCAATCCCCATGATAATACCAACCTTAAACTTTAACACCAACTCATCATTCTTCTGTTTACTACTAGTTTCTAATAGATGAAAGGTGCATGCCACTTGAAAGTTTGGGATCCTTATTTGGTATATTTTTCCATTTATTCAACCTCATTATCTTTTCCTATATATTTTTACTAATAGTAACTATATTGCAACAAAATTCTTGGTTTAATGCAGATTCTTGTTGTGGTATGCAACAATAAGAGCTAAATTTAATGAGCTCATGCATGTGCTAGACAAATTCCTGAGAGTGCTACATACATTATCTCTCCTAACATCCAGGAGGGGCACCACAAAGTGGACACCATTACTGACAATGCTTTCTAAATCAGGACATTGAAGCCCAAGGAGTTTAGAGAATTTACCAAGAACACTCACAGATTTTGGAAAGAAGTCACAATTTAAACCCTGACTTCACACCCAACACATTAAATTAGAGAATTATTCTATTTATGCTTTAATATACAACATAGAATCTTATACTGAAATTATCAAATCCGGTAGTAAAAATTTAATTAAGAAGACAAATCACTAGCCAAGCATAGTGGCTCATACTTGTAATCCTAGCACTCTGGGAGGTCTAGGCAGGACATCACTTAAGCTCCAGAATTAGGGATCAGCCTGAGCAAGAGTGAGACACACCTCTATTAATAAAGAAAAATTATCCACACATTGTGGTAGGTGCCTTTAGGCCCATCAGGAGCCTGAAATAGGAGGATCACCTGAACCCAAGAGTTTGATGTTGCTGTGAGCTAGGTGGATGTCATGGTACTCTAGCCTGGACAACACAGTGAGACTCAGTCTCCAAAATTTAAAAATGTATCACTTTTTTTTATTTTATTTTATTTTTTTTTGGCCGGGGCTGGGTTTGAACCCACCACCTATGGCATATGGGGCTGGCGCTCTACCCTTTTGAGCCACAGGTGCCACTCACCTTTTTTGTTTTTATTAAATCATTTCTACATAGATCATAAGTTTATATATTTGCCACATATTCATTTCTTCTCTCACTGTTGATTACATATGTACAAGTTCATGATAATGTTAAACTCTATGAAAGGGGTTGTATAGGGGTAAATAAAATGACATTTTACATAATGAATAGTTTGGATATGCTAGAAACACAGATGTGTGTGCATGTGCTATTTGAAAGATTTCAAGCACTAGGAAAATTTAGAAAAGTCAATGAGTACTTTAGGCAGGATGAATAATGAATAAGAAGAATTAACTACAAAAGAGAATTGAGCTCTGAAGTATATGATATGGTAATTTTAAGTAGAACCACCAATAAGCAAACACACACACACACACACACACACACACACACAAAAGGTGCATTACTAACAAAATGGCAGCTATCTCAATTTAGTTGGAGAGCTAGTGTATATAAAAAGGGAATAGTGGCCGGTAGGAATGGAATGATGAACTGAGATATTATCAGTGACTTAGATTAGATGCTAACATATTTTACAGTTTATTTAATATACAGAAGATGCAAAAATGTATACACATTTAAAAAAAGGTAAACCTGTATTAAAATTTTAATATTCAGTATACTCAATGAGAAAATATGTATACACTTCACTTTTGACTTCTTTAAATACAAGAGGTGCTCAGTGTGCTCACCGTTAATGTCCAGAACTTCTGATTATGACAAACTATTGCTTGGGCAATGTTACCAGGCTTTGCCTGTTTAATGGGTAGGAAAAGCCCTAGAAGACGTATTTTTTTCTTAGTACTTTTCATAGCCTCTTCTGTGACCATTATTCTCCTCGGAGTGCTCACAGATCCAGCAGGGTGTTTGTAACCTGTATCCCCAACAGGCTAGACTTTCAGAAAAGGCGAGAAGCTTGCTAGCTATGGCTAGCTTACATATACACTAGCTGACTTTTCTTTGTTCCAACTCATTTGGCTTACTTTTTAGTTTTCCTCTTTTTTTCTGGGGGGGCTCTCCTTTGCCAAGAATGGGGTCTTCAGCTCCCATTCTCCCAGCCTTTCCAAGTTAAGAATTCATAACAACTGGAAACGTAAGTGCAGGTACAATTACTTTTTCCTAAAGGGAGTTAAACCTGCAGTCAGCAGTACTGAATATTTTTTTCTCTCACTAGTGAGAAAGATTTTATCTGTGGTCCATATTGATTATCCACAAACATTTTCAGATTACTTGTATAAGTCAAGCAATTAAAGTAATAAAAATTCATTACAGGAAGATGTATTATAACTTACAAAGAATCTTATCAAATAAACAGTTAACTAAATGTTTGTAATATCCC
Source organism: Otolemur garnettii (assembly GCF_000181295.1). Taxonomy (NCBI): domain Eukaryota; kingdom Metazoa; phylum Chordata; class Mammalia; order Primates; family Galagidae; genus Otolemur; species Otolemur garnettii. The sequence continues at coordinate 65,102,891 of NW_003852396.1, read as the reverse complement.
ATTGTCGGGTATCCATAGAGTATAGCAGAATAACTAAAGAATTTGTTGAAAAAACAAAGTAACATAACAGGCTTGATATCTGAGCTATACTCACCTTTTCCCTTATTCTTTTCTTAGTTTGGGATGGAGAAAAAAATGACTTTTGTTGTGCCTTACCATATGTATGATTAAACGTGTAATTTGGAAGTAAGAACACACTGTAGATATGGCTAAACAAAACCTTCCTCCTTTACATAGAGGGGGTAATTAGGCATATGCTGCAGACAATTCCAGAAGCCCAAAAGAGGGGTTTTATTCCCAGTAATCTAAGCTTGTCAAATATGTTTTTAAATGAAATGTTTCTCAGCTTTCTTTGTTTTGGAATTCAGAAAGTTGTTTGCATATATTAAGTCCAAATATCTAAATGTGTTGAAAATGATGTTTGTGGTATCTAAAAATATTTGTTTTTACAGCAAAGCAGCATACATATTTAAAGTAAATCAGTTATTCATTTCCTTTTTGTTTTCTGTTTCTAGATATGAAAACCAAATTAGTCCCTTCTTTAAACAACAACCTTCAGCTGGAGCTGGGATTTCGCTACAAATGTTAGTACTCTTTTTGGTCGAGAGAAATTGAGTACGCAATCCTGGTAAGGAAGTCTAGGATTTCTGTCTATTCTTGAATTATTTCAACAATCAAAGACTTTTTTTCAACCTGATATGATATTAGATGCGGCCAATATTTGGGGAATTCATTATACACCCCAGTTACATGAAAAGAAGACTTTTGCTACCTCACCTAGCCAGCAGTGTCACTATAATTTATAAAGATTCTGTAGCCATGCCATTATTTTTGTGCCAAAACCTTTATGCCTTGTTCTAGAAAGAATTCTGGACTCTTACTCTAAATCGACTGACTCTGTTGTAATAATGTTAATACAATTTCTTTTAAAAATTTTTCTACAGCAAATTATAGAAAATAAATTAGAACAATTGACAGATAGCTACATTTAAGACCAAAGATCCTAGGCATCAGAGATAAAATGGATGATAACTTCATCAAGGGTACCAGAAAGACAGTACTTAGTGCCATAGAAGCTTGTTCCCTTTATCACCTTAGATGGGATCTAAATGATATTCAGCTCAGCCATTCATGTTTCATACAATCATGACTGGTTTCAAAAAAGCTAAATTAAGTTCAATATATTATGTTAAAAGGGGCATGAAAGTGTGTCAAGTATTAGATTAAAATCTCTCAAGAGAAAAATAAGTTATTCTTTCTTTTAAGTTTCCAGTTCTCCTGACAACTCTTCCACAGGTAAAAAATCATCTCCCAGTCCCAGCACTCTGGGAGCCTTAGGCAGGTGGCTTGCTCAAGCTCAGGAGTTCAAGACCAGACTGAGTAAGAGCAAAGTCTCACCCATCTCTACTAAACAGAAAAACCAGTGGGGCATCGTGGCAGGCACTTGTAGTCTCAGCTACTAGGAAAGCCAGAGGATCCTTTGAGCCCAAGAGGTTGCTGTGAACTATGACACCACAGTACTCTAGTCTTATATGTCATTTATTTATAACTGAACTTAAAATGATTTATCATTAAGTAAAGAAATCAGTACTTTTATGGACATTGGCAAATTGCTTTAGTACATTATTTTATTTCATGATCACAATTCTGCGAAGTGCTTTTCACAGGAGCAAACTGAAGATCAAAGAGACAAGTGACTCACCCAAGCCAAAGCGCTGATAAATGATAGTTTGTGGCCATCACTATAAATGCTATCAAACCAAATTGTGTCTGTTTCCCTCAAAACCTGCCACTTCCCATTTTTATCCAGATATTATACGTATCAGTATGAATATCTGTCACATTATAGGCTACATAAAAATCAACAGACAAATGAAAGGCATAGCTTTCTATAGTAAGTAATGTTATTCTTTTGAATTCTAAGACAAAATTGAAAATACTTTCCTGTGGGAAAAATGATCTACATTCCTGAATTTCTAACTCTTGTTAAAGAAGCTTAGGCTTAATTTAAAAGTCACTGCATGCCAACTAAGGCAGTACATGTAGGGATTTTGAAGGTTTTTAGGAGTTTAAAAAATGTTGCTCATCCTTCTTTACCTCAGATGGCTTCGTGTCACTGTATATTCCCCAAGAAAAGCATTATAAAGAGACAAAACAAGGAAACAGTGTTCTAGAACCAGACTCCATATATGGAAATGTAGACCTTCCACTTCCCTTGCTTTGGGGCCTTAAGCAAGTTACTTTCTGTTGAGTGCCTTCTATTATTCTTCTGCCAATGGGAATAATGATATTATTTACCTCACAGCTCATTATGAGAATTAAAGAGTGCAAACTTATTTACATAGGTCAAGAGTTTTATATAAAAGGATCTATTCAAGCCTAGAAACAACCCTCAGATTTAGGCATCTTTATCCTTATTTTGGAGATCTGGTCATGGAGCCTCAGAATGTTAATTACCTTGCCCAGTGTCAAGCAGGTGTATGTGGCACAGCAGGAACTGAAAAATAGCTTTGATTATAAAGATAATATAAAGCCTTTGTTTTTAACCAGTATCATAACCCTGTAACTAGGTTGTCTGTAAAACAGCATATTCCATAAGGTTGTGTCTTATTTAATCAGTCCAGGAAGTGAAAAATTATATTAAATAAGTTCTGTTTTCTTAAAACTAGCTATTCCATGAGTTTCTTAAAATGAGTTTGTTTTTAAGGGGTATCTTAGAATTCAAGGATAGCTGGTTTACTAAAGATTACAATGATTGCCCTTACCAAACCATATTAGTTACTGTTTATTGAGTAACTACTCTATTTCAGCACCTGTATACCCTATATCCAGGTCTCATAATAACAATATAACCTAAAGACCTATTTGTGTAGATAAAAACACTGAGGCTATTAAAGTTTAAGACATTTATGTAAGGTTATCTAGGTATGAAGTTGTAGAACTGTGAAATGAAACTGAGTTGGCTTAGCTCTGAAGCTTACATGTCTTAAAAACTGTCTAGTAAAAGTACCTCTTACTATAAGTTTCCTCCAGAAGGCAAACCAGTAGCTTTACCAAGTGCATGCCTACCTGACGACAAGGTTCCTACTCATGGGACATGTGTTTGCCTTTGCAGTCTTTTCCCCTCATTTTAAACTCAAATAAATTTAGTTTAATTTCATTATTTTTATTTGACATCCATTCATTTACTCATCCAATCATCCAGACATACACTCATGTATCATGCTCATCCTTTATTTTGTATATTTATTGTACAAATGGTTATTGAGGGTCTTCTCTGTGCTAGCACTCCATTTAGTATTGGGGAGGAGATGCCATCTTAATTATATGCATATGTGTGTTTCTACAAAACAAATCTCATTTATGAGGAAAAAGAACACTTTCTTGAGAAAACATAATTAGCCAGAAGCCAGAAATGTGCTAGCCACTCAAGGCTGGTTCTATTTAAGTTCCTTTCCTTTCGAGTTTCCTTGGGTCTATCCAACGTTCTCTCCATTGACGTGTTCTATCTCTGGTCTCTGCTACTCAGGTAGATGGTTAATGCCATGCTAAGAGTGGGCAACAGGGAACAGGTGTTGGGAATGTTTAAATCACCTGAAAAAAGCAACATCTGCATCTTGCCCTATTGCTTGTGGAGATCAGGGTATAAATCATGGCCTAAAGGTATAACTAAATAAATAACAAGCAAAAAATACTTTGCACCCTGTGAGAAGCCAAAATCAACAGGATTGTTCTAACTGGTTCCAGTTATCAGAATGAATGAGATTTTGAACATTTTCCATATGCTATCGATTCCTGAATGACTCTGTTCATTATGATGCTGTCATATAAAGGAATAAAGTAGCCTTTACATAGATGGTAGCTATGTGAGAGAAGTGCAGCCTCTACAAAATAATCACATTGACCCTAAACACAGTAAATTTCCCAATTGTGCAGATGTGTGTGCATGTGTATATATGTGTATATCTACTTCCATACCTAAAATGTGTGTGCATGTGTATGTGTGTATATGTGTATATCTACTTCCATACCTAAAATGTGTGTGCATGTGTATGTGTATATATGTGTATATCTACTTCCATATCTAAAATGTGTGTGCATGTGCATGTGTATATATGTGTATATCTACTTCCATATCTAAAATGTGTGTGCATGTG
>NW_003852396.1:65078299-65098714 GCF_000181295.1 Otolemur garnettii | reverse complement strand
ATGTGTATATCTACTTCCATATCTAAAATGTGTGTGCATGTGCATGTGTATATATGTGTATATCTACTTCCATATCTAAAATGTGTGTGCATGTGTATGTGTATATATGTATATATCTACTTCAATACCTGTTATGTGTGCATGTGTATGTGTATATATGTGTATATCTACTTCAGTACCTAAAATGTGTATGTGTATGTGTAGATATGTGTATATCTACTTCAATACCTGTTATGTGTGCATGTGTATGTGCATATATGTGTATATCTACTTTAATACCTGTTATGTGTGCATGTGTATTTGATTGTCAAGTTTTTCTAAAATCTAGATTCTCTTGGATACATTTTGGAAGGGCATTCTTTTCCTCTTCTGAGCTCTTTTCTTCATGAGTCTTCCTTTTACACGTGAAATATGGTTATGAACTTTCATTCTGCTGAATGATATAGTCACTTATTTATTATTTGAAGATATAACCCATCAAGTTCCTATCCTCTATCAGACACTCATTAGACTCATGTATACAGAAGAAAACAAAATAGACGACACATCTTGCCTTCCTGGAACTGATGTTGTGTGTAAAAAAAAAGACAAGCAATAAACCAGTAAGTACATGTTTAGTGTGTCAGGTGGATCTGTGGAAAAAACTGAGGCTGTGAATTGGATAATTAGGAAAAGCTTTTCTAATAGGGTGAAAATTAAGTCGTTACCTAAAAGCAAGGCATTAAGATACCTTGAAATGCCTTGAAAGCAGACTAACAGCAAGCTTTCTTGATATCTTCAGGATTGGTTCACACCGAGGGGAACAAGGAAGCAAGAGATAAAATGGTAGTTCATGAGGCCAGAAAAAAGGTGAAAGTATTAAAGGTATAACCTGAATCATCAGGTCACTGGAAGCCATTTTAAGAACTTTGATTTTTGAGTTGAGTAAGTGATAAGATGGTAGAATAATTTAAGCAAGGTAGTTACTTGATATGACTTATATTTTTAAAATGTCACTCTACTGGTTGTTTGAAAATAAATTGTCTAAAAGAGTGTGGCTAGGTGTGACATTAGAGTTCCTAGGTCCAGGGTTATTGTACCACATAGGGAGAAGCACAAGGGGAACTAACAGGCTTCCTGTGTTAATTGGAGGTGATGCATGTGATAAAGAGGGGAGATAAAGTAGATGCAAATTATAACTGTGTAACTGAAAAAATGCAGTTACTATTTAATTGGAGAGACAAAGTTAGAATGGGGAAAATCATGAAAATCCCAGGTCAATACTATTATGATCAATATTTTTAATTTTGCTCCAGTTACCCCTTAACTAAACTCATGAGTTATTATCATCCACTTTGCTTTACAGAAGAAATTAAGAGTGAGAGTAATAAATTTGATGAGTTCACACAGTTAAGACAGAAAATCAGAATATCAGAATCCCAACTCATGTCTGTATTACTATAATGCCATCACTGTCTGCCTTATCCCAATCTCTCTCTCACACTACTACAGGGCATTATATAAATGTCTACCTGGCTCTTTTCTGACTCTTTGAGCTAGCTGTAATCACCTTACATGTATGTTTATTGTAGGTTTTTTAAAAATTATCATTTCTATAAGTTTTCTGTTCAGAAAAGATATGCAGTAAAAGAATTTCATTACTATGGTACTATGGCTGACAAGGAAACATTAAACTCTTACATATGCTGGAATGTTACCTTTATGTGATATGATGCTATGTTCTAATGTTTCAGTTTATCATATAGAACAATTTTCTTGTTAGAAAATTAAGGTATAAAATACTAAAAATAGGACTCAGAGGTCACTCAAGTATTCACACATAAACACACATACACGTACTAATTAGAACTGTTGAACACAAATGCTGGAAAGGAACACAGAAATAATCATGTTATTATATAAATGACAGCATCAGACCACAATAAGTAAATTATTTTTCCAGTATTACAAAACTGAAACATTTGGCTTTAGAGTTTCTTCACATCTTTGCCAAAGATGTATTTTCTTTGCATTTTACTGTATCTCTAATATTTCATAAAACTGATGACAATGGCTCCAAAGTTTAAAAATGTATACTCCAGAGGTGTGCATGGTCCATCAAAAATCATTTATACTGGTTAATATCAGAATGAAAAAATATGGTAGGTTAGAAATTTGAGAACCTTTTCTACAAAGTTTACATTTCCTAGGATTAGAAGTTTAGTAAAATTTGCAGCAAGGATTGTCTAAATAGTATTTTTATTTGAATAGGGCATAGATGCTTTGCCTAGAGAGTTTTTATCAGTGTTTTAGTATTGACCTGAAGTGAAAACATCAGCATGCTCTTCTACCGAATATAAAATTCTGCCTTGGGAATGAGTGATCTGCTAGCCCTAGCCCTAACCCTAACCCTAACTCTTACCTTTTCCAATAGGTAATACATTTTTTGCTGATTCTGTGTCACTTGAAAGCTTTATTAACTCTTTCCATTCTCTGGAGCCCTATTAAGTTATAACTATTTCAATGAATGAAATAATATTAGTAGGTCTTGAAAAACAAAACAATCCAAAAGTATGACCCTAAAGAAGAGTGAATATGATTTTGTTTTGTTTAATGTGTTCTTTTAAATTACTAATAAAAATGGTATATATGTATGGTCCACCCCATGATACTTTGAAATATGGATATATTGCACAATGGTTAAAGGAAGATAAAATAGCACATTCATTATTTAACATAATTATTATGTTATTATTATTATTTATGTAATAAATAACATAAAATACTTATTATTTTTATATAGTGACAACACTTGAAATATACTATCTTAGTTTATACCCAACACCCTTTTCTCTCACTGTGTATGTTGACAGACATAAAATATATGCACAATCTTCTGATTACAGTATCATATTGATTTTTAACAAACAAAAAGCAAGATATTAAATAACTGAGAATCAGTCATTATACCAGAATTCTATATACAAAGCCACTTACTACTTACAACAGTGGTTTTCAACCATTTTTTCTCATGGTACACTTGAACCTGTCATTAAACTTTTATGGCACACTTAAATTATGTTTATCAAAAAAAAAAAAAGAAGAAGAAGAAGAAGGGGCAGCGCCTGTGGCTCAAAGGAGTAGGGCACTGGCCCCATATACTAGTGGTAGGTTCAAATCCAGCCCTGGTCAAAAACTGCAAAAAAAAAAAAAAGAATGTGCGTTGAACTTCTTTCAAAAATAATTTAACAATCTTGAAAAGTTTTTATAGCACATCTAAGATCCTCCTACAGCAACACCAGTGCGCCAGGGCACATCGGTTGAAATATACTGACTTAGGGCATTAAATAGTCAATTGTGTGTGTGTGTGTATGTGCCTGAGTACACAGTAAGATTCAAGGTTAAGTTGTTGTGAATTAATTATTAAAGGAAACTCATGTGGCATTAATAACTTTAATTAAAACTGGAACTTTTTTAAAAATAATGGACAATTTGAATTGTTTCACTACTTCTTGGCAAGAATTCATGTCTAGAATGGAGGAGAACTGTCTGAGAATTTAGTGATGTAAGGCTCTTGAAAAACACATTAGGTAAATTAAGAAAGGGGCTATCACCTTAACATACTGATGCTAGTATGTCTAGACTCAAGTTGACTAGAATACATGCCTGCATATATTTGAAACTTTCTATTTTGTTTTAGATTTTCCTTAGATTTTTCAAGCTACGGTCTTTAGGTTCTGAGAGCCTTGATCATTGTTAGCTGTACGGCAAATGTTGACCCTTTCAATAGCAGTCATATAAATGAAGTCAGGTTTAATTAACAAATGCATGTCTTTTCTGTAGAGCAAATAAGTTATTCACTGTAAATTATTCACAAAGGGCATTTATTCACAAAGGGCATTTAGAAAGTCATAAAAATCAATCACCACTGTTGTACTTGTGTATGTATGTGTTGTGTGCGTATATGTACATGTGTATGTAATTAACTCTACATTTCCTTAACAAACTAAAGCTTTGAAGGTTGAAATACTATGAGTTAGATTTTCTTTAATTTGAAATAAAAATTATTAGGAATACAGGAATATATTAATCACAAACACTGTTGACTTTAGTCTATCAGTGTTTGGCTTATGGGAATCAGATTGTTTGAATTTTGACTCCTAAATGTGCTAGTGGGGCAGTTTTCTTCCTTATAAATTGATTCATCTCCCTCAAATTTTAAAGGAAGGCAAGAATATCACATGTTGTAGCATTGTTGTCGTAATTATTTTAAAATAATTGATTAATGTAAATCTTAGAACAGTACTATTATATAATACTTGTGCAAATAATGTTAGTATCTGTCAATAATGTATTTTATTTTTTAGTAGTATTTGACATAATTTAGCTGGACCTTGCAAAAATATACCCAATTTAGGCCTGTTTGATTACTGTTTATGTTAAATTATAACACTACAACTTCTATTTACAAAAGCATAATTGTTTTCCAAGATCTGGATTCATGGATAAAGAAAATGTGGTGTATATATGCAATCAAATATTATTCAACAATGAAAAGAATGAAACTCTGTTATTTACAACAGGAAGCAAGTAACAGGAGGATATTTTGTTAAGTATAATAATCCAGGCACAGAAAAACAAATATTTCATATTCTACTTATATGTGGGACCTATAAAATAATTGACCTCATTGAGATTGAGAGTACATTGGTGGTTACCAGAAGCTAGGAATGGTAGTAAGGAGAGGATAAAGACAGGATAGTTGATGGGTACAACAATATAGTTAAATAGAAAGGGAAAAATCTAGTGTTTGGTAGCACAAATAGGGTGACTATAGTTAATAAAAGTTGTGTATTACAAAATAACTAAAAGATTAGCATTAGGATGTTCCTAACACAAGGAAACAATAAATAGTTGAAGTAATGGATATCCCAATTACTGTGATTTGGCTATTACATATTATACTAAGTATTTAAATATGTATTCCATAAATATTCACAACTAATATGGATCCATAATAATTAAAATTTTAAAACTTCAGCAAGCAATAAAAGACTCACAAAATCTCATCAACCACAGTGTTTCTTTTCTGTCATCTACAAGTCGTACTTCATGAATATTTTGTTAGTTTAATTTATTTTGCATCTAAGCTTTTACATTATAAATATATAATTTGCATTTTTAAGATAAATAATTTTGATGTATCATTAGAATAGTTATAAAAATTATTTTAGTGAGTGCATAACATTCCACCTGGTAAATCAGTTATAATTAATAATTACCAAAGCCATTGTTAGCTACCAATCTCAGTGCTTGGTCAGAGTAAGATCACTACTCTCCACCTCAACTGAATTCTCTTCTTGAGGGTGTTGATACTAATTGATAAGAATCTTATTAATTACAGTAAATGCAACATGTGAGGAAGCCCTTTTGGTCATAGGAAGAAGGAAGTGGTAAAAGAAGATTCAAGTAAGTAAAAAGTAGCATTTTCTCTAAAATAAGTACTATGATCAATAAAGACTTCATTTTGTCATTAGATAAGCCAAATGAACTGAGTACTGCTATTATACAGATTTCACAGGTAAAGAAATTGAACTTTTCAGAATGTATCTTCTAAGATTCTAGATCTAACAAGTGTGGGTTATAAGCTTAAAATGTATGCAGTTCTCTAAAGCATGTCACATTCCCACTCAGTAGGACGTATTGACTTGCATAGGTTTATCACAGACAAATAAATTTCCATTAACTTGTGAAAAATTTTAAAAACCCTTGGAAATTCACATTATAAGTTAACCTAGAAGAGAATCAATGTTATATACTATTGAATAACTGCCACTCTTCACATCCTCATCTTTCACTGAAATTATTGGCTTAAGGAAAATATGGATGTTCTTTTTGTGTTTGTGACAATGAACAAGTTTTTTTTGCATGTATTTTTTTTTAATTTCATACTCTTAAGGGGATACAAATTATTTTGTTGCACACATACATTGTATAATGCTGAAATCAGGGATTTTGGGTGCCCTTTACCGAGCAGTGTTCATTTTACTGGGTAGGTATGTTTTGAGTTCTGCCCTCCTTTCATGATTTATAAATTACTTTACATCTCTTTGTGCCCATGTGTACCCATTGTGAGAAAAAAATTGTGTTTGTTTTCTATTCTGGAGATATTTCACTTAGGATAATGGTCTCCAGTTCCATTCAAGTTGCATCAAAAAAACTTATTTTGTTCCTTTTTATGGCTGAGTAGTATACTATGGAATAGAACCACCATGTTTTCTTTATCCAATCATATATTGATAGGCGCTTCAGTTGATTTGATAGCTTTCAAATTGTAAACTGTCCTGAAATGAACATTTGGCTATAGGTATCTTATTTATAAAATTACTTATTTTCCTTTGGGTAGATACACAGTAGTGGGGTGGTCAGAATGAATGATAAGTCTACTTTTATTTCCTGGAAAATTTCTCATACTGTTTTCATTGAAGCTATACTAATTTTCAGTCCTACCAATAGGGTATAAACATTTCTTTTCCACTGCATTCATGCTAGCAGCATGGTGGCTTTTTAATAATGGCCATTCTGTTAGGGATATGGTGTTTACTCATTATGTTTTTAACTTGCATTTCCCTGATGTATTATTGATATCAAACATTTTTCATGTTTTGGGTCTATTTGTCTATCTTCTTTTGAAAAACTTCTGCTCATTTTTTTGCTGAATTTTTGATACTTTTTTTGTTTAGATGTTGATGGTTTATTTGAGTTATTTGTAGATTATGAATATTAATGCTTTTTCAAATATATAATTTGAAAATATTTTCTCTCATTCTGTAGATTTTCTATTTATGTTGTTAATTATTTCCATCATTGTGCATACTTTTTAATTCACTTAAGTCCTATGAATTTATTTTTGTTGTTGCCATATTTGTCTTTGGGGTCTTAGTCATAAATTGTTTCCCTAGGCTGATATGTAGAAGCATTTTCCCTACATTTTCTTCTAGAATTCTTATAATTTTACATTTATCCATTTAAGGTCATTTATCCATGTTGAATTGTTTTTTTGTATATGGTTATATATAGAAGTCCTATTTAATCCTTAAAGGTTTATCTTTACTCTTATTTTGTTTTAGGTTTTTTGTTTGTTTTAGGTGAATAATCTGGCTGTGTGGCAAGTATATAAATGAACAAAGTCTGTGTGATACAACTTTTTCCTACTAAGGCACATCAAAGAGAGAAAAAAGTAACAAAAAATGAAACCTGTGGAATTCATAATACTAAAAATTTATTTTTCAAAATGTAACTACATTAAGAATTTGGTAACATTACAGCTTTACGTTTTAAAGATATTTTTGGCCTTTAATTTGATGCTGAAGAAGGTTACTATTCCAAAACAAACTAAACTCTTGATATAAGTAAATGATTTAATGATTGCTATCGACATAGAATTGATTTGATATATATATTTTATTATAATGTGCATATAATATTAATGTCTACTTCTTTACAACAATCTTTTAGACCTTTTTTGTGTGGAAAATAACAGGGAGTTTGATACTAAATTTGTGTTCAATACAACCTTATTTATAACTGTAAGTCACTTCATTCAATTAAACTTTAGCTCTAGGGTTTATGTAATATTCATTTATTTATAAGTCATTAAATAATCATTTATTGATCTTGTCTTAGATACTTTACTAAACAAGAGGAATGCAATAACAAGAAAGAAATTAAAAACATTCTATTATTTATAGTCCTTTTTCTTTAATGGACAGACATCTAAATACATAATTATCGTAAAATATGATGCATCCTATAGTAGAATTCAATATGGAATATACAAGAAAACATTCAACTGAGAGCAACTAATTTTGCTTAGTGCTTGTACTGTGTTGAATAGTTTCCCTTGGAAAATTCGTGTCCATCTGGGATCTCAGAATATGTACTTGATATTTTTTCTTTGGAAATAGAATTTTTTTGAATTTGATTAGTTAAAATGAGACTATATGGATTAAGGTAAATCCTAAACTCAATAATATTGGTGTCCTTATTAAGAAATGAAAAACTGAAATGCAGACATACACAGGGATACATATGGAAAAGATGGCTTTATGAAGTTATAGAAAGAGATCGGAGATATTCTGCCTTAAGCAAAGAAATGCTTGGGGTCATCAGAAACTGGAAAAGACAGATGGGTTCTTCCCTACAAACTTCAGAGGGAACATGACCTTGCTGAAAACTTGATTACAGATTTCTAGTTTGCACAACTGTGAAAGAATAACTGTTCATAAATTTTAGTCTCTGAGTTTATTGTCATTTTTATGATGGTCCTTACAAAACATTATAATATAGATTTTACTTCCAGAAGTGAGGTGTTTCTAAACATCTAAAAAGGTGGTAGTGGATATGGAACTGGGGACCTGGATATGGAAGTGGGGACCTGGAAGACTTTTGAGGTTCATAAATATAAAAGGTTATATTACATTTAGAAAGCTGTGATTAGAAATATGGATGCTAAAGGCAATTCTGGTGAGGGATCAGGAGGAAGTAAGGAACAAGATTTCTTGTTCTTATGTTAAGGAACTTTTCTGTTGCCTTTGAAAAATAAACACACAATCAACAAAATGCTTTGAATATAAACAGTAAAAGGTTTCTTGTGAGTTCTCAGAAAACAGAAACAAGGAGCCTGTCATTGGTCATGAATTGAAAGGTATAAAGTGGCAAAAAATTCTAATTTCATGGTAGTATTTTGAGGAAAGTAGAATTTGTAAGCTGTGAACTTGGACATTTAGCTAAGGAGACTTCTAAGCAAATTGTGGGAGGTGTGCCTTGGCCTCTCCTTGAGCTAATAGCAAAATGTGAGAAAAATATAAATTGTGAATGAAACTCTTATGTATAAGTTAACTAGCACTTGATGGTTTGGAAAATTCTCAACCTATCCAGATCACACACTCTGTGGGAGGCAGGCAAGTTGAATTCTCACAAACCTTTCAACTTGGGGTAAAGTGCCTAATCAAGACAATGTCTGTGTGACTATCCCTGCATGGGGAAATTAGCAGTACAGGTGAACTGAGGCCATAAACTAGTAGCTTAGGCTAGAGAGCTCAGATGTCTATCTGAGGACATGAGACTTGCTCTCCCATTTCTCTCTTCCAGTTTCACTATTATCTGGCTGCTTCTGTCCCTGTTTACTCTTGACTCAATCTTCCTGGGGACTACAATTACCCCTCTCTCATTCTTAACTTTGAATTGTGACTACTGACTGTTGTGCATTCTTGCACATATACTCTGTTAGGTACTCAATAAAAAGATACCAGGAAGCAGGAAAAATTGCTGCATTGCTGTCAGCCTGCCACTAGGCACATGAAACAGTATATGCCCTTCCATGCTTTATGCTATAGGACTGGTGTGAAGTCTTGTTATTTCCATAGCACCATCTCCCTTGCTGACCACTGTCCTAAGTTGGGGTCCATTAGATGTGCAACAATACTGTATGAAAACATTCAAGTGTATGGCTGAACAAATATTTGCTGAAAACACTGTGTGTGGCACATAGATGCAATTGCCCATCTCAGCAGAAACTAGCAATAGAAATGGATTATTCAAAGATTGTAAGGGAACTCTTATTCAATAGCATGGATCCTTTTGCCATAATAGAAGACTGAAAAAATTATAAGATTGTTATATTAAATATTGCCAGCCATAATCAAAGGAGACAGAGAAAGGATGTAACAAAGGAAGAATATTAAATTTCTGGGATATACACATGAAAAAAACTGATAAGACTACTTATGTACAAACATGTACTACTCTTCAAGTAAAGGAAAAAGAAAAGAAGCAGATGCCAAGTATGCCGGCCTTGGCAGGTTCTAATAGAGCATCTATAGAAGGGCTCACAGGCTGGAGGCTCTATGAACCCCTGTTAGATTGAGCCACATAGAATTATTCCCAGGCCTTGAAATCCAATGGATTATACCCCCAAAGGATTCAAAATTTTCTTTGGATAAGTAGCTCCTTTATCATTTCCCCTTTACTCCCTTTTAGAACCAGAATGTCTGTCTTATGTCTGTCCTGTAGTAGTTTGGAATCAAATAATTTGTTTTATAGCTTCACAGGTATACAGATAAAGAAATGTTGTCCCAGGGTGGATTATACTCAGATTTTATCCATAATGATTTAGATGGTGATATCTGGCTACTCTTTTAGTTGTTGTTTACACAGGATTTCAGATTTAAGGTTCAAATGGATTAAAATGTTTGAAATACTAGGAGATGATTAATTGCATTTATCATTGGGGTTGATATGAAATTTTGGTAAAAAGGATGGATCATATTGGGTTGAATAGACTTCCCCTTATACACACAAAAATATTTATGCCTAACCAGAACCTCAGATAGTGACCTTATATAGAAATACAGTCTTTGCAGATCTAATTAAATTAAGTTCAGACTGGTATTCTCAAGATAGTTGCATGAAGATGGAGACAGAAATCACACCTATGCTTCTCCAAGCTAAGAAATATCTGAAATCACCAAAAGCTATAGGAGGCAAGGAGGCAGGCTTTTTAGAGTAGGCATGTAAGAGTAACACCTAGACTTAAGCCTAGCTTCTGGAATTATGAGATAATGGATTTTTATTGTTTTAAACCACCAAGTTGATGGTAATTTGTTGTGATAGTATTAGAAGGCTAATGCCATAGAGAATAAAAAACGGAGGGCTTCACAAGGGAGAAAATATTTGAACTGGCTGAGAAGGGCAGATATGTGTTTTATGGGGATAAAAAGTAAGATGTATAAGGTAAAAAATGGATGCCCAAATACTAAAAATTAGAGTAGTTTTATTTCTGAAAAGAAAATGGCTTCAGAAATTCCACAAGAGTAACACAGAAATAGCAAGTGTCCTATATACAGCACTGAATATCATCAGGCCAAATTTGTCAGGCAACCAATTTTAGTACAGCTTTCACTTGAACATATGTCCAATTTTTTTTATGTTCATGACAATTATTATTGAACCTAACTTTGAAATATTTACAGTTTTATTTAATTGTAATGGTCATAATAAATGTAAGCATTTAAAGCCTAGAATAATGATTTTTAAAATATGCAGACATCTAGAAAACCATCACCACAATCCAGATAGCATACTTGTCTATCACCACTAGATGTTTTCTCATACATCTTTGCATTTTTTTTCACTCGCTCTCATGTTCCTATCCTAGGATTTTGTAGGTTTACTTTCTACTATGAAAGATTAGTTTTCATTGTCTATAATTTTACATAAAAGGAATCATACAGTATGTACTTTTTTTGGTCTGGTTTATTTTGCAGAGTATAATTATTTTGCAATTTATCTATGTTGTTTTACATAAGAAATACAAGATATCCCCAAAATTGCCCCTAAATTTGCCATACATAGGGAACACTGAAAATTGTTGCTAAATGTACCTTCATTTACAAAATATTCATCACAAAATTTTACAAAATATTCTCTAATTGTGGGCCACTTCTTTGTAAAATTTGTAATAGTCAAAAACTAAGACAATTCAAATGTCCATCTACTGTGAATATATTACAGTTATAATTGCTACATTATTCATGTACAAGTCTTTGTGTGAGTGTTATGGACTGAATTGAATCCACCAAAACACATAAACTTAAATCCTAACCCACAATATCTCTAATTGGGATTATAGTTGGCGATAGGGTCTTTTGGGAGAGAATGTACTAAGTATTTGATATTAAGTGGTTCTGTTATATAAAATATGATTAGTGATTCTATTCTGAATATTTTTATAGGACTTAATAAAATAATATGCAAAGGTACATGATATGTGGTGTTTTGAGTAAGTGGTTATACTTCTGTCTTCACTCTCCCACTTCCATTGTCATAAATACCAAGGGCTTCTCAAACTATCTTTTTGTCAATTATTGATGACAATATTACTGACATAAAGAAATCTTCATATATAAATATTTGATATTTCTTATTTTTCATCATAAAGGTAACTCAAATTATGATAAGAAAAATCTTGGTGGATTTCTGTGATTTTCTTTCATGCATGGGAGACCATCAAACAATTCCAAAATATTTTTTGGAATTTCAGATCAATCAAAATGCCTGGTGTTATCTATGTACTTTTTGATTCAACATGTATGAATACTGCAATAAGTGAAACAAAAATATCAATTACTGAAGGTGTGATCCCTTTGCATTTCTTGATTTATATTCACTTTTAAAGTTCCGTCATGATGCTGTGTGAAAGAATGACTTCACATACTAAAATGAATAGTAGTTAATTAAAAGTAAATTGGCTGAGTAATTTGAATCTTTCCTTTTTTCTAATAAGTGCTTAGGACAAATGCTTATCTTTCCTAGTTGATTGAGGCATTGACAGTGAAAATGAACTTTATTTGGGAAAAATCTTTCAGATGGAAATACTGCATATTGTTTTCCCACAGGTAATTTTTACTTACAAAGAGCTCTGTAGAAATGCATTTTGCCAATTTTAATTATCTGACCATTAAGAAGAATAGTTTTCTTCTGAAAGCAGCTAAGAGAATTTCCAGTACTCTAATGTGTTTGGAGAAGCCAAAATGAGTTATTATTTTGTTTTTAATTCAGACTTGGCTTAGATTTGGTCCTTTAGGACACATACTGGAAGATATCGGCTTTGAAAAAATAATGAGAATAACAATATTAAGAGTTTATGTTATACACTAATTGTTTTCTTTTTTTTCCATCCCCAAATGGCTAAAAATGTCTCTTAGTAAATTTTCCAAGTGTTTGCAGGTGCCGAATGTGTCCAATTTGCACCTGCAGATTTCCATGAATGTAATTCGAGTTAGCTTCATGCTGAACAGTATATGGTAAATGCAATAAAAACAGATGGACCTGGGGACAGCTGGAGTCTGAGAAGAAAAATGAAAATAACAAAAGCAATAGCAAAAAAAAAAAAAAAATCTGCCAGTTCTATCACTGTGTTTCTCATCTTTTATTGGAATATGGAGTATAGTAGATATTTTCAGTATCATATCACCAACAGTTCAATTACAACTAAAAGAGAAATTACACACAGAATCTTCAAATTAAAGTAACATGGAGCAATGATGCCTAATCCCAGATGGCTTTACAACAAACGAGGAGCATTCTCCCAGGACTAATTTTCAATCTTCATCATCAGTCGCTAAATTCATTACCTCTTGAATTCAATTTCTATACATTCTTCCTTTAGCCTGATTCTCAGTTTACAGAACTTCCCTATTCTGCTGGCCTATAATTAGTCTACTCATTATTTCAAACCAGATTTATTACAAACACATCCTTCCACTAGCAAGAGAAGATGGTATAATGAAGTTTATGTATAAAATTTTAACTGATGTTAGCTCTACCTCTTACTACTTTATATCTGCCAAACCTTAACTATCTGAAATAACAATATGGCCAGTAATTCTTTCCTCCTAGAACTGTATAAGAATCAAAAATATAAAATAAATTCAGCTCATGTTTTGCAGCTAGGAATAAACTAAACAATGGGGCAAAGCAAAGCATCTTATATAAAAGAAGACAGTATAAAAGTCAGACCCTCAATGAATGTTTCTTCCTATTTCTGATTCAAGCCTAAGGTTCATTTCACAAGCATATTGTGCATTTTTTCCCCTTATGGACTAAAACTGACCACTGTATTAAAGAAAATATTGATTAACACTGTTATAAAATATGTTTCAGATATCTTCCACTGACTCTTCAGATTCACTCTCCACCATGCCACAAACTTCTGCCTGCCTAGAGACAGGAGAAACGTCTGGAAGTGTTAAGACAAATCAGGAGGACATTACCATGGTTCAGAGAATAGGTAATAATAATTTGAATTAAATATGGTGTGCTGAGGAATGCTCAAATTTTAGATATTTTGAACATTGAAGAAATGTATGCATACCATGACACTATCAGTTAGGAATTTGTGTTAGTCTGGGTTCTCCAGAAAAACAGAACCAAAGGAATATATATAGCCCTTAAATCACTTACCAATGGGGATATGTTTTGAGAGGTATTCCTGGGTGATTTCATCATTGTGTGAATGTTGGAATGTTCTGACACTAACCTAGTGGTAGAGCCCACTACACACCTGGGGTAAAGAGGCCAGCACATGGCTCTTAGGCTGCAAACCTGTACTACAACATGAAACTTGGCTGAGCACTATAGATAGCTGTAAAATAATGGTAAGGATTGATGCATCTAAACATAAATACAGAGGCAGAGTAAAAATAAATTATAAACAATGAAAAAGGGCAAGAATATATAATAAAACTTTCTGACCAGCATTCGGGCCTGCAGTTGCTCTGAGAGAGCCAGTGAGTAAATGTGAAGGCCTAGGACCCTACTGGACAATTCTTTAAACTTTGTAAATGCTGCACACTTAAGCTATAATAAAATTATGAAAAAAATATTTTCAGGTGGCGTTTGTGGCTCAAAGGAGTAGGGCAGTGGCCCCATATGCCAGAGGTGGCGGGTTCAAACCCAGCCCTGGCCAAAAACTGCAAAAATATATATATATTTTCTTTTCATCAGTAATAAATTAACATTAGCATATTGTAAACTTTTTACTTCATAAACATAGTATTTTTTTTTTACTTTTTGACTTTTATAAGACTGTACTTGAAACACAAACACATTACATGACATACAAAACTATTTTATTTCTCCTTATTCTGTAAGTTCTTTAATGCATTTAGATGCATTTTCTTCTTTTACTTTTTCAATGGTTTTTTTAAAAGCTAAGACACAAACACACACAGTAGTCTGTTCCCAAACAGAGTCAAGTTCATCAACATCACTGCCGCTCACCTCCATGTCTGTCCCACTGGAAAGTCTTCAGAGGTAATAACATGTGTGGAGCTGTCATCTCCCATGACAACAGTGACTTCTTCTGAAATACCTCCTGAAGAACTTGTCTTTGATTGTGTTACAGTTAACACTCTCTTAATAAGTGGTAAACGTCTATTCTAAAATAACACAGTGTGTAATATAGTAAACAAATAAGTAAGTGACATTCAATTATCATTATCAAGTATTGTTACCAGTATCTCTCTGCCAGGTCTTTGGTCTAAGAAATTCAATGAATAAATTCACAGAAAATTATAAGTAGATGACAGGATAGATTTTATTAGAGATATTAGAGGTAAGAGAAAGGAAAGAGAAAGAAATCCATGAGCACAATCGAGGGTAGTTCCCAAGCAGGTAGCCTGTTCCATCTCTGTGTGTAGAGGTTTATATGCAGCTTTTCCTACCCTGCAGGAAGGGGGTTTGGGGAGATGAAATGTATGTCTAAAATGGTTCACAACTGTTTGGCACCAGGGGCCTGTGAACAGAAGTTCTGTTTTTTCATTCATTCATATCTGCTCTTTATTCTTTTTTGGTGTTTGTTCTACTAACTTTGAGATTAATTCACTCACTTGCTCTAGTGTTCTGAACTGCACTTGTATCATTAATTTTAAAGATTTATTTTAATATTTTCTCTTACTAGAAATATTCCTATAAAGTCCCTTGTATGCATTGTGGTCTTTAGGGTGTGCAACTCCTCAGGAGAGGCAGCTTAGCGGGACCATTTGATCAAGCTGATTTAGGAGTCTGTTTGGGGGCCCAGAAAATGGGGTCTGTGTGAGCTTCCCTGGTAAATTCTCCCAAGTAGTTGAGGAAGAAATATCATTAATGTTGCATAAACTCTATCAGAAAAAAAAATAAAAGGAATGCTAACTCTTTGAATAAGGACATTTAAGTGATTCCAAAAGTAAGCAAAATTTTATAAGAAAAAATAATTACAGACCAGTATTTCTTGTTTTATACATGCAGTAATTATTAGAAATCAGAAGGGCATTTTCTTTGGTCTGTAAAGGAGGACAGGAGGAAGCTCGTCTGCCTCCTGGGGTGTTGGTAATGTTTATATTTATTTTTTGAGTTTGATGCAATTTACATGAATGTTTTCAGGTCTGTGGTAATTCACATCTATGAACTTAAATGTGTGACCTTTTCTATATGTATGCAATGTTTCTGTTAAAACAGATAAAATGCATCACATCAAAATAGGAAAAAAGGAATTAATACATCTATGCATCAAGTTATGCCTTGGTGACTCTGAATTTCAAGGGATCTGTCTCATTTGCAAATCCAAAGAAATATTGTTTAGAATAAAGACGAAACGTAGGGCTTTGTCAGACATGGATACCAAAGACATAATCTTTCAGAGATAATTTAGGCTGCAGAAAAAAGTGCCATGAATTCAAACAAACAACTTGTATACTAGATTTAAAATGTGCCTTTTTAAGGATCTGAAAATTATGTTGCTTTCCTCCCAGAAAAAAATGACATCTAAATTCAGAGAACAGTAATTATAATGTTTTTTTCTTTGTCAATCCAAATTTCATGTATATGAATAACAATTTAACGTATACAGATTAATGACATTTTGATGATCACCAAAGCAATTAACCATTAATCTAGTTATAGAGTGCTTTTACTTGAGATAACGTTTTGCAATCCTGGAATTAGTACAATCCATCTGGCTCTTACATTTATGCATATTTAGATGGCGACACACATTATGCTGCATGCTGAACATTAATACTGTGGGTAACAAATGCACTTTTGCCAAGTAAATGTTTTTACTCACTTGTTAAAAACACACTTCTTAGTAAATATGTTCATTTCTTTAGTCCTTCCGAAACTGAGGTGAGTGTGAATTGTTGTTTACTATGGTTTTAAGATTTGTAGCAGTTTTATTTCTCCAGTATTAAGAAATACGTTCATTTTTTCCCAAAATTTTATTTAATATCCTAAGCATAAAGAACATGAAGTTAAACTGTCAACTGGAAATTGCTCTGTATATATACTAGTAATTCCTGACTTTAGCAACGTAGTAAAAAAAGTTTCTTCTGATAACTCCTGACATGTGGATGGTTACTCACCTCAAAATGCAGCTATTAAATTCTGTCTTATAATCTATTTTTTTCCATTTTATTATGTATAGCACCTACCAACATCCATATTTTTGTTTGAGTTTTAGAGGGTTGATGTTGCAGAAATCTCTAAAGATAATGTACTCCCCTTTTAAAACTAGGAATTCTGAGTAAATGTGGCACTAAATAGAAAGTTCTTGTAACTTATCTAAATTTATCTAATTACTCAGCTCCTCAGCCTGAAATGACATGCCATTTTTATTACATTAGGAGTTAACTGCAGATTATACAAAATAGACTGGATTTTAACTCCAGAATGGACTCCATAAAATCACATAATTCATCACATTTATTCTGTATTTGTTTTATTATTTCTATCTTTTATAAGTTTTAAAAACTAGCTCAAAGTCTCATAACTAATAAGTGAAAAATGTTTCAATGATTACAAGAATGTTTTACCAAAGACATTTTTTTTTCTTTGCAGTTTTTGGCTGGGACTGGGTTTGAACCCACCACCTCTAGCATATGAGACCCACACCCTACTCCTTTGAGCCACAGGCACTGCCCCTTATCAAATACATTTTTTTAATCATTTCATTTTATTCAAAAGTGCATTTCACAAGTCACTGGTACCAAAGAAAAAGAGTTCTTTAAGGAAATATATTTAGGACATGATGCATACAACTTATTTCTCTGAGAACTGTACACAGCAAATGTGCATATTTAAGGTCCTGAGGAGTTCTGCAATGACAAACTAGATTGTGTACACACAGGATTTCCAAATTTTCTGGACGGTCCCCACCCCTCTGCACTAATTTATATCGGTGTGAAACAACCTTTCTAAGAAAAACAATTTAGAGAATTGACTGTTTCATCACAGTTGCCTAATTATTTTTCAAATTGGATATATCATTCACATGATTGAAATACCAATGCTTGCTACAGTTTATCATACTATGTTAAGCTAGACACAAAAGACTACATATATATCTTACGATTACATTTATATGAAATGCCAGAATATACTAAACCATAGAAGCAAAAAGCAGATTAGTGTCTATATCTTAAAGTGTCTACTTTGGGGGAAAAGTAAAAATGGTGAATGACTGCTAACAAGTATGGAGTTTCCTTGTGGGGTTAATGGAATGTTCTAGAATTAGAAAGTGAGGATGGTTGGAACTCTATGACTATACTAAAAATCAGTGAATGGCAGACTTCCAAAGGGTTAATTTATTGCATAAGAACTATATATGTTAATAAAAATATTCTAAAAAGTTAAATAGATGCAAGAGGAAGTATGCAAGGATATTAAACAATAGTCACCAAACAAATGCAGTCTCAAATTGATGGTTAAAAATTAGTGAATTTGAAAAATGAATACATTCATTTTTAGCATGAGAGAGATCAGGGTACGATTTCAACTCCCGTATTTACCAACTGTGGGATGTTGCGCAAGCAACTTCGTTTTGATTTTGCTATTGATTTGTTTGTTATGAAATGGGAATAGTAACATCTACCTCATTGAGATACTGTAAGGCACTGGTTCTCAACCATCCTAAAGATGAGACCCTTTCATACTGTTCCTCATGTTGTGGTGACCCCCAACCATAAAATTATTTTCGTTGCTACTTCATAACTGTAATTGTGCAACAAAAATAATTTTATGGCTGGGGGTCACCAAACATGAGGAATTGTATTAAAGGGTTGCAGCATTAGGAAGATTGAGAACCACTGCAATGTAAGGGCTACAGGAGATAACATATTCAAGCCCCTGGCCCTGAGTGTGGGACAGAGGTTCTAGTTACAGGCAATGGTGCCTTGTGTCCAATACTTTTTACTTGCTGACAATGATAACTCCAAGCTATTGCCTATTTGCTATTCTTAGTTCTTAGCCATGCCATGGTTGGCCTAGAAGCCAGAAAGAGGGTAATGAGAAATAAAAGTGGAGAGGGTTTGAACTATCCACAAAGATTGTGGAGCTTCTATTGTATTTACAGTTGCCCATGGAGTGTCGGACTGGAGATGATAGACATACTCTTTAATTTTATGTACCATTTCTTTGTACTATATACATATTTCTACTTTATTATATGTATGTGTGATTTTCATAATAACAAAAAAGAATAATTTGCCATTTTATTTAGATTATTATCATTCTTTAAAAAGCAAAGACTCTAAAAACTGGAAAGGGTTCTATGAGATATCACTCAAAGTATATACGTTGTTTTAACTTCATCTGGGAAAAACCATTTGAAAACCATTTGAGGGCATTAATGAATTTATATCAATTGTCCTGGTTAAGTCGTCTAGAAATCTGTCCTAATGAAAAATTTAAAAAAGGCAAACAATTCTGATGAGTTGTAATGCCATTTCTATGATTACTCATAATGCCAATAAAACTGGAAATAAAATAAATGGCAATTTAGGAAATATCATTTTTCTGGTAATGGCTTGATGATGAAAAATAATACAATATGTATATTGTTGGTGATAAAAATTGGGGGTGATAAACCTTTGAATAACTAATTCCATGATCTTAGTCATTGAAGACCATATGGAAAGAAGACAGCTTTGCAGTGGTGACAGCTCTTTGTTGAATAAGCAAGTTATTTAAGGTGACGTGTGTGATGATGATAATTACACAATAATTATTTATATAATTTAGTATTAATAAACACAATTATAAAAACTAACATAAAATAAAACCCCAAACTAAATCTATTGATTAGTGCAAGCAAGTTAACATTTCCTGGTTTGGAGTTTAGATTCATCACAGACTTTCCTAATTCATTGGGTTGGACAACCCATAGTAGCGTCATGGAAATCTGCCTTTAACCAGAGGGAGCATTTCTGAGATTAGTGGGAAAAATAGATAAGAGTTACTTTTCTCCTTTCCTTGAGTCTTCAGGAAAATTTTCAAAAGGAAAACAGTTTTTCAGAGGCGGGAAATAAAGAAGTCTAAGAGCTACATAACACGGCTGTTGTGTGTTACAGAGTCCGGAGGACTCCCTGTGGGTTCTAAGTGAGAAGAACCAACAGAGATGAGGTTGGAAGAATTTATTTCCTGCACTGAAAGAGAAAGAAGTTCTCTAATCAGTTTCTCCAGAGAAAATCTTCTTGCTTTATTTGTAGGAAAATTAAATGCCAGAGTGAACAGAAAATGTTCTTGTTAATTATTTTTACCAGAAAAACCAAACAATAACAAAAATGTCTCCAAAATAATATTGATTCAGTATCATTGAAAAATGTCCACTTATGAGCTTTTCTACTATTACCAACCAACACATTTTTTAAACTAGGTGTGTGGAAGTAATTATTATAGTAATTGTGTTGATATAATTGCATGTTAGAAACTTGTATTAGAACATTTACTTATAATTACCTTCTTGGCAAATTTCAACATATTTTTATTAAAGATTTTGAGTGGTAACTCTCAGCTCTCTTATAGAAGGTCTCAGAAAGGAATTGGTGTTTTTGTCTAGAC
>NW_003852396.1:65075480-65078279 GCF_000181295.1 Otolemur garnettii | reverse complement strand
TTTTTTTTTTTTAAGAGGAAAGGAAAGCATTAGAGTGTTTTCAAAGTTGTCACTTTTTAATTTATGCTACAATATAGACTGCATAGAAAGATCTTCCAGAGGTTTCACATGAAATATAGGATACGGGCTGCTGGAATAACTAGCTCTAATGTCTTTACATGTCTTTCCTCTGAATTAGGACAAAAGCAAATGGTCCCCAGAAGAAAAACCATAAACATATTTCCGTCTATGTATACACATTTATAACTAGTATGCCCTACAGAGCCAATTAGAAGAATGTCTTTTAAAATTCAAATTCCTGGTGCACATTCCTGATTTGAGTGACCAGATCTCTAGATCACACAAAAATTTGTAGGATCACATATTTTTTTAAATTGTGAAGGTTAATGGTTCAGTGTAAATGTAATTTCATTATTGTAAAGATCTTGTGATCTCAAAAGGTGGCACAGGAGCATTTTAAAGATCATCAAACTGAAAATGCCTTAGGAGTCAGGGAAGGAAAAAAGATGTTTTGAAATTTGCCAAGGCTAACGGTATATGACTATTCTAAAGTTAGTGGCTTAGATTGTGCAAATTATAAGTTTGCACTCTGTCTCTGAACAATAGTCATCTATGTTACACACACACACACAATTCTATATCTCTATCTATATCACCTCAGCCTCTATGCAGTGTGATGCCAAATCAAGCATTTTCGAATATAACAAATGTTCCTTTTTAGCTATCATTCCATGTACTTATTCCAAATTTTATTTTAAAGAAAAAAATGCTGGATGCCTTTGTCTTTTAATTGACCACAAAGGTTCAACCCCTCAGGTTTTAGTTTTTGATGAGCTGTGAAGAAGGTTTTCTAATGAGTTGGAAAGTGCCATTGATTACCATTAAATCACATCAAGCAGAGGAAACAATGCTATTAACTTATAGTTTTCTGGATTCCACAATAAGTTGTACTGGTACAAGGGCAGTCTTTAAGATTAGCAGTCCCCAGGACACAGAGCGCCTAGTAACTCACTCTGAAAAGTGTAATAATAAAAGGAATAATACCCTAGGCAATATTTCAATGATAATGTCAAATTTGGTTATAATCTAGACACTTTTAGATGGAATTAAAATGGTGATGTGTTGATCAAAATATTATTTTGTACTTCATTTACAATAGCCAACAGTACCAGACATAGCAGGTGCGCTTTGCTGTGGATTTTTAGATGTTCTCTTCCATCTCACTCTTTGTCATCTTTTGTATTTAGGCCAACAATACTTGGTTGCAAGAAGCATTGGAATGGGGGTTTGCCTTTGACTTTCCCATTTCAACCTCATCTCTAGCACATACTTCACTTCATGGATTAATCTTCCTAAAGCAAAAGTTAGGCAGTTTGATTTCTCTGTTTGCCTATTGTATCTATTGTTAATAAAAATAATTTAATTTTCTTAGTGGAGCATTTAAGAAACTTTACAATCTTATCTCTATTACCATCCAAACTTCCACCACTGAACTTCACACAAGGTTTGACAAGTAAGTATGAGAACTCGCCCTAAAAATATACTAGATTATATACCTCATTGCCGAATATCATTATGGTCACCTTCAAAGTACTCTCCTTGGGAAGCTATGTACGAACTCTAGAGCCTAGTCGTTCTCTCAAAGCAATTTTGGAACTCTTTTTCTGGAATGACCATCAGAGTTGTCATCATTTGGCACACCAAAACACCAAACAGCAATCATGAACACCATTCAGCAAGACATCACCACAGGCAGACACAAACACAGCTGCAAAACACTGCTAGACCAAGGTTATGGCACCTCACCAAGGTGTTTGTACTGTGCTGCTGATGTAAGAGCTTTATGGCAATTTTTTAGGACTTAATTGTCAGACCTCTTATATACACCAGATTAACTTCCATCTCTAAGATTATTTGTCTCAAAAGAACTGAACTTTTCAGCATGTGTTATGTATAGAGTATTGTTTCTTTATGAGAGAATAGCAAATATTCCACAGATATTTTACCAAATTTTTGGCCTGTCTTAAAAACATACTTTGATTTAACTAAAAGTACTTGCTCTTACAGAGAGATCTATTGGACTATTTCATTGAAGAGGTCAATAAATGGGACTTGCTGCAAGGCGGATGTAGGGAATATAATGCCAAACCACAGCTGAAGACAGTGCTTTGTTTCCTGAGATCAGTAATCACTGCCTTGTGAATCTACACAACAGTGTGGTCAGGGTAGCCAACAACCCTATCTAAAGAGCAATGATTCCGAAGGAACACCATTTCAACACTGCATAGGGACATTGTTTTAGTGTGAGGGTGATTGTATTGTTTATTATTCTCTCATATAATTATTTTATGAAATTTTAAAATAACTTTAAGTGTACTTCTAAAAACAATCTAGTATTCTAAAGTATGGTGCAACTCCAAAATGTGTGTGCCACTGATAACGGACTTTCAGGTTCTTGGTCTCGGTGATTTGAAGAATAAATCCGCCACCACAGATCAGTGGCAAGACAGAATTTATTTACAGAAAAGAATACAAAACCATTAAAATTCCTGTTAGGGAGAGGAAACCCAAGTTGGGAGAGAAAAGCTCTCTCCATTTTTCTCTCCGTTTCGCAGTATATATAGGTGCATGGGTTCCTTCTATATGAGGCCAGGAAATGAATGAACACAGTCTCTTCCACTGGGGCAAGGTGAATGAACGTATTAATGAATGGATACAGTCTCTTCAGCTGGGGCAAGGTGAATGAATATACTAATGAATGGACACAGTCTCTTCAGCTGGGGCAAGGTGAATGAATGT
>NW_003852396.1:65039619-65075460 GCF_000181295.1 Otolemur garnettii | reverse complement strand
CTGGGGCAAGGTGAATGAATGTACTAATGAATGGACACAGTCCCTTCAGCTGGGGTGAGGTGAATGAATGTATCAATGAATGGATACACTCTCTTCCACTGGGGTGAGGTGAATGAACGTATTAATGAATGGATACAGTCTCTTCAGCTGGGGCAAGATGAATGAATGTACTAATGAATGGATACAGTCTCTTCAGCTGGGGCAAAATGAATGAATGTACTAATGAATGGACACAGTCCATTCACGCAACTGAGGCCTAGGAAACTTACATGAAATTGACCTAGGCATAGGAAATGAGAGTTCTGTATTTAGTCATAAGGGTAAAGGGGAAGGGACACCAAGGTGCCGGTGTCTCCCCTGGAGTTGTCTGGTACCTTTGGCTATTGGAGCCTCCAGTGGGGGAGGGAGGCTCTGCCGTCCGGGGCTGCACCAACACTGCTAAGACAGAGGTGGCAGGTCCTCCAGTCCAGCTAGTCTGAGCTGGCTGGGCGCCACCTGTCCTGTATCACCACTGCTCAACCAATCCATTTTTCCTTGAAGGTCTTAATTCTATTGTGCACCAGGGCTACAAACCTGTCCCAGACTTCCCATCTTTCAAAGACTGTACCTCAAAATCACATTCTTCATTAATTACTCATCATCTAAATTTCTATATAACAGAACCTCTCATGTGGGAATTTCTGTTATTTACTTCTAGCTCTGTGTAACAATTCTAAATTTTTCTTTGCTTCTTGTTTTATTTGCAGGTTTGTAACTTTGTACAGTTGTGGTTCTTACCCTAAACATTTGATTTCTGTATTTTCAGTATTTTTCACAGTTCATCACACATGGTGGCTTCCTGAAAAAAAAAAAAATGTGTCATAAGGGTTGAATTAAACATGAATAAATTGACATCCTTTTATAAAAAGTGAAAATAACTATGTAATTTATATTGTAGAAATACTAATCTCCAGTTGTCTAAATATGGACATAACCAATTGACATAGTCCAATGTCAATTTATTCCTTAGAGATTCAGATTCATTTAATTATTTTCAACACTCTTTGTACGATTTAGTCATGCTGGTAGTTGAACAGATGATAAAGACATCCTTTTCAAAGTGCACTATATTATCTTATCCACCTCATAGTCAACATAATTGGATGAGATAAACAATTTCCTCATATTAAGCATATTTTTTTACTTTTTAGTTGATAATGGATTTTTGAAAATTCTTTGACATCTTCAGTATTTAGTATAATCATAGTTTTCATGCTTCTTTTCCCATTTTGTAATATTAGTGACATTGATTAATCTCTATTATTACCATGCTTTTCTCACATTTTTTTTTTGCATAAATGGTTTTTATTAACTTTGATTTTATTTACCCTCAACAACAATTCTTTGCCTTCTTGGCTACATGCCTTTGAGTGTACGTAGTATGATTTTGTTACATCTTTTGTCCTTCCTATTCATGTTTTATCTTAAAGCAGGTATTATTAGGGTAAGAAGAGAAAAGGAGGAGGAGGATGAAGGATACAAATGACAACCCCAAACAGCTCTGCCTATCACATACACTGTATACTATTCTGGTGGCGGGCACACTAAACACTTGACCCCTGCATTATACAATTCATTCACGTAGCAAAAAAAATACTTGTTCCCCCTACATCTATTGAAATTTAAAAGAAATCACGGGACACATCACACAAACAGGGCATTAAAAAGGATGTCCTTATTTAGTCACGGCAGAGGAAATGCCTTTCTGGTGAGAAACGTAAGACGGTCTTAGAAACTTTTTATGGTTCTGCACAGAAAGTGAGACTGTTATAGCGTCCTCACCTCAGGAATGCTGTTTATCCCTTAATCAGGATGGGAGAAGGAAAGAGTGTGTGTGTGTGTCCACGTGTATAGAGAAGAGGAGAGACAACTGCTTAATGCATTTCATTCATTCAACACATTTATTGAACCTGCACTATTGGCAGGCTCTTCCAGATGCAGAAAATATAACTGAGTGAGACAAGGTCTCTTCTGCCACGCGGTTCAAATTCTTCAAAGGTAGGGGAGACATATGATGCACAAATAAATAGGTAAACCATGCAAAAGTAAACCTTTTGCATAAGGATGGCACTGACGGAGACAAAGAGAATCCTATTACTTTGTTTTGGGTTGTCAGGGAAGAGCTTTCTGAACAGAAGATATTTGAGCTGGATGTTGAATGATGGTGAGAGGACAGACGCATGACATAGAAAGAATTAAAGGGTGTTAGGAGGGAAAGATAAACAGACAAGTGTTAAGATATGAATGAATTTCATGTTTCCTGAAAGATATGAATGAATTTTATGTTTCCTGAAAATTAAAAAATGCAGATCAAGCTATTTTGTGCTGGTAAAACAGGGTGAATACACTTGAACCTATAGGCTTATATAGAAATTGGTCCTTATAGGTCCTTGCTATAGGACCTATAGCAAGAAATTTGCATTTCAGTTTAAGGATAATAAGACATTTTAAAGATATTTTTTAAAAAGTAACTGTGGACTAACATAATAAAGCACGAGTGAATAAAAGGGCAGAGTCTGGGTTCTGGAAAGATTGAAGAAGACCTTGCCAAGCAGTAAATCAGGAAAGCCCAGGGATGCACAGGGTGACAGCTTTTCATCCATTGTCATGCCTAACTCCATTCCTGAATTCACTCGGTTTGTCTTCTAACTTTATTTCTTTATCTGAGCGTCTCACACGTATTTTCTTAGCATATTCGGCCCAAATATAAGAACAAATATCCACTTTTATAACACCAGGGCCATATCTTTAGATTGATGGAAATATTCAGGATGTCTCAGATGCAGGTGAGGACTAGGTACAGCTGGGCAACTGTACTAAGGAAATTCCTCCCAGCATTTTTAGACTCAGTATTGTTTTAGTCATCTGCGATAAAATGTAAAATACTAAAAATAAGTAGTATGTAGCAGTAGAAATGAATTTCTCATAGTTCTGGATGCTGGGAAGTCCGAGATGAAGGCATCAGTCCACTGGGTATGCAGTGAGGGTCCTCTGCCTCCCAGGGCCTTCTGCCTCCTCATGGATCTTATACATCTTCACTTAGTGAAGGAGCAGGATTGCTCCAGGACCTTTTCATAAAGGCAGGAATCCTATGAATCCCAACTTCCTGTCCTAATCACTCCCACCCATGCCTGTATCTTAATCCTATCACTTTGAAATTCGTTTTAAATATATGTATTTTCAGGGGACATAATCAGATCATAGCAAGTATTTAACTTAGTATGTATAATCCGTTACATTTTTATATTATGGAGTCCAGCAATAAAAGCACAACAATTCATCATTAGTGACACTAAAAACTTTGTAAAACATGTCAGGACACAAAACTCAAAGAAAAAGTGGTGAGTGATAATAAAATGAAAAGTAAAATTCCTGGCATCCAATTCTTCTCCACCTATTATGAGCTGATTGATCTATAAATCATTTATCTCTGATCTAGTTTTAATAGAATAGCTGCTGCTGCTTCTTTGTTTCTTTTTCTTTTACAGCTTTTGGCTGGGGCTGGGTTTGAACCCGCCACCTCCAGCATATGGGGCTGGTGCCTTACTCCTTTGAGCCACAGGAGCCATCCTAGAATAGCTGCTTCTTAATGTGTAAACAGGCATAAATGCATTTTAGGTTATGTTACTTAATCCAAAAAGGAAAAAAATATGGGTATTAAATATTTCTACCTTTAAAGGACTTAAAAAGTAATGGTGTAAACTCCCTCATTTTAAACACTGGACACTAAGAATTCAGTGAATGAAACAAATAGCCCCCAAAACACTCAACACACCATTTTCAGAGAAAGTACCAAAGCTAGGTCTTCTAATATTTCAAACAAGGTTACATATCTAGGTCTCAAGAAACAAAAGAAAGCACTAAGATAGATGGGGCCACAGAAGCAAAGAAAGATATTTCTTTTTGTATAGCATATGATAAAGTTGGTGATGAGTGCAAGATTGAACACGGAGCCTCGACCCAAACAGTAAATCACTAACAAGACAGATATCGAGAATAGACTTGTAAGCTCATTTTTTCTGGTGTTTTTATTGTTAGATGTGATTCTTTTTATGTGTATACAATATTTTGCCCTCCATAGTGATAACTTTTGACCATGAGTCACAAATTTTACTGTAGCAAATAGTTCAGATTTGATCTGTCCCTGCCTCTGATATGTAAGGAAGAAAATGAAAAACAGAAACAAAAACAAAAGAACTCCCTCATATTCCCTTTCAGACAGGTTCAAATCCTCTGAAACAATGTAGCAAGTACATATTTAGAAAAGACCAGTAGACTCAGAGATATAATGAGTGAGGAGCCCCCCAAGAATAACTGTCAACCCTTTATGACCCCAATTTCAGAAGCTTCAACAATATTGCTACCAGAAGCAAAGAAAGTTCATTTTTGTTAGCTTCCCTGGAGACAATATCTCCAATCAAAATTGATTACTTTTTAATAGTATACATCATGCAGAATTGATAACAGGAAATGTACTATTCACTCGATTTCTTGGCCTACTTCTTGGCAACTCCATTACACTGTACTTAATTTTCAAGTAAATAACATATTAAAAATTAATCGGAGGAAAGAGTAATTTAGAATTTAGAGGTGAAATAAAAGTAAAATGACACAATCTAAGTTATAAGAAGCAGTGCCCTGTTACGGGTTTAAATTTCAGGCCCTGAAAGAAAGGAAGAATTTTTTTTTTTTTTCAAAGCCTCCTTTAAAATTTCATTTCAAATAGCTCTCCACTTGGAGTTCTGGGTTTCAGGGCAAGAATGTTTAGTGTAATTAACAGAATTTTTTTCAGCAGTTGTGCCGCCTTCAATGACATGAACAAATGAGTATATATGTTGTACCAGCCCATATATAACAAATATTGAATAAATAGAATATATTCCTATCTCAACTTTGCAGATAGATCGTCAAAGTAACTTAACTGCTTAGTGTACAATTAGAATTCTCAAAATCCTCAGCAGGTCCCCAAAGGATATCTATAGCTCAGTATCTGGCTGGCCAGCTCCTTTTCTTTTCAATGTAGAGCATTCAGCACTGCGAGGGGCTTCTCGTACATGAGCCCACTTATGCAAGGTCACATACTCTGCAACAGTGGTCCTTGGCCAGCTCTTTGGTCGAGTAGTGTGCCTGAAGGCTTATATTCTCAGAAGAGTCTCTGTGGAATTTTGTAGTGCCTGCCTTCAGCAGGGAATCCTGGGGTCTCATAAAAGTCTAGAAACTGAGCTATATGAGATTATGGTCGTGGTTCTTTCACTCCATGGACTTCTCACCTTACAAGACAGTTCTGATCACTGGCCTACAGGGAGGGAGGAATCCTCTGTATCAGGGCTCAGGGAAGAGATATCTCTCATCAGTGACATTGTTCTCTCAATGACAGCCTTTCCCAGGAGGAATTAATGAGCCAGCTGTATGGCACTGAGTCCTGCTAGTGGCACTGTGACTTTGCCCTGTGCTCTTCATCACCACTGCCAGCTAGCGGGCTGGTCTCCCATAGGTTCTGAGTGCATATGAAATGATTTTAGGGGCTTCACGCAGAACTGGTAGCTCAAATTCATTGGTCATAATTCTATTTCTGACACTTTTCCATGATCCTGTTTTGAAATGCACACTATGTTGAGAGCAAAGACATATCATTATGATACTCTTTCCTAATGTTGAATTAATTAACCTGTATTTTCCTGATTTTATCTGCTCATTTCAAGGCACTGTAGAATTTCTCCGTGGTAGGCAGTGCTTAGCCTTGAAAGGAGCACTAAATTTGGAGTCCAGTAAATGTACTTTCAAATGTTGGTTTAGTCATTTTCAAAGCTTCGTAGTCTAGGAAAATTAAATAACTCACCGAAGCCTCAGTTGCTTATCTATAGGGCTATTCACTACTGATTCCATGGATGTGGTGTGTGAGTTTAAAGACACAATGCTAAATGTCTGTGTTAGGTTTGGGGCACACAGAAAAAGCTCAGCCAATTCCCATCCTCGTGTATATCTCAGAGATGATGTTTAATACAATATAAAAGATGTATGTGAATCTTCTCTGTATCCTTAGTACATGGCATAGTGTATATAACTTAATGTACAGTCGAAATTAGGTTATAGGCAGCATAAGAACACAGGATAAACTCCTCCATCTCCTTGAAGCTGGGCCTCATCTTTAGTCTCATAATTGCTTTGCTACGTGGTTTAATCTGCAAGTAAAGAGGGTCTGGCATGCCTTCATTAGCCTGAATATTAATTCTCGTCACTCAATTCCATCCAGGCAAATTTATGGAGTGCCTACCTTACGTCAAGACTGAGAATAAATATTATGTGCTCGTGGTCTAGTGGGAAGAGAGACATTGAAACCAAGAATTAAAGTTGAACCTGACAGGTATTTTAAGATATCTGCCTCTGTTCCAGCTTACCCAGATTCACCTTTCCCCTTTACTACCCTCTGTTCACGCATATTTGATGTTTTTCGTGACTACTCCTTATTTCATTTACTGCTGTCAAGGTAGATTCTATTCCCTAACTCTCAGTGCCAATATGCTGATGCTTTTGTATTTCTTAAATGTGAAAACACATTTTCTGAACTATCTCATTTTAATAACAACCAAATGTAATAAAGTAATTGTTACTATATGTTATTTTTTGTTGTTGAAGACAATGGAACTAGGGCCTTTAAGAGTTCATGTGAACTGCTCAAAGTCACGTAACTAGCAGGGTGCAGATGTGAATTTTCAGCTTAGAGCTCTGTGAACACATTTCCTTTATCGTGTATAGTTTTGATAAACTCTGATAATAGCTTTTTGCTGCACTATATTTTTATTTTTTTAACAGAATGATATTTTTAAGAGTACGTGGAAATATGTTGAGAATATCCAATAACTACCACCTTCTTTTCCCAAGGTTTTTTTTTGCAGTTTTTGGCCAGGGCTGGGTTTGAACCCACCACCTCTGGTATATGGGGCCGGCGCCCTACTCCTTGAGCCACAGGTGCTGCCCCCTTTCCCAAGTTTTGAGGTCACTAACATCTATCACTAACATCTAAGGGTGTGACTTGATGCTAGAGGAAGTAAGACTTCTTAATACTGAAGCAAATAATTAAGGAGGCAATGACTTATTCACAACTAAAGGAATTACTTTAAGGAGTAAGTAGCTCTCTAATAAAATCAACACTTTAGGGGAGAGAGCAGATCTTGATTCTTTCTTAGGTAAGCTTGTCCCCCAAAAGAAAGGGATAAAAGGGCATGAGCAAAGGGCAGTGCCTGTGGCTCAAGTAGTAGGGTGCCGGCCCCATATACTGGAGGTGGTGGGTTCAAACCCGGCCCTGGCCAAAAACTGCAAAAAAAAAAAAAAAAAAAAAAAAAAAGGCATTGGCGGACTACCTCTTTCCAAACCTAATAGTCAACTAAAGCTACTCATCTTAGGTGTAATAATTGGAACATTGATATAGAAAGGGCCAGATGTGTTATGTGAATAAAAGTCCCTTTCACATTGAAGAAACATCAAGGGGGGGAAGAGTTTTCTCCAAAAGTATTATTCAGATTTTCTTCCCCTTAATCAGGCAGTGGTAAGCCAATCATAGACTGACTGTATGGTTATTCCCTGGAAGGGAGGGCAGTAAGCTTGATAGCACTGCTACATCTTCATTAATTTATTTCCTGATATTAATGATTCTTTATTATTCTTTAATTAATGTTGATAGATACAAATATTCACACTTAAAAACCTTGTCAGAAGAATGTATTAATGAAATCAATTTCAGGATAATCCTATATGTAGAACTGAAATTTTTACTCTGATTTTTTTTCTGTAGTATTTATTTATTTTTTATTTTTAATTCACACTTGTTCGTGTTTGTGGGGTACAATTGGATGCTTCAATACATACGTTGTATAATGATCCCAGCAGGCCAGTTAGTGTATCCATTACCTCATAATTTTATGGTAAGAACATTCAAAAGCCTCTCTTCTAGTTATTTTTTAATATCCGATATTTTATTGTTAGTCATGCTACTCTGCAATAGAACATCAGAATTTATTTCTTCTTTCTAATCTTAACTTTGTATCCTTCACCAAGTCCTCTCCATTTTTTTCCCCTCACCACCCTGTGTCTGCTTCTGTTACACCATGTCACCTACTTTTTCTGTAGATTGCACACGTGTGAGATGGTGAGGTATTTATCTCTCAGTGTCCCACTATTTCACTTATCATGGTGTCCTCCAGACTCATCCATATCCTTGCAACTGACAAGATTTCACTGTTTTATTTTTATGACCAAATGGCAATCCATGTGTCTATCTGCCTTTTCCATTCATACACTACAGTGCACTTAGGTTGATTTCATACTTTGGCTGTTGTGAATAGGGCTGCAATAAACATTGGCCTGCAGGTCTCTCTTAAGATGCATTCTCAGTAGTGGGGATGCTGGACCATGTGATCATTTTCTTTTTAATTTTTTAAGGAATCACTATAACATTTTTTATAAAACCTGCACTTGTTTACAATCCATTTCCACCATCTGTGTGTAAGTGTTCGTTCTTCTCCATACTCTTGCCAATCCTTTTCTTTTGTCTCTTTTAGTAATAGCCAGTTTCACTGGAGTTTGGTGGTATCTCACTGTGGTTTTGGTTTCCATTTCCCTAATGATTAGTAATGTTGAACATTTTTTCATACCTGTTTGTCATTTGTTATTTTGAGAAATATTTATTAAGATCTTTTATACATTTTTAGTGGGGTCGTTTCTGTATTCTTAGTTGAGTTACTTAAGATTCATGTGTATTTTCTTATATAATTTGAGTACTAACACATTGTTAGATGCATAATCTATAAATATTTGTTCTGATTCTGTGGATTATTTATTCACTCTATTAATAGTTTCCTTTATTGTGAAAAATGTATTAGTTTGATATAATCCCATTTATCTATTTTTCTTTTGTTTGTTATGCTTTTGAGTTGTTATTTAAGAAACCTTTGTCGGTTCAATGTCAGGAAGCCTTTCTGCTGCCTTTTATTCTAGTAATTTCATAGTTTTGAGTTTTATATTTAAGTCTTCAACACATTTTATATTGGTTTTTGGTTATGATAAAAAATTTTCCCAGCAGTATATTTGACCAGATGGTCTTTTCCCAATGTCTGTTCTTACACTTTTGTCGAAAATCTGTGGGCTACAAGTGCATGAATTTACCTCTGGGCTCTCTTCTGTTTCATTGGTCTGTTGGTCTAAATATGGGTCTGTTTTTATACCAGTACGGTGCTGTTTAGTTACTGTAGCTTTGTAATATATTTTAAAGTCAGGTAGTATGATACCTCCAGCATTTTTCTTTTCATTCAGAATTACTATGAATATATGCTATCTTTTATGATTCCATATGAAATTTTCTATTTCTCTGAAGAAAGTCATTGATATTTGATAGGAATAGGATTTAAATTTGTAGATTGCTTTGGGGAGTGTGGTCATGTAAACAATATTAATTATTCTAATCCATGAGTGTGAAATATCTTTTCAGTTCTTCCTGTCTTCGTTTTCTTAATTCCTTTTCAAGTAGTTCAGCACAGAAATGCTACTAATTTTTCCATGTTGATTTTATATCCTGCAACGTTACTGAATTTGTTTATTAATTCTAGTAGTTTGCACAGGGAAATCATGGTTTTCCATACATGATTTTTGTTATTTGAGAACTTTGAAAATCTTATATGTTTATGTGGAATCAGTTGTAATGTCTCATATTTTATCTCTGATTTTTTTTCTTTCTTTTTCCTTAGTCTAGTTAAAGGTTTATTAGTTTTGTTTATCTTTTAGAAAAACAATTCATCATTTCATTGATTTTTTTGTCTAAGTTTTATTACTTTTGCTTTATTATTTCCTTCCCTCTACCAATTTTTGGCTTACTTTATTCTTGTTTTTCTAGTTCTCTGATTTGGATCATAATATTTTTCATTAGAAATATTTCTTTTTTGATATAAAGGCATTTATTACTATAAACTTTCCTCTTAGACCTGCCATAAAATACACCTAGGTAAATTTTAAAACTATTGGAATATTAAGTGTGTTATAATAATTAATTATATAATTAAGTTATAATATACAGCTAAAATAGTGCCTACAAGAAAATACACGTTGGTAAATGTCTATTAGCTGAGTAGAAAGACTTCAAATCAAGAACTTGGCCTTTCATCTTAAGAAACTTTAAAAAAGAAGAGACCACTAAAAGCAAACTAAGCAAAATTAAGGAAATAATGATATCTAGAATAAAAGCAAATAAAATGAAAATTAGAAAAAAGTAGGGAAAAAAGTCAGCGAGGCCAAATATAGGCATTTGAAAAGATTAACAAAATCAGCAAATATTTTGTTGCATGTATCCTGAATGCAAAATTAAATTTGGGTCAATTGAGCTAGTACTATTTGTCTAAGATACTTGCAAAATTAAACCTATAATTATTCTCAAATTCAGTGTCTTCTGTAAAGGGACTAATATACCTTGCATGTTCACATTGGGAAGAATTGTTTTAGACTCTATGTTTTAAAGTCCTATTTCTGCAAAGATAATTTACATGTTGGTCAGAATTCTTTTATCCATTATCTGTTTATAAAAAATATATATATATATAGTCCAGATATAAGTAGTTTCAACCTGGTATTGTATTAAAAAAAAAAAAAAAAAAGTACATTTTTTTTTTTTTTTTTTTTTTTTTTGAGACAGAGCCTCAAGCTGTCCCCCTGGGTAGAGTGCTGTGGCATTACAGCTCACAGCAACCTCCAACTCCTGGGCTCAAACGAGTCTCCTGCCTCCGCCTCCCAAGTAGCTGGGACTACAGGTGCGCGCCACAATGCCCGGCTATTTTTTGGTTGCAGCCGTCATTGTTGTTTTGGCAGGTCCGGGCTGGGGATTCGAACCTGCCACCTTAGGTGTATGTGGCTGGCGCCTTAGCCAGTTGAGCTATACTCATCGAGCCAAAAAGTACATCTTGTTTTAACCTACAATGTATAAGTAAGCTTTCCAGACTGTCTGTAGTCAGACTCGTAGGAGGCCGCACTCTAGTAGATTTTAGCTAAAGTCGTTACAGCTTGTACTTGCCTTGGTCCTGTGTCTTTAATGCAGGCCTTAGAATTTGCATTTGAGGAGACCCAGGTGCCTTTGTTAAACTCTCATAGTTTCATTGAAACCTGTACACCAGTTGTGCAAATTCAAGTCTGGCATTTACAATTCACTTATAAAGACACGGTCACTTGACATCTGACAAAGCAGTTAAACAGTGCAGTGACTGATGAAGATGCAAATCCTTTTGACTTGCACCTAAAGCCTGAATCCATTTATCTGGATTGCAACAGTTACAAGTCAAGTATGGCTAATTATGTTTTCCTGAGATGGTTTCACCCTGCATTATGATGTTACCACCTTTCCATCAATAAATGGAGACTAATCCTCTCCTCTTTGAATATGGAAGTCTCAGGACTTGTTTACCTGGGAAAATATGGCAGTGGCAAGATATGGCACTCCTGAAGCTATACTATGAAAAGGCTTGTAGCTTCCACCTGGATCTCTTGCAATACTCCTTTTAGAAGCTAGCTACTATTTAAAAAGTCTAACTAACCTGAGATTATCATACTGTGATTCTATCAAGCCATAATGATAAAGCTTAGAAGGTCTGACACCCCATGAAAACAGATGAAGGCCAAGTGGCCATGTTGCGTGGAGGCACCAGGCATGCAGGTAATGAGGCCATGTCTGAAGTGGATTTTCCCAATCCAGCAACCTCAGATGGTGGCCACGAGGACATGCTGTTTACAGTTTTGAGATGGTTTATTATATAGCATCAGTCTCCATCCTTTCTGGCACCAGGACCAGATTTTAGAAGACAATGTTTTCACAGACCAGGAGATATGGGAAAATTAGATTCTCACAAGGTTCACTCAACCTAGATCCCTCACATGTGGCACTTGAAGCAGGGTTTGTACTCCTGAGAGAACTGAATGTCGCCACTGAGAAGACAGGAGTTGGAGCTCAGGCCGAAATGTGAGAGACGGTGAGTGGGATAAAGAAGATGAAACTAGCTCACTCACCTACCACTCACCTCCTGCTCTTCAGCCTAGTTCTTACCGGGCTGAATACCAAACAGTCTATGCCTTGGGGGTTGGGGACCACAGTTACATAGAAATAGATAATTGAAACAGCAGTTGTACAACTGTAGAAATTACAAAAAAAAAAAAAAAAAAAAGAAAGAAAGAAAAAAGAAAACAAAACTACAAAACACCATACATACCATAGAGTCACTGCACAGCAGCCAAGGGGCACAATGCTTTGATTCATCACCTCCCAGTGTCATTTATATCTCCAGCTTGAGATTCCCTGTTAAGGTCCCTAAATACATTGCTCAGAACACCAGATGCTGGTGCTTTGGGCTCAACTTTTTCTTTTCCCTATTTTCGGCTTCTTTCTCCAAGAAAAAGGCCTGGTACACTGAAACATACAGCACTGTAGAAAACACACATTCTTTGCCATCCAGCATGTCACTAGAAAAGGCGGAGGGAAAGATAGGAGTTGGCTACAAATGGTCTGTTTCTTTTTCAAAATTTCCCAGGCCGATAACCTTTGCTTTATTCAGGACGAAAATGAGTAAAAGTAAGGACAAAAAAGTGTATGAAAAAATTTCTCTACTTTCATCTCTATGCTCGATTTTGCCATGAATCTAAAGTTGTTTTAAAAAATAAAGTCTAAAATAGGAGTGAAAAGGTAGAGTGAGAATATTGGGTGCTCTGGAAGGGATGATCTAAGACGATAGGGGAGGGATCAATGATCCTCCCCTCCCCAGTTCTCTCCCATAATTAAAATGAATAAACACAATAACTCTCTGTACAAACAGCCTGAGAGATGAAAAAAATAGCAACATCCAGTCACATACAGAGTCCCATGCTCATCTTTTGGGATCAGTATGTTAGTTACCACAACTTAGGTTGCAAGTTATTGAAAGCTACTTGAGCTAGTGCAAGAATTCATTGAAAGGATCAGTGGGGATGTGCTGATCTCAGGAAGTATCTCACGCTCTTATCTCTCCCCTTCATACATGCTATCTCCATTATCATTTTTCAAATTGGCTACTTTTTTCTCTTTCACAAACTATATGGTAAGAAAATACACACACACACACACATATATATATATTTATGTAGACACACACACACACACACACCTATGTATTTTTTTCGAGGTGCAAATTCTTCATGAACAGGTGAATAGGACAGGTGTGGGAATACCTAGAGCCCAGTGACATTCCCTGGACTGAACTACGCATGATGCGGGAATAGGGCCAAATTATGTGAGTGCCAGGAAATGACAACCTTGAAAATGAATCAACATTTCCCAGAAAATATCTTAGAAATCTTAGTAATCAACCAAATGTGAATCTATTATAGTCACCAAAGGTTTTGTGACACAGTGCTATAAATTAGAAACTTGCTTAGGAATCTATGATGACTCTTCAGATGATTTGTCAAATAGAAGAGACCACAGTGAAAACTGGAGGAAATTAGTGGAGGCATTTTCAAGAAAAAAAAGGAAAAAAAAGCATTCACAATGCCTTTTTTGCCAACTTCCAAGACGCTACCAGAAGACGAGGAGAAGGGAACCCACTCTCTGGAAGTTGTGTCTAGCACAGACTGTCAGAGACTAAAATTTGTTTGTAATAAATGCTATCTTCTTTGGGAAGTAGGGAAATAGCCAAAAATAGCAAGCCAGATCACCTGAAAATCTTCATTCGGAGTCTATTGCAATTTTTGAGTAATATGGCTGATATAACTTTAATAAGTACCTTCTGCTAATTAAATTGGAAGTTATATTGTATGACCAATATACATAGAGTGTCTGGATATAGTGGCTCATGTAATCCTAGCACTGTGGGAGGCCAAGGTGGGGGTAGAGGGGTCCCTTGAGCTCAGGAGTTGGAAATCCACCTTAGCAATAGCAGGACTCATTTCTACTAAAAATACAAAAGTTAGCTGGGCTTTTTGGTGAACTCCTGTAGTCTCATCTACTCTGGAGACTGAAACAGGAAGATCACTTGAACCCAGGAGTTTGAGGTTGCTGTAACCTAGGCTGACGTCCCCAGCCCTCAAGCCTAAGGCAAAAGAGCGAGACTCTGTCTCAATATCTCAACTAGTATTTAGATTATAGGAAGGAAACAGGATATAATCAAAACAACATTATTACCCTTTATTTGTACACTTCTGTATCATGTGCACCAATGTTTGTATTACTCTCTGCCATCTAAAAAATAAAAATAAAATTTGGAAGCAAACAAAACAACAACAACAACCTATGAAAATTGATCCAGAAACTATCTTAGTATGTCTCAAATGTTTCATGCATATCTCTAAAGTGGAGAATTTGCTTCCTCACAGTAGCTGAAGCAATTGACAGGTCTTAACATATTGGGAGCAAATATCCACTTATTTAATGAAGCCTGGGAAATATCCAACAGCTAAAAACATACTTGCTTGGATTTAAAGCTTCACATCCTTTAGAATGATAGGAAGCATATGCATTATTAAGACTTCCTGACACATATAGCCATCAGAATTTGAACATATTAGCCAAGTGTTAGATGTTTCAGTTTCCTTAGTCTACAATAACAAAGTATCACAACATGAGGGATTGAAAACAAGGGATATTTGTTTTCTCTCAGTTCCTAAGGCCAAAAACTCAATACCAAGGAGCTGACAGAACCTTGCCCCTTGTCCCCTTTGAATTCTCTGAGGATGAATCTTTCCTTCTTTCTTCCAGCTCCTGGGAGCCTCAAAATTTCTTGGCTTATGGCCGCACAGCATCAGCCTCGGCCTCCACCTTCACTTATCCATCTTCCCTCTGTGTCTCCATCTCCATGTTTCCACGTGGCGTTTGCCTCTAAAGTCAGATCAAGTACCACAACTATGGTAGACTCCAACATACTGATTCCATACTTCCATTTTATTTTATTTTATTTTACTTTATTATTTTATTTTATTTTATTGAGGCAGAATCTTACTCTGTTGCCCAGGCTAAAGTGCCATGGCAGGTAAGGTAATATCAGCCTAGGTCAGGTAATATCAAACTCCTAGGTTCACACAATCCTCCTACTTCAGCCTTCCAAGTAGCTGGTACTGCAGGTACCTGTCACAACTACCCTGTAATTTTCCTACTTTTAATTGACACACCATCTCACTCTTGCTCAGGCTGGTCTCAAACTCCTGAGCTCAAGTGATCCTCCCACCTAGGCCTCCCACGGTGCTAGTATTACAAGTGTGAATCACTGAGCCTGGCCTGTCTCTGTTTTCTTACAAGAACATTTAGCTATACTTTAGACTAATATGACCCATCTTAACTTGATTACATCTGCAAAGACCTTATTTCCAAACAAACTCATGCTCAGAGGTCCTGAGTATTAAGCCTTCAGCATATATATATATTTTAGAAGATACAATCCAGCACACAATGTATGTTTCCTTTCTATGTTGAATTATCAAATAATATACTTTAAAATCTTAACTATGATACTCAGAAAGTTAAGTATTTGATCAAAGACTTGCTGCTTTTCATCAGGAAGGCTCAGTCATACACATTCACTTTGGAGGAGCTAGACTAAATATCCTCCTTTGCTTTATTAAAAGATAAATGTACTTTATTTCTTTTTTTTTTTTTGACCCAGGAATTAATACTATCTACAGAGATGGAAGCAATTGAATAATAGCTTCTCACTGTAATGAAAGTCAGATCAAGTACCACTACTTCGATAGACTCAAAACATACTGATTCAAAAAAATACTGCATTAAAAAAGATTTAATGGGCCATGAGAACATAAAAGTAATGTATTGTTTTATAATCCATTTGAGCATTCTTAGAAGAAAAGTTGTTCCTGCTTGGTGAGTAGTTTATAGGTCTTAGAGGCCCCTATAAATGTTTGTGTTGATTTCTGTACTTTTAGAGCCAGCTGCTTTCATTAGAAAAGTAGTTTGGTTTTTGGGTTACAGATATTATGACATAAAATTAGTTTTTTTCCCCACTTTAAAATGTACTTTTTCACATTGCAGCCAAACATTTTAAAAGAAATATTGTCACATAAAAATGCCGCCTTGCCACGTGTATTTATTCATTCAATGAGTATTTATAGACTGCCAAACTTTTGCTAAAAATTAAGTGTGGTAATATATTTAAACATGTCTCGGCAAAATGAATATTTAA
The DNA here is from genome assembly GCF_000181295.1 of Otolemur garnettii. NCBI lineage: Eukaryota > Metazoa > Chordata > Mammalia > Primates > Galagidae > Otolemur > Otolemur garnettii. Next base: position 65,059,231 of record NW_003852396.1, on the reverse strand, counting down.
CTGTATCTTAAAAAACCTTTCTTCAAATACAGTGTTACTGTTGGAAGCTTGAGCTTTAGTGTAGCAGGGATTTGGATTTAAGTCCTTTTTCTGCCATTTGCTAGTTATCTGAGACTATGTAACTTCTTTAAGTCTCAGTTTGATCAAATGAAAAATGAAAATAACAGCTTCTTTCTCAGTCAACTGTGTTATCTTTAAATAACATTTACATGGGAAAGCACTTAGCAAAGTATATTCTACTGTCAATGTTTCTTAACTGTTAATTGTTCTTGCTATTTGCTATTATTATATGATTGAAAACTTTAAAAAATAATGTTCAAAAACTTATAGAATGCTAAATCTAATGGGTATATGTAGACAAGTACTTGTATATACATATATATATATATAATTACTTAGACATTCTATAAAAATTATACAAAATATGGCAGCCTTAAAAACAACAGAAATGTATTCTCACAAGACGTCCTAAATGAAGGTGTCAGCAAAACCACGTTTCCTCCAGAACCCTTCCTTTCTCTTCAAGCTTCTGGCTGTTACTGGTAATCTTTGGTATAACTGGACTTGAAGATGTATCCCTTCAATCCCCACCTGCATGTTCCTCATGGGCTTCTCCTCGGAATGTCTGTGTCAGTATCCTCTGATGAGAACATCAGTAACATTGTATTGGTTTCAATTTTAACTAATTCTGTCTGAAAAGAATCTATTTACACATAAGGTCATATTATCAGATTCTACATGAACATAACATTTGGAGGGATGGTCCTCAACCATCAATAAACCAATATAGATGAGATTAAGAATATATTTGATCTGTTAAAAATACAGAATATTTTATAAACTCTAACTCCCCAAACACTAGAACTGAGCAGCCCTGTTCAACTAAAAATGGATTTAGGGGCTTCTCTGGAAATTTTAGTTCGATTTTTTCCTCCAATCCACTGGGCTGACCTCTGCCATTCCTGAGATGTGTAGGACGACGTGAATAACAAGACACTAAAAGTTCTCAGGCTAGACAAACATCTCACCTGACACACAGAAAAAGATCCACGGACTCAATAAAAGGTGTGGAATTAGAGACAGACTAAACAAAAAAGATTTAAGAATATACTCTACATCTTTCCTTCACTCAGCAACTCTTCTTATGATATCTGTAATTACAATCTTGACAGATCTAGATTAAGGCTGTGACAGTACCTTGTTTTATATAAAATGGAAAGTGGTAGAATGTAATGGTTTTGAGCAAAGTCTTGCAAAGTTTCTATTTCAGAAGAAAATACATGAAACTCTTATACAATTATGTTTTTACTATATCATAATTTCTATTAACACAATCATGCATAAGTAGTAATATATATATATATATAAAGTTATGCACTCACACATGTATATGAATATGAACATATGTGATGTGAGATCTTTTAGTTGACAAATAAATATTGTATATGGAGGAGTATTGTGTACAGCATGTTTTGAAACCTATACTGATCTAACTTTTTATTGATATAGGTGTGTAGTATCCAAAATATCAGATACTATTGGTTTAGAAGATGCCTTTGTATTTCTATATTCCTGTGCTGATACAATTAATGATGCATTCATCAACTATTTATTCAATGCATCTGCACAATAATAGTAGTCTAGCTATAGAGATATGGGAAGAACAGAACAAGTTCCTGCTCTCACGGAATTTATATACTAATGAGGAACAAAGCCAAGAAACAATTCTCTCTCCAGCCTAACAAGACATAGTAATTTCTAAATGGATGATGCAAAAATATGATCCACTAAATTAAAAAATCAATAACTTGGATTTTATTAAAATTAGGAGCTTCTGATTTGTGAAAGATGCAGTCAAAATAATTAAAAGAAAAGAAACAGACTGGGAGAAAATATTTGTAAACACATGGATGATAAAACAGTTGCCAATCATATTTCCGATAAAGAGTTAATACATAGACCTCCCATTTGATCCCACAATCCCATTACTAGGCATTTACTAAGAAGAGAAAATGTCCTTTGTCATAAGGACCTTTGCACTAGACTTTTTATCACAGTTCAACTTATGATCATCAAAATGCGGAAACAACCTAAAAGCCCATCAGCCCAGCAATGGATTAACAAGCTGTGACATATGTATGCCATGAATACTATTCAGCCATTAAAAATATGGAGACTTCACACGTTTTGTATTAACCTGGATGGAGGTGGAACACATTCTCCTTAGTAAAGCATCGCAAGAATGCAGAAGCAATAATCCAAGGTACTCAACTCTAATATGAAAACAGTAGATGATCTAATGCATACTCACATAAGAGAAAACTCAAATCAATTCAAGATGGGGGCAGGAAAGAGGAGAGGGGAGAAAAGAGGGGTTAAGGGCATTAAGGCGTATGACACACCTCTAGGGGACAGGACACAGTTATAAGAAGGACTTTACTTAACAAATGCAATCAGTGTAATGTAATTCTTTGTACCCTCAGTGAACTCGAAAAACCAAAAATTGAATACATAAACCACTTCTATAACTCAACAAAAGAAAACAATATGGTGAAAAAAATGGGCAAAGAACCTAAATAGATAATTCTTGAAAGATTCATGCAACACGGCAGCACACATGTGAAAGATGGTAAACATAATCAATTATTAAGGAAGTGGAAATCAAAAGCACAATGAGGTACTATCTCATACCTATTAGGGAGGCTACCATAAAATAAAACAGATAAAAAAAACTAACAAAAGTTGTATAGAATATGACATGATTGGGACCTTATCCTCTCTGAGTGGAAATTTAAAATGGTATAGCTGCCACAAAAAACAGTGTGTGGTTCCCCCAAAAAATAAAACTATAATTACCATCTTATTCAGGTATTTCAGTGCTCAGTTTATAGTGAAAATAATTGAAAATAAGACTTTGAAGAGATATTTAGACAACCCTCCTCGTAGCAGCACAATTCTCCATAGTCAACAAGTGAAGCACTCAAGTGTCCATCAATAGATATACAAAATGTGATGGTATATACACATGATGAAATACAACTCAGCCATTAAAAAGAAGGAAATTATTCCATAGGGGTGGATTTTGAGAAAATAAAGCTAAATGAGACAAGCCAGTCACTAATTTATGTCAAGAGTAGTCAAATTAATAAAAACAGAAAGCTGAATGATTGTCGGTAAATGAGAAGAGAAAGACATGAAGAGATTTTTATCTAATTTGTATAAAGTTTCAGTTTCGTAAAGTAAGAATGTTTTGGAGATTTGTTGTATAAAAATGTGAGTATACATTACTCTACTGACCACTAACTCTAGTAAGATTAGCCCATATAACAAAATCCCAAAACTACAGATGCTGGTGTGGCTGTGGAGAGAAGGGAACACTTCTGCACTGTTAGTGGGAATGTATACTAATATGTCCCTTCTGGAAAGAAATTTGGAGAACACTTAGGGAACTAAAAGTAGACCTTCCTCTTGATCCTGCAATTCCTCTACTAGGATTCCAGATGCCAAAAAGCACTTTACAACAAAGACATTTGCACAAGAATGTTTATTGCAGCCCGATTCATAATTTCCAAGACATGGAAACAGCCAAAGTGTCTATTAACCCATGAATGGATTAACAAATTGTGGTATGTGTATACCATGAAATATTATGCAGCCATAAAAAGATGGAGACTTTACGTCTTTTATGTTTACATGGATGGAGCTGGATCATATTCTTCTTAGTAAAGTATCTCAATAATGGGAAAAAAATCCAATGTACTCAATACTATTATGAATTCAATATATAAACATCCACACTTCCATATGAAAGTTAAAACACAATTACAGCACAGAAGAAGGAGAGAAGAGGAGGACGACGGGAAGAGAGAGGGGATAAGTGGAGGGAAGGTAATCAGTGGGACCTCACCTACTATGCATATTGTAAGCATACATATCAAATGTATTAATCGCAGATGTATTAATATCAAATGTATTAATAGCACTTACATTAATTAATGTAAGCATACATATCAAATGTATTAATTAATGTATTAATAGAACACAACAATTAAATAAGTCAGGTGAATGATATGTTAACCAGTTAGATGTAAACATTCCAAATTGTATACAAAATCAGCACATTGTACCCCATTAAGGTGGTAAATGTATGTAGTTATGATCTAATAAAAAATGATTAATATTGTAAGATGTTTTGTGTATCTTTGTTTACCACAATAAAAATGTTAGAAAACTGGAAACATATGTACCCCTGTAATAGTCTGAAAAATAATTTTTCAAATTGGCTAAAAGAGAAGAATTAGAATGTTAGACATAAAGAAAAAGCAAATGCTTGAGGTGATGGATATCCAAATTACCCTGATTTGATCATTATTCATTGTGTACATACAAACAAATATCACATGTATCCAAATTATGTGGATGTAAATAAAGGTACTTTTAGCTACAATTTCTCATTTTCACTATATATGGTGTCTTTTGGGATATGCTGTATTATATGAGGTCTGGAAATGATGTTTGTGAATTTATCATCATCCTTCTGTATTGGCAGCACTATCTAAACAATTTGGTAAGGTCTCATAACCATAGTATATCAGTATCTGACAGCTATGTTCATGTCAGCATGTGGCAGTGTATTGCTAAATGGTGTTCATTATTGTTGTGTGTTTCCATGTGCTGTCTCGGAATGTCAGAGCTTAAACTAGAGCAACAAATAAACTTTTGTAACCTTTTTGTTTGATTTGGCAAGTGTGGAAGAGAAATAATGGACATATCCAAGTTTATGAGAATAATGTCATGAAGAAAACAGCAGAGTACAGATGGATTAAATGTTTTTCTGAAGGAAGAGAAGTTTCACTGATGAAGAGAGGTCAAGGCAGCCAGGAACAAGCAGAATTGATGAGAACATTGTAAAATTTTGTCAATTTTTTAACTAAAATCATTCCCTCACTGTAAGAAACATAGCAGATGAAGTAAACATTGATAGAGAAATTGTTAGGAAAATCTTAACTGAAAATTTTGTCCAACAACTCATGGCTCTTGCATCATGACAATGCACCAGCTTACACAAAACTGACTCTGAGAGATTTTTAAGCCAGTAAACAAATAACTGTATTAAAACACCCTCCTTACTCACCTGATCTAACCCCCTGGTTACATTTTCTTTAGTCAAAGTTAAAGAAAATATTGAAAGGAAGTAATTTTAATGACATTTCTGATACCAAAGTTAATAGAATGACAGCTTTGATGGCCATTCTAGAAAGGGAGTTCTAAAATTCCTTTGGAGGGTGACTGGGAAAGCTATACCAGCATCCATGTACAGCTTCCCAAGGGGAAGTAGAAGTCGCCTTCTGCTGTGAAGATGACTGAAGTGATATTTGGCAATAAGATATGTAGCACCTTTTCTAGGATGATTTCACCAACATAATTGTCATACCTTGATAGATCAGTTACAAAATAAAGGATTCCTCACTCCAAGAATAGACACATGAATCTTCAATGCATATTACTGAAAGAAGATGGTCTGACGAGCTTCTTACTGTGTGGTTCTAATTATGTGGCATTCTAGAAAAGAAAAACATATTGAGACAGGCAAGAAGATCAGTGTTTGTCAGTGTTTCAGAACAGGAGGTAGACAGTGTGAACAGAAGACACATGGGATTTTTAGGGTTCTGAAACTATTATGCATGATACTTTGTACCTATGTGAAACTATGCACATGACACAACACATTTAATTTTCACAAAAATAATAAAGTTTAATGCATACAATTTTTTAAAAGGATCATGTAGAAGACAAGAGATCATAGCATAATACACAGAATGTGAGAAAACAATCTAATTTTATTATTAGCACATGAAAAATCTCACTCAAAGAGGTGCAGGGATAAAGTGCTCCACTAAGAAACTTTGGAAATGAATGTTGTCTGTAAAACTAAACCAGAAAAGAATTTCACATATACACTTGAGTTCATAATCTCCCCCCTTTCCTGTGTGAGGGAGCAGACTAGCAATTCCAATACAGCAATGCTTGTATACTGGAATGAGACAATTAAATAAGTGGAGGAATGATGGTAGGAGCCAGATTTTTGACCATTAAAGTGGAGGTTTACAGACCATAAGAAAGTATGAGACTACAGTGAGCTATCTGACAAGGGATTAGTGTTGAACATTTCAATATGAAGTCATGGGTTCCTTAACACAGTTTAAATGTTTACACATATGCATAAAATATTTGATATTTAAAATATCAACAGGAAGAGGCACCCCTAGCTCCTGAATCCTGATATTGACTAGTATTTGCTGAAAAAGGGACAGAATCTGGAGTCTTCAGAGAAACAAGTGATTCTAGGACTAAGCAGCAAATATAGAAGATAGTGGGACACACTTGTAGTACCAGAAAGTAAGAAACTTATTACCATCTTCTAAAAAAAAAAAAAAGATGAGAGAATATGCCATAATGATGTGATATACCAAGGGGACTCAGTAGAATGAGTAATGGACAAAATTGAAAAAAAAAAATTATCAACAACAATAAAGTTGTTTTGGATGATAAGACGAAAGTTCATGGGCTGATCTTACTCAAATGATTGAGCAAATAAATAAATAGGAGAAAAATAGTCAAATCTCAAACACGGAAGAATCCCTGTTAATTTATGCAGGTGGTCCTCCCAGTTAAGGCAGTAGAACATGAACTCTTCCTTTATGTGGGACGTACATACGTAGTGATTCCATCCAGTAGCATGGTATGGAAAAGGGGTAAAGGAGAAAACTCACAGTGGAGAAACCCAGCAAACATGTCCCCAAGTTGGTGATCAATACCAAATAAATAGCAATAAGGCATGTTGATAGTGTGTACTTTTGATATGATGTGATGAGAAAGGCAGTTGGCCTTTGTGGTCTTCCCTCCAAAAACCCATAATCTCAGCCTAATAATAATAAAACATGAAAAAATCTCACTCGAAACAATTTTTATAACTACTCGATCAGCTGGTACTCCTCAAAACTGTCAAGGGTATTAAACAAGGATAATCTGAGAAATGGTCACAGTTAAGAAGAGCCTAAGACTCCTGTATGATTATTGACAAAACAGATAAAAATTATACACGGGAGAAAAGACTCTCTGTTCAATAAAAGGTGCTGCGAGAAACTGGACAGCCACTAGGCTGAATCAGAATCCCTAACTGTACTACTCTCTGAAAATAACCTCATGATGGATAAAAGACTTACCCCTTATGCAGGACACTGGAATATTTCCAGAAAAAATTGTTTGAAATACTCTACATATTGGTCTAGGCAAGGAATTCAAGTAGAAGCAATCGTAGCAAAAACAACAATAAATAAATGGGACCTGATCAAATTAAAAAGCTTCTCCACAGTCAAGGACACAGTGAAAAAAGCAATCTACAGAATGGGAGAAAATATTTGCATGCTATTCATCTAACAAGGACTGATAACCAGAGTGTATAAGGATCACAATCAAATCAGCAAGAAACAGCTAAATAACCCTATTAAAAATTCAGCAAAACCTATATGGTATGGTGCATGCTATGTGGGAGAAGGGCACACATAACTTTGACTCAATCTTAAAAAAAAAATAGTATGCAAACAAAACATTTTGTAATTTTAAAAAATGTCACGTAACTCCAATGAGAATGGCTTGTACTAAAAAGTCCCCCCAAAACAGATGATGGTATGGGTGTGGAGTGAAAGGAAGTCAAATGCACTGTTGGTGGGACTGCAAGCCAGTACAATTTCTATGAAAAAGTATACGGAGATACCTCAAAGAGCTCAAAGAAGAACTACCACTGGATGCAGGAATCCCACTGGTGGGTAAATACCCAAAGGAAAAAAAGATTGTTTTATGAAAAGAACTCCTAGACCAAAATGTTTCTAGTACCACAATTCACAATCACAGGACGTGAAAAAAAGCTTCCACCAATACATGAATAGATTAATAAAATGTGGTATATGCAGACCATGGAGTATTACTCAGCCATAAAAAGTGGTGATCTAGCATCTGTTGCGACAACCTGGATGGAACTGGAAACCATTCCTCTAAGTGAAACATCACAAGAATGGAGAAACAGACACATGTCCTCAAGCACAAGGTGGAACTAATTGATCAAACTAAAGTGCTTAGAACCAGCAGTTCCTCTGAAGACTCCTGATCCTGTCCCTTTTTTGGCAAAGAGTCTAGATATCACGATTCAGGAGCTACGTGTTCCTATTCCTACTGAGATAGCAAATATTTTATACATATGTGTAAACATTTAAACTGTGTTAAGGCAGAGTTATAACTTTGACTCCATCTCTACAAAAACAAAGTACATAAACAAAGCATGTTTACCCCCTAATATTCTGAAATAAAATATTATAAAATGCAGATTCCCAGATGGGAAAAACAAAAAGAAACCATGGGAAAATAATCCCTGCATGTAATGTTGTATCTTGGATGAGGTCCTGAAACAGGAAAGAATGTTATGTCAAACTAAGGAAATCCAAATTAATGATGGACTTCAGTTAATAATAAAGCATTAATATTGGCTCATTAATTTTGACAAATGTACCATACTAATACAAGCTGTCAATAATATGGATAATTAAATTCAGCGCATGCGGGGACTTTCTGTACTATCGTTCCCATTTTTTTTCCTCTAACCATATAACTAATCACAAATAATTAAATGTATGAAAAACAAACACATGAAAGTATACATGAATAAATCAGGATTAGTGAACAGAGAGCATGGGAGAGCCAGAAATCATGGTCAGGTATAGTTTCCCAGATATGAGTTTTTAAAAAGAATTCTGTGATGTAAAGGTATGAGCTTTGTAGGTATATTTGGGAAAAGCAATCTAATCAGAGGGAAAAACAAGGGCAAATTTATCAAGAGAAGAGCTAAAAATTTACTTTGCATTTAGTAACAAACACATAACTAATAACTTTCACAAGAGCTCTATGGGTGGAGTGGTAATAAACATCTGAGTGTGGGGTATTCAGGGTAGACCAGAAGGAGAAAATGTGAATACAACACATGTAGATGATCCTGGAAATCTTAGCCTGTAGAGGGGAACAGGGTTATTGGGTAAGAACTGGAGGGTGGCGGGAGGTGACATGAAGTTATCATTGTGGGTGTTGTAATTGTTTGTTTTTGTTTTGATAAGATTGACATAGACATGATATAGTCCATCATGTAGAAGAAGTAAGCTATACTAACGAAAGAGAAAAAGAATTTATAAGAAACAAAATATTTTCATACAGGGAGAGAAGCAGCAACAGCAGTAGACACAGGGAGCAAGGCCCAGAGCACAGGTTTAGATGTGGGGACGTGAGTTAAGTAGCCGTGGCAGTGCTGGAGTGTCTCTACCAACCTCATGTATTGTCTTCAAGAAATAAAAATCAAAGTCCACAAGCAAGTGCACAGGATATGGGGTGCAGAGGGGGCTATGGAAGTCTGAGGAATTAAGAAAATGATTCAATTAATCACCTTTGAAATGCAGGAGACTGAATCAATAAATAAAGCAAAACTGTCAGGAATTGCTGAAGGGAAATTTTAAATTTAAGATAATAAAATATGGCTCGGTGCCTGTGGCTCAAGTGTCTAAGGCGCCAGTCACATACACCTAAGCTGGCGGGTTCAAATCCAGCTCAAGCCACCAAAAACAACAATGACGCCTGCAACCAAAAAAAAAAAAAAAAAAAAAAAAAAAGCTGGGTGTTGTGACGAGCGCCTGTGGTCCCGGCTACTTGGGAGGCTGAGGCAGGAGACTCACTTGAGCCCAGGAGTTGGAGGTTGCTGTGAGCTGTGATGCCATGGCACTCTATCTAAGGGGACAGCTTGAGGCTCTGTCTCAAAAAAAAAGATAATAAAATATATCTCAGGTGAACAGCACTGGTGATTCAGAATCAAAAGACAGCTGGAAGTTTGTCAGGTCAAGTGTGACCGTGGAGGAAAGTTTTAAGTGAACTTAAAATTTAGACAGAAGAGAGAGGAGACCAAGAGGCAGGTAATGAACAGAGAAGACCTGTAGAATCAGTGAAAAGGTTTGTTTAGTACAGGGGGTTCGAAGAATTGCTAGTAATGAGTGAAAGAGTGGCAAATTCAGTGGTGTGTGAACTATCTTACTAACTGACAGTAGTCAGAAGGGAGATGCTTGGAATCCTATGGAGGAGGTGGTGCAATTTACAATGAAGGCACAAACATCAGTATTGCTAACGTGAGCACATGGGTCATTTTTGAAGGTGGAATTCAAAACTGCAAAGGAATCTTCTTCATGACTGTGAGTTGCCTGGTCAGGGCTGCCAATTGTTAGCTGTGTAGTTTTGGCGCTCTCTAATTTTTATTTCTGTCATTTATAGAATGAGGATAGTGACATATCTCAGGGTTATTAAATCATAGTGATAATGATAACTAAAATGTATTCATTGAACATTAACTTTATGGGAAGAACTTTATGTGGGATTAATTAATTTAATGAAATCTTGTACCGCTAAAGCAGATAGTGTTTCTTTGACATGTAGTATTTATATATACTGTAATGACTACTGGTAAATATAATCATACTAGTAACATAGAAACATGTTAAACTTTAACTGAGTGGCTAGGGACCCCCTGCCTCCCCTCCTTGCTCTCCACCTTCTTGTGATCCTATTCCTGTTGGAATTCTGATATCTGTATATATCTGGGTATTGCCTCTATAACAATGGGAAAAATGCCCATTTTTATTTCATTCAGGCTTCCTGGTACCGTTTACTGTTGCTCTCATGCCCATAGGATGGTCCATGTGTACACTCCCGGTGATACTGGATTTTTGCCTTTGGATTCCCAGGCTCTTGGTCTCGACGATTCAGTGAATGAATCAATGGACCACAGGATGGACAATAAGTTAGGTTTTATTTACAGAGGTATTATTACAGCTCTTACAAAGACCCAAACCTTGCAGAACAGGATAAAATAGGTTTTCTATAAGTGTCACAGCTCTTACAAAGAGCCAAACCTCCTTGCAGGGCAGGATGCAAGTGTTACAGCTCTTACAAAGAGCCAAACTTCCTTGTAGAGCAGGATGCAAGTGTTACAGCTCTTTCAAAGAGCCAAACTTCCTTGCAGAGCAGGGTATAAGTGTTACAGCTCTTCCTCTTCTCCCTCAGAGGTCTGCGACAGTCTGATGAAGTCTTGCTCTTCTGCTCTATCTTCCTTGAGGATCTGCAATGATCTGCCCCAGGCTCTCTGCTCAGGGGTTTATATAGGGGCAGTTGTCCAATGAGCTGAGAGCTTAGCTGATTGGTCTATAAAATAGACTAGTCAGGAGCAGGATTGAAAATGGACCAATCAGGGATGCACTGGAGGAATCACCAGTGTTTTCCCCTGATCAGCCGGGTCTTTTTTGTTACTGGAGCCTCCGGTGGGAAAGGAAAGCTCTCCCTTTGGCTCCAGCCTGCTGATTTCTGTGCCAGTTGCTGCCAAGGCAGAGCCAGCAGGTCCTCTAGCGCCGGTCTACTGGAGCCTCTGGTGGGGGAGGGAACTCCCCCACTTGCTCTAGCCTGCCAGTTCCTTTGCCGGCTGCTGCCACCACAACAGAGGTGGCAGGTCCCCTAGCCCTGCTCGGCTGAGCTGGCTGGGGCACCACTTTTCCAGTATCACTGGAATGAGTATTCCCTGGGTGGAAAGCATTCTACATAGTTTATGGAGCATAGGGCAAGATAAAAATCTTCAAAATGAGGAGATACACTCCTATTAAAGACAGCAGTTATAAAGCCTTTTCCTTTCTTTCTGAACTTTCTCTAATTTTCATAGTATGTTATTTTTATTATTAAATGTCCTTGTAAGTAAAGACTCCATTGTAAATGTTTACAGTTTAGCATGAATTTTCCTTTTTATCTTTATTTGGTCGACGTCCATTTTGAATACAAACATAAAAGAATTCAACTCATATGCTGTATGACCAATACTATACAGTTTGTGGTTAGTCATTCCTATACAAATACATATTTTCCTTTACTAGAACTATGAAAATTCACAAAAATAATCGTGATTATCAATAATAATACTTCTTGATGTACACATAGTCTACCAATATGCTCTGTTTTCCCTACTGATCAGTAAGGAAAGACTGACCCAACAAACAAAGCAAAACTAAACAAAAACTTAAAATTATTCTATCTTTTTTCTTTCCCTCTAAGTCATCATATTCAGTGTGTATAATTGGTCACTACAGGGAAGGAACACAAACAAGAAAGATATGGCTGAGTTTTGTTGTTTTATCAGAATGTCCTTGCCTTCTTATTGAAGCAAATCTATTAATAACAGAAAGCAAGGCCCCTGGGGTGGCTCACTTTACTCAGTGATGAGTCCACACATTTAACACTGTGTTCATTTTGAGTGATCTATTATCCATTGTGAATCCACCAGAGTTCTGCTCTCATGGGCCATCGTGCATGCTGTATGTGAATGGGGTGGCAGGGAACAGGAGCAGATCTATATCACACAGATCTCGTCTGTTCATTTGCATACTCCAGATGGCTCCATCTGACTTCACTTGCAAAACACAAGTTGGAGGATAAAATTATTAAGAAGCACACAATGGAGACAGCAGAACCTTAAACCAAGTGTGGGCTCTTGTGAATGCAGGGCCATATGGGACTGCAAAGGACACATGTCCATGTGGCTGGCTCTGCATGGATGTTTTACTTGCTAAATTCATATCAGACATTTAAAAAGTTATACCTATATATATAGAGTAAGTGAGAGATGTGTTTGAGTAAATGAGTAGAAATACCCACTTCATGACATTTCCTTCTTTTCTCTATTCTCCTATTGTCTTTCTAGATACTCTACTGAGGTCTTCTCGTGTGAATTTTTACATAACTTAGCAAAAAGTCTAAGCTCATTAAATCTTACAGTTGAACAATTACCTTAGTGATGTCCAACATGTCTGGGCACCAAAACAGCCCCCAAATTCTTGCATTTGACATGCACTCCATCTCTATAATTTCTTCAAACCACACCCTTTTTCTCCATCTACATTTTCCCTGAGTATGAAGGTTTTTTGAGATGCGGGGGGATAAAGCCATTCATTTCCCACTCAAGAGGACCACTCACGTGTCACAGAGGCAGCATGATCTTAGTGGTTAAAGTCATGGCCTCAGAAGATAAACTTCCTGGTTTTAATCTCAACACTGTCACTTTGTAACAGGGTGTTCTTACGTAAATTACTTCCCTTCAATTTTGCCTCAATTTCCTCATATTGCTATAGTATGCAAACAGTGCAGGTATTATAAGGATTAAGTAAAAGAGAGGTAAAGAATTTTAAAAGTGCTTAATGCAGCCTCAGTATTCAATCAATATTCATTTTTTTTTCCTGTTTGGTGGTGCTACCTTTCCCTTAATGTTTCCTTTAAATTATTTGTGGGCTTGTCTCCAAATATCTTACCTCTTATATTTCCCAGAACTGCTACAGTAACTTTTCTACTTTATTTAATTATCTTTTACTATCATCCATATTTAGGGATAGAGGACTGATAAAATTAATGACTCATCTCACCATCTTGTATACAGAATACTCTTTGCTACTATGTAGCTTACAAAAAGCAACGCATTTTAAAGACAAGTACCACCAATGTGTCAAAGAAGACACTGAAGCCCAGACAATATAGAATGGAAATATTTGAAAGCTCTTCTCTCCAGCTCTAAAATCTATACATTTTACACTCTGCTGTCTCACCAAGTAGTATCAGGTTTGTTAGAAAAATAATCATAAGCATGAATTTAAAAAGCATAATTCCTTCATATTTATTTTGAGATCAATTTTAAAGAAACACTAAATGTTCAAATATAAGAAGGCATAAGGGCATTTGCTTGACATTAAAAATGGGAAAGATCAACAAATGTATTGACCCTGGACTGTACATTTACAAAGGTGATGAACGTTGCTCAGTCATGTAATAAATTCAGAAGGGGTGTGTGTGTGTGTCTCTGTGTGTAATTTCAACACAGAGTGTACTGCACTTGCTCAAACTTAGATGCTGGAGTCAAAGGCCTCACCCTAAGTTCTAGATTTATCATTTATGACCTCTAGGGCTTTTGAGTAAGTCCTTAATCTGCCTCAAAGTGTCATTATACAATGTGGAGAATCTGGTAAAAAAAAGAATTAAAGATATTGGAGACTTTACCTCCTTTATGTTTACATGGATGGAGCTGAAGAATATTCTTCTTAGCAAAGTATCTCAAGAATGGAAGAAAAAGAATCCAATGTACTCCACCCTATTATGAAACTAATTTATACTTTCATAGGAAAGCTATAACCCAATTTTAGCCCAAGAATATTGGGAAAAAGCAGGGGGAGGGGAGGGGAGGGAGGAAGATGGGTGTAGGGAGGGTGATTGGTGAGATCATGTCTATGGTTTGTCCTTTGGGGGTACATGTGAGTCTTTCTAAATGTAGAATATAAATGTCTTAACACAATAACTAAGAAAATGACATGAAGGCTATGTTAACCAGTTGGATGAAAGTATTTCAAACTGTATATAGAAACAACACACCGTACCCCAGGATAGTATTAATGTACACAGCTATGATTTAATAAAAAAAAATTTCCAATTATTTAAAATACGTAAAGTAAATCTAATGCCATGAATTAATTACTGTTAATATTTTATCTCCTTACCTCAAAAGATCTCCCTTAACTTAGTTCATCTGAAATGTGCAAGGACATTAAAATGGCTGCGAAAATTAATAATTCTATTGTCATAAGCTGAGAACAACAATCTAAATGAAATACAGTATTTAAATTAAAAATCTTGAGATGGGAATATTATTCCAGGTTTTCCATACAGGGCTGATACAATCACTGGAGGACAAATGAGAGCAGGAAAAAGAGAAGAAGGTAAGTCATAGAGAAAAAGAAATGATGACACGAACAGGTCAGCAAGAGAGATTTTTTTTGGTTTTGAAGATGTCGGAAGAGGCCACAAGCCAAGAGTGTGGCAGCCTCGAGAAGCTATAAAAGGAAAAGGTGTGAATTCTCCTGTAGAGTCTTTAGAAATAATTTAACCTGGGAACACGTCATTAGTCCAGTGAGACCCAATTCATAACTCTGATTTACACAACTATAAGATAATAAATTCCTCTGTTTTAGAAACTTGTTTGTGTTAATTGGTGACAGTAACACTAGGAAATGAATACATTAGTTATAACAGGTAAGTTAATAAAACTGATTAATAGAGCTATTATTAAGTATCTTTCTTCCAAATGAGGATTTACTGCAACATTAAAAATGGTCCTAGTCACACATCATGGGAATAAAAAAGTACTTTCTTAAACTTTTAATTCTAGTCACTTATTCTTCAACTTTTGTTAGTGAAGCTTTCTGCAAAATAGATGGTAGAAAATTCTCTGAAGTGAAGGACATTGTCTTTTCAGCTAAAAATACGGATTTCACAGTGTGGAGGGTGAAAAACAGTTCTCAGTGGTTTAATTTTAATGCAGTCATCTGCCAATTTCTCTATTTATAATTTGTCTATAAAGAGTATTTTTATTTATATTTTATTTTTTAAGTTTATATATACAGAATTCATAAAACTGCTACACTGAGAATGCAATTAAATTTGTTTTTTTAGATTGCAAAATATCCACGTAAGTAATTTTTTCACTTGACAAGCAGATGTTCAAGAAAACTAAAATAGAGCATGTAAGGAAAAAGATCTATCCACTTATATGTGAAATATTAAAATTCTTGCTTTAGTTTTCTTCATAGTAATATTATAGATTTCCCCCCATTTTTAAACCAAAAGCCTATTTCTTCTCTGAAAATACTGTGTCTCTCAAATAGCAGTATTTATTTCTAACAGAGCTCTTCATCTCCTTGAAGATATGATTAAAGGACATTCAACTGAACACTTTTAATCTGTTCAATTCTCATTTTAAGAATAAAGTAGAAATTGACTATATTATTATTATTATTATTGCTTAATGAAACATTACATTTATTTTTTCTTTAAAGGAACCCATTCAGATTTCTGGACATATTTGTAACTTTGAGGACTTAGAAATTAAATCTGTCCTTTTGGATGAGATATTATAAAGGTAATTCTTTAAAACAGTTACATTTCTAGTGCAAGCTCTTGTTCTGAGGCCCTTGCTATATGCTATGACAAAAAGACAACTGCCTTATAATAAGTTCATTTAGTATTTTAGAAAAGAAAGTACATGTCTCTTAGGAGTTTAAAAGAGTTTCAAATTTAAGTTTTATAAAACTTTGCTCAAAGAAATATATTTATGGTATATTTTCAATAATCCATTCTTAGATATAAGAAAATCTGCTTCTCTAGTTTGATGATCTCTTTTGGGACAAAGAAGCAATGAACTATAATAGGTTCACAAACAAATAAAATGGAGTTCAATAGTTTCAGGGCTGGTTGAATAAAGCCAAGCTCACACTTCAGGTGGAGAGAGTGGTTCAGTTTTTGTTTTGATTAATCATACTCCCTGATTTGTGAAAGAAGCTTTATAAACGAGTGGAAATACAAAACCAGGTAAAGTCACTTTTGCATTTAAAAGTTTATAACTAGATGTCTAAAAAAGTCGTATCCAAGAATACTTCTCTTCCCTTTTTGAGGGATTTCTTGATCTACAATTAGATATTTGTTTTATCAATCACAAAATCTCTTTTCTTAATGAAATATGATAAAATACAAAAATTCCATAGATTTCATTTTCTTTAAGAAAACCCTTGACAAGAATATAGTAAAAGAAAAAGATAATGAAGATGAAAAATGCTATTTGTTTTACTTCGTGTTAGTCTTCATTTGGTTGAGAACAATGTATCATGAATACAAACAAGTTTACAAATGAGGTTTTCTAGTGATAGTTTTAAGAGGATAAATCTTCTAAAGGGAACAAGAAGTGGGGGTACTAGAAACCATAAACCATAAAACAATTCGAAAGAGATTAAGAGTCCAAAAAGATAAATAGTAGAGGAAAGTGTTCTGCAAATTGATTCCATCAAGAATGAAGAATGAATGTAAGTCCATTGATGCAGGACTTCCTGAAAGTGCATCATTATTGGAGGGAACACATAATGCTGCTTAAATTTCTTACTTTAATAAAATCAGCATGCAAATAAATGGAAGAAACTATAAATTTCAGGAGATGTAAAACATGACTATAATATGCTGTATTTGTAAAGCAAGAAAATGTGACATTTAAATTCTACTGTTTTATCACTTTTTAAAAATAATTATTATTAACAAAATAACTAAGAAAATGACATGAAGGCTATGTTAACCAGTTGATGAAAATATTTCAAATTGTATATAAAACCAGCACACTGTACCCCATGACTGTATTAATGTACACAGCTATGATTTAATGAAAAATAAAATAAATAAAATAAACTAATTATTGGTAGGATTCTCTATTGAAAGAAATTATTTCCATTGGTTATTTCTTTATCCAAAGCAGTTTAATGTAAATTTTGGACAGTAGTTTTAGTATCAAGTAAAGCAGTGTTACCATGGAATACTATGCAGCCATAAAGAAAGAGACTTTACATCCTTCATGTTCACATGGATGGAGCTGGAAAGTGTTCTTAGCAAAGTATCACAGGAATGGAAGAAAAAGTATCCAATGTACACAGCCTTATTATCAAATTAATTTATAGCTTTCATATGAAATCTATAACCTAATAGCAGCCTAAGTATATGGGGGGGAGGGAGAAGGGAAGGGGCATTGGGTGGAGGGAGAGTAATTGGAGGGACCATTTCTATGGTTTATCTTACAAGGGTAGAAATGAATCTTTCTAAGAGTAGAATATGATTATCTTAACACCAATAACTAAGAAAATAACATGAAAGCTATGTTAACCACTTTGATGAAAATATTTCAAATTGTATATGAAAACACCACACTGTACCCCAGAATTGCATTAATGTACATAGTTATCATTTAATAAAAAAATAACAAAAGAGTAAAAATCTTCTGAAATATTGATAAAGTGGATTTTACAAGTCTCTTATTTGTCATCATTAGATTATTGATTATGATTATCCAAAGAGAAAGTCAGGTTTTCAAATAGCAATGTCAGCAACTTACATGAAAATATGTTTATGTTTCAATTTTATTGATTTGTTTAACTTCTTATTTTGCCTGTGAGAACAGTAAAAATATAAAATCATAAATATGTATTGGGGTCAACTATTTAAAAAAACTGTCTACAGTAATTTCATATATCTTCTTTGATAACTATAATGATTATTTCATTCATTTTGCTTTAATCAAAGATCATAAAAAGTTTATAAAATCATGTTTTTATCTCAGCTTGTAGCATTAATCCTAAGTTCTCATCACATAAATTCTGTTGTTACCTGTATCATATCAATTATAAAGACACTGCAGGTTATCTATTTTTATTACTAGATTTTGAAGATCATGTGTTTAGGGGCCAGACTGTTGTGTATTTTAAAAAGTAACAGAGCACTAACATTAGCATGAAGCATATGGCAGCTACTCAAAATAAGAGCTTTCTAAATATAATTTAATGAATCGTTAACATAATTAACTACTAATGATAAATTTAAAGAACAGAGTTGAGTAGTTTAATATCGATATTATTTCCATTAAGTAAACTTTTACATGTTTTCTTAATTTAAAAATCATTGCTTAAAGACTTAAATGTATTACAGTTTGAGATTATAAAACAGCTGGAAAAAAAAATTGAAGAAACAATTCAGAACATTGACCTTGGCACAGATCTTTTCAAGTAAAGCCTCAAATGCCAAGGCAAACACGGAAAATATAAACAAATATCATGTCTCGGTAAAAAGTTCTGCATATCAAAGGAAACAACCTACAAAGTGAACACAACCTGAAGAATGGGACAAAATATTTGCAAATGACCCATCTTATAAAAGATTAGAAGTAGAATATAAGAATATGTGAGGAAAATATTTGCAAATGACCCATCTTATAAAAGATTAGAAGTAGAATATAAGAATATGTGTAGGAAAAAAATTCACTGAATAATCTGATTAAAAATGTAATTTCTTTTGCAACAACTTGGATAGAACTGGAGTCCATTATCCTAAATGAAATATCTTAGAAAGGGGAAAACAAACATTACATGTTCTCATTAAAAAATTGGAGCTAAGTGATGAGTACACAAATGAACAGGATATAAAGGATATTAGAAAGTCAGAAGAGAGGAGAACAGAAGGGGAATAAGAGATAAAAACTTATCTGGTTCCATGAACACCGTCTAAGGGATGAATACACTAAAAGCCCTGAATCCATTATTATATATATTCATGTAACAATGTTTATTTGTACCCTCTTAATACTTTAAAATTTTTAAAAACTGTGTAAAAGATCTGAAAAAGAAAAACCAGGCATACAAGTGGCCAACAGTTATATGAAAAAATACTCAATGTCGCTTGTCATCCAGAAGTCCAAATAAAAACCACAATTAGATATTATCTCAACCCAGTTAAAATGCCTTTCACCAAAAGGACAAAAACCATCAGATATTGGTAGGGATGTAGGAGAAAGGGGAACCCTCTGACACTGTTGATGGGAATATAATTTGGGATAACCACTAGGAAAAACAGCATGGAGGTTCTT
>NW_003852396.1:65009492-65038980 GCF_000181295.1 Otolemur garnettii | reverse complement strand
GAATTGGGCTGCAATAAACATTCTGATACAAATATCTTTGTTGTAATGTGATTTTTGGTCGTCTGGAAACATACCTAATAAAGAAATTGCAGAGTCGACAGATATATGAAAAAGTGCTCACCATCCTTAATCATAATACAAATTGACTAATATATGAACCATACAGTCCTCTGTTCTGTTTATATCCGAGGAAAAGAAATCAGTATACAGAATAGATGCCTGAAAACCCATATTCATTGCAGCACTGTTAACTTTAGCCAAGTTATGGAATCAGCCTAAGTATTCACCAGGGGATTAATAGTTTAAAAAAATGGGGTACCTAAACACAATGCAATATGATTCAGCCACAAGAAAGAATGAAATCCTTCCACTTGCAACAACCTGGATGAAACTGGAGAACACTGTCTTAAGCAAAATAAACCAGACACAGAAATCAGATGTTCCGTGTAATTATGCATATGTACCAGCTAAAGAATTGATCTCATTGAAGCAGAATGTAGAATTATGGTTACTAGAGGCTAGAAATGATGGTGGGGAAAGAGGGATAGAGATGCGTTGACTAATGGAAACAAAACACGGATGAATAGTAGGAATAAGAAAAGAATAAGAGCCATGATTTAGTAGTATACAGCATGACTATAGTCACCTACAATTTATTGTATAATTTGAAATGACTAGAAGAGTAGATGTGGAATGTTTTTAGCACAAAAAAATGATAAAGTGTTTGAGGTGAAGAATATCCTTATTGCTCTAATTTTTTCATTATGTTTTTGATGCTTTATCAATATACAACATGTACCTCATGCATAAATTCAACTACTGTGTACTTATAAATATTAAAAATAAAACCATTGAATCCTACAATTTTTATATCTGTTAGAAAGGCAAGACAAAAATATTTAAATAGAAGTAAAGGCTGTAGATACAAATCAATTTTATTCTTCTTGACATAAATGTATAGACAATAACAAAATCATACACATGGATAACAAGTTAATGACAAGGCCTATATGTCAAAAGAGTTTAAAAAGAAAAGCAAGTTAGCAGATTAGAAAGACATTTGACAGGGATGGGGCCAAGACTAAAAGTTTGAGAATTCATTGGGTATTTAAGAAAGGAGTATATTTCATATTTGAAGGGAGTATATTTCAATATTTCATATTGTTGCTTATGCAATAGTAATTATGTAGATGAAGAAATAAATCTGAAAAATTTTCTAAATGATGATTTCATAAAACTTACAATGAATAGCAAATAAAAGCGAAAGAACAGGAAGACCAATATGAGTCAATGGATTATGATTTGGGAGGAAAAAAGAATAGTACAGCCATTAGCTGAAATGGGGAACTGAGGAATAACATTACCAGAGGGAACAATTGGACATATTGTATTCAAGTGCAATGAATAGATTCTTGACAATTGCCAAACATAATTAGAAGTATTCTCATTGATCAGAGCCAGAAATTTAAGTGTAATACCCTTTATTAATGGGTGATAATTGATGCAAAAAAAAGTACTAATTTTCACAACAGAAAGAGAAATAAATGATTATGATCTGAGTCTTAGAAATAATCCATCCTCTTAGAGGAAATAAAAGACAATAAAGAATGAGTCCAAGAATTATTATCAGGCAGAAAGGAAGAGAGATGAATAACAACCTGCCTATTAGGCTGCCTAAGGAGTTTGTATAAAGAATAAGAACAGTTACAGTAGAAATAATAAAGATAGTGTTTTTAGGTCAGGGTCTACCAACAAAACTTGAGGACATTCTGGTCCCAATCACTTCCATCTTATAATTTTGTTTGGAAATGATCATTATTCTTCCTCCTTATGATCTTGGGTCTTCTCCTATTTGAAACCCAGGGCACTATCTTCTGAAAGAAAGTGTGCATGTGATTGCGCCCCTGGGACAATTGTGTTGCTAACTATACCCCGGATTCCCATCTTCCTCGGCACTTCTCAGTGACGTTTTTCTTTGCCCTTTTTAGTGTGAACCTAATATTCTGTGCAATTTTATAGTATGAACTAGCCAAAATCACAATGCTGAATTGAGGGATACATCTCTCCTGTATCTACCTGTATCCTACTCTACAACGTGGCCGCTTAGCAATTTTTTCAATATCCTAAGCTTTTCTTACGCCTCTTGTTTAATTAATTCAGTCATGTTACAGAGTCAATGCCCCCCCCTGTAATTTGCCTCCTACTTTATTACATTTGTTTCTCAGACTCCATCTTTTATTCCCCCCTGGAATAGGAGACCATTTGAATAGCATGTCGTGTGTTCCACTCACGATCACGTCTTCCAGCTCTACACCCAGCCCTATCGCTGGTCCTGTAATGTAATGTGCTTCCCAGCTTTGGAGTTAAAAGTATTATTTGTTCTTCATTGAGTTATTGCTTTCAGCTCGTTATCTTTCTGACAGGATAAGGGAGGACATAGTCTATTGGTTTTCAATGCAGATATTTATGTCTTTTTTGCCTGAATAATTAATTTGGTGGATAATGTAGTCCAATAATAATGTGTAGGTAGAAAAGGTTGGTAAAGAGATGGTGATGGTGGTAAAGACTTTCCAAATAATAGACTTAAACGGTCTTGAAGAAAGTTCATTTGCTTGATGTATACTTCAGATGCAAGTAGTCTTAAATAACAAAAATAAATCAGGATCACTCTAGAAAAATAATATAAAATACATTATAATTATACAGGGGTATTTTATATATTCTAAAGGAAGGAATGCAGGTATGTCAGGAGAAAATATTTATAACATGAACTAGAAAATTATCTAAATACTTTTTCTAGTCCCTCATTTTTCTCTTTGCCTCTCTGTTGGGAATTTTTAAAGGCAAATAAAAACTGCTTTCTAATAATAAAAATGTTAACAATGTAATTTTTGTGATCAAGGTGATGTTCTACATACTGTGAGGTCTAAGCTCATTTCACACATTCTGTACAGAATAAACCTAGGATGTGCTACTCTTAACTTTAGCCTCACACATGAGGTGCAGGGACTTAAGGAATTTATTCAAGTGCAGGGACTAGCCAGGAACAGAGTAATAGATACAATGCAGAGAAGTCCAACTCCAGTACCCATAGTGTTCACCCTGTTTTAAAAATTGAAAGAGAGGGAGGTGTCTGTGGCTCAGTGAGTAGGGTGATGGCCCCAAACACTGAGGGTGGTGGGTTCAAACGCAGCCCTGGCCATACTGCAACAAAAAATAGCCAGGCATTGTGGCAAGTGCCTGTAGTCCCAGTTATGTGGGACGTTGAGACAGGAGAATCGCCTAAGCTCAGGATTTGGAGGTTGCTGTGAGCTGTGACTCCACAGCTCTACCAAGGGCAACAAAGTGAGACTCTGTCTCAAAAAAAAAAAAAACCCAAAAAATTGAAAGAGAGATTTAAGAATATAAAAATGAGGAAACTTATATGAAGGATATAATCTTCAAGAGGGTGAGACTGAATAATCTTCACCCACCATCAGAGGCAAAGGCAGATAAGCTTTAATAGAATTGTCCTCCAAAACTGAGAGTTGATGAAGGAGCATTAGAACATTCACTCACTTATTCATTCACCGTTTTTTTTTTTTTAACATCAATTATTGATCAAACCTTGCCCTAGACACTGGGAATGTAACAATGAACAGGACAGAAAACTTCAGTCTTTCATAGTTTTTAAATTTATATGGATTTTAATTCATTTATAAATACAAGATTAATAAAAGCACTAATATGGAAAATGATAAGTGCTGGCAAAATGATATAGCAGAGTAATCACGTTGGTGACTGGAGGGGGAGCCCTGTTTTACATCAGTGCTGCTCGAAGGCGTCACTCTATTGGGGATATTTCAACTTTGACATGATAAATGGGGGAGGAGCCGAGATTCAATCACTAGTTAACAGATCAAATTAAGAACATATGGAAAGCTGAAAGAACTGTAGCAGTGAATAACCCAGTTCTATTCTGAAATTAATACAAAAAAATTATCCAGCAAAGATGAGAGACAACCAAAAAATGTTAATTTGTCAATAATTTTTTTTTGGTTATAGTTAACAAACATGACTTTTATACCTCAAAAGATAAAGTTCAAATATAAAGAATGGTAAAATATAGTCTATATGTAATTTTAGATAAGCAATCATGGATTAATTCAATCTTGCAGAATAGAAACCTGACTCTATTAGTAGCCAGTGACTAATCTTTTGGAGATGCAAGTTTTTGGTGGAAGAAAGGGAAAAAAAGAGAATGGTCTTAAATAGCAATGTTTTGAGAGATAACTTTCTTAATGTCATTTTAAATATTAGGATGAGTGTGGGGATATAGACTTTGGAAAACACTGAAAATTAACCTATACTCATCAGTAGAAATAACAGGAAATGTTAGATAACTCCAGTTCAAAGTTTAGAGAACTTCAACAGGGTTTACTTCACTGTGGGATGTTACCCCAAATGACAGTAAACAGCATCTCCTTCTAGTGTAGGATTATGCTTTGATCAATGCTGAAATTAATCAACCTTTCTTGATTAATCAAAATTATATATTATCATCCTGATTGCAATCACCTATCAAAGAATCATTTTCCACCGTTAATTTATATAAAACACAATCAGTACCAATTAACCAAATGCTAAAGGTCTGTGCATCTAAAAAAAAGACACTAGCTGAGAATTTCTCATTACTCGTGCCCTTGTCCAAAACAAACAAACAGGAGGATGAATAAGAATCCCTGAGTGCAGAATTTCTAGTTGTGCTTCACCCCACAGTAGAACC
Source organism: Otolemur garnettii (assembly GCF_000181295.1). Taxonomy (NCBI): domain Eukaryota; kingdom Metazoa; phylum Chordata; class Mammalia; order Primates; family Galagidae; genus Otolemur; species Otolemur garnettii. The sequence continues at coordinate 65,034,215 of NW_003852396.1, read as the reverse complement.
CACATAAACACAATCAAAATAAATAGATGGTATTATTACATTGGACAACATATACTAACTCACACGTTCATCTGATGATTTTTTTTAAATGTAAAATTTTGCACAGGAAGGCCGATTTTATTATAACATTCTGAGTACCTTTAATTCTATACTGTTCTCATTTCACTAAAAAAATAAGTTTAACAATGTTAATAACACTACCTGGTATGTATTTGAAATGATTGAAGTATGTAGGGCCATTTCATCCTAAAGAATTCATTAAACAGGGCTCAAGGATGCCAAAAGCTTTCTGATCTTGATTACATAGGGTCTGTTTGTCTAAAAATAAACAATACCTCTTCACCTGAGTTGAATTATTTCTTCTAAGAATTTATATTATTTTAATGAAAGCATGGGGACACAGTGGAAACTGTTCTAGTCAGTCAGAAGAACGAAAATACACTCTGCCCTCAAAACTAGTTCTACGGCTGTTGTCAAGCAGTATTATTCTTTTGAGTCTCATTTTATAGACAAACCAAATTATTGGATTCCATAATTTTTAAAGAACAGGTTAGCTCACAATACGAAGAGGCAAAATGATGATTTGTCTTGATACCAAATCTGTTTAAATAGATGAACTACTGTGGGATATTTCCACCAACACGTGGTCTCTGATAACATTTTGTTTTATTTCTTTCAAGACTGGAGATCTAGCATGGGCTTCTGTCTTCCTGCAATGAGCATCTTTCTGTAAAATTAGAGAAGTTAAACAGAATTATGTATTCCGGAATTTAACAGATTGGACAGATTGGAGTCTATCTTGAACCTGTTGTGTGCTGAGTGGGTGAGGCCTGGTTGGTGGTGCCCACCATTTGGAGCAGATGGAAAATGAAGGGAAGAGAGAGATTACGGATTGAAAGAGAACTGTTATGCTTTGCTCTTGACTCCCACCTCTGGTACGTTGGAACCATCACTTCATGCTTCTTCAACAGGGAAATCAACAGCAACTTCTCTGCTGCTTTCCTGGAAGTAGCAAAATGGTGAAAGAATTGATGAGGCTCTTAAGGGGTGATTGATCTCTCCAAGATAGACACTTTTATCCTCTGACCTGCCAAGACCTTGAGTTTGATAAAATTTTACCTGGGGAGATTACCTCCCCCAAATGGTACTTCCCTTTTTGTGGTGTGTGCAATGTGGATGTTGTATATGTGTGTGTGTTGCCTGTGTGTGTGTAGGAAGAACACGTACATGTGTAAGTTAAGCCATGTGGAAAGATCTACCTGATTTTTTCTCTCTATACGTAGAAGAGCTATATATTAAACTCAATTACAGTTGATATTTAACACAATGTTTGAGACACTGACTCCCACATAGTTAAAATCTGTGTATATCTTTTGAATTCTCTATAACTTGTTGATAGGAAGTCACATTCATAACTAAAATAGTTAATTAATGTACTTTGCATATGTATTATACATGACATCCTTACAGCAAAGGAAGCTAGCGTAGTAATCTCCAACGAAAAGCTTAGAATATCCTAAGAAAGAGGAAATATATTGGCTCGGCACCTGTGGCTCAAGCGGCTAAGGTGCCAGCCACATACACCTAAGGTGGCGGGTTCGCATCCCCAGCCCGGGCCCACCAAACAACAATGATGGCTGCAACCAAAAAATGGCCAGGCGTTGTGGCGGACGCCTGTAGTCCCAGCTACTTGGGAGGCTGAGGCAGGAGACTCGCTTGAGCCCAGGAGTTGGAGGTTGCTGTGAGCGTGATGCCATGGCACTCTACCCAGGGGGATAGCTTGAGGCTCTGTCTCAAAAAAAAAAAAAAAAAAAAAAGAGGAAATATATTTACTTTTCATTGTAAGGTCTTCATCTTCACTGTCTTAACATTGAGTAGGGTGTGGAAGAGAAGGAAGAGGAGGAATTGGTCCTTGCATCTTAGGGATGAGAGAGGCAGAAGAAAATCTGCATGTAACTGGTCACACACAATTCAAATCCACATTGTTCAGGAATCAACTGTACTTGCTTTATAAAAACTATAAGGAATAGTGCCTTTTCTTGCATCTGGCATGCTGATAAATATAGACACAAAAGTTAAAGCTACTATTTTAAGGAATGTTAAGTAAGTCATCTTAGGTTTATCAGACATCCGATATGGACTATGTTAGACTCATGCAATAGAAAAGAAAATAAAGAGTTTCTCCCCCGGAGGAATTCACAGTAGTCAGGCAGTGTAACTGCAATACAACATGTGCAACTACAGTGGAGATACATGCAATTACTCTGAAGTCCACAAAAGCAATTAACTCTAAGGGAGGCAAGAAAGATTCTTTGAAAGAGGATTTTTGATATAGTTTTGGAAAGATGAGTAGAAATTTTGTGGCCAAGACCCATCGAGGAGGATTATTTCAGCCAAAGGGAACAATATGATCAAAGCCATAAAGACAGAAAAAGGATGGTGCTCATGTCACCTGAGACATGGACGCTGTTGCCTATGGCGAGAGCACGAGAGTAGCAGAAAGAAAATGCCTGAAAATGAGTCTGTGGAAGTTTAAAGAAGCATAGTGTTGTGAAGACAATACAGAGTGTGACGTTGATGTTACCAAAAGATGAGTACATGAAATATTTAGATGGCATTTCTAATTCTGATTATGTTGTCTTTTAGAAAAATAGATATGGATAGAAGGTTAAAGTGGGGAGGATGTTAGAGAATAAAAAACATAAGAGAGTTTTAATAATCTAGGCAAGATTTTATGGGAGTCTGTATAATAGTAGAAATGGTACAGATGGCTAAAGTTCATGAGATGTGAAAGCTGAGGAAAAGAGGACCTATTTAGCACGAAGTATACCGTCAATGTTTATTGTGGGTAGAATGAATTGGAATTTGGAAATGAAAGATAGAGACCATATAGTAACTCTTCCCCTGCCTTGCCAACACAAATACCCATGATTTCAGCCTACATGTCTTCAGCTTTCATTTCCTATTAACCTACCATTCTTTCTGTCTTTTTTATTCTCTGCCCTCTGATATTTTGATCCTGAATCCATGCAGTACACAAGGATCACAATCACAAGCAAGACTTTATAGAAAGAGACATCAGAAACATTCCTTGAGAACTACAGAGTGTGTTCAAAATAGACTTTTCACACAGAAGGGATAAGGGCAATGGTCTGAATCAGCTTCCTCTGCCACATCGTCAGAGACTAAAATACATGGAATTCCTCACCGTTTATCTTCTGTTGGAAATGAATTTTGAGATTGATATATTAATCATAAAATATTAAAAAGTTTTTTATCGCAGTGTATAGCTAGTCTATTGGAAATGTTGATTTCAAAGTAGCTTGACAAGATGGTATAGTTAGAAGAAGAAAAATGACATGGAGGTGCTGCATTGAGTAGGCAACAGGAATGATCACAGTTAGACACAAAATTAAGAAGATTTAATAAAATCAAAGACTAACAAAAATATCACAATCATTGTAAAACTTCTCACATAGAATTTCAAAAATATCATTTATATTTTGTTCAGTTAAATCACTGATGCTTGTGGGTTACTTTATCAATAAACAAAAATATTTATTAATACATAAAATTTGTGCCTAGTGACAGGGTGCTTGTGGTATTTTAATACATGCGTAGAATGTGCAATGATAAAATTAAAGTCTTTCAGAGAGCCATCATCTCAAATATTTGTCATTTATTTGCATAGGGAATATTTCATACTTTCTCTTCTAGTCATGTTGAAATCTGCAATAAATACTCATGAACTATACTCACCCTACTGTGCTATTAAACACATATTCTTTATCCAGTCATTTGTTGATGGACATTTAGATTGATTATAAACTATTGTGAATAGTGCTGTTATAAAAACTGGGAGAAGGGTAGGTATCTCTTAATTTTTAGACACTTTCATTACTTATTTCAAGATGTAATCATTCTGCAAAAGCAAAAAGTAAGCAAGAGGAATTTTACAATTTCCTTGTAATGAAATATTTCCAACTTCTATTATATAACTCCTGTGACTTTCAATATCTTTTAACAAAACAGTTTTTTATATGTCATTAATGAATTAAGTAGAAATGCTATATTTTATATATCTTTCTGATAAAACCCAGCTATTTCCAAGATAACATATTCTTGCCTTTTCTTGAAACCTCCCTGGACCTCTTAAAATTATCATTTTCTAAGTTGTGAAGTAAAGACATCAAAACAACAGCAACAGCCTAAAGAGTGACACTTGAGATGTAATTTGGTCTGTCACAGTTCTCTGACTGACTGAATATCTTTAGGTTGACTGAATATATTTAGAGAAAGGAATGTTTTTAGATGGAACGTTCTGTGATGGAAAGCAGGACACCTTGACAAAAAAATGTAAGAATGCAAAAAAAAAAAAAAAAAAAAAAGTCAGTCTATATATTTTTGAAGTAAAACTTCTGCTATTCACCACTACCTGCCACATGTCCTGAATTTTGAAGAAAAGTTGGGTAAAAATCATATGTATTCTATGCCCACTTAGAAATTATAAGAGGGGGAAAATAATAATATTCAGTGTATGATGTCCTGCTTTTTTTGATTCATATTAATATTCTGCTTTCCTCTACCATGTAATGGAAATAGTAACTACCCCACTTGTGTGCTTTATGTATAAAATTAAAAAAAAAAACTAATGTAAGCATCTTTTCAAACTATAATGAGAAGTACAGATAAAAAACATTATAAAACTTATGTTTTTGTTACAGAACCTAGGAAAATATTAAGTAGATCTTTTGCACGTTTTTTTAACATTCTTATTCTAAATGCTTCTAGGGTTTTTACAATGAAGTCAAACAGTTCAATCACCTCCTTAAATGTGCTTGCTACCCAAGGAGGTGTACATTTTAACTAACTCAGCTACAACACCAATTTCCTATCATTGCCCAATACCATACTGACTTTTACAGTAATTACGCATGTTTGTTTGCTGATGATCAGATATTTCATTTATTTATTTTCCTAATTTTTAAGAGTGTGTTTTGAAACCCTACAAAATCCCTATACATTAACATATTTTTTTCAGAGTTTTTAGAGATAGAAGAAAGACCACTTGCGTGTTTCAAGTTCTCTGATTTCCAAGGTCATCCAAAAACGTGCTTCATGTTTTCAACGAGTGAAATCCAGCCTGCCGTCTTCTCTCCATTCTTTTCTCTAAGAAACTTTGAATGCTTGAATATTTCTATCCTCCCAGGAAAAGAATATGTTTCCCTTAGGGGTTAGTATTGTACATACAATAGTTTCCTATTGCTTTTCTTTCCTCCAGTTAGAAAGAAAATCAAAATGAGCCTCTGGGGTTGGGTTACACTTTTCTAGCACCCCTTGAAGCACCCCATTAATAATAAGTAACTTCTGCTGGACTTGCAGGTGAACGAAGACCCTAGTTATTGGTACATTTTATCCTTAGGCAATATGTTCTATAATTATAGAGATACCAAATAGTGTGCTGTCTTGAGATGATAAGCCTAAGAGAATTGAAACTCACTAAATAATTGAGGGCCAGTGTCAAGAGAAGCTGAAAAATCCTACATTTTCAATTCTCTAGATGTGCTGGTCAAAATGCTTAGCTTTTTTTTTTTTTTTAAAAAAAAGCAAATATTCTATATTCTATGGACCAAAAAGTGGTTCACTAACACACGACTGGCACACAACTCCTAACACATATGTCTGACCATGTATGTGTGACAATAGCTAGTCATTCTATTTTCTATTCTACAAGAAAAGTTCTCTAACACCACACTTGGAGGATGCGGCAATAACAACTCACATAATTTCTATACACATTTCCCAAATTTTGTACTTGTCTTGCATCATCTAGTGACACACAGTTTACAGAGAATTTGCCAGGCTAAGAACTACACGTGGAGTAGCCATGTTGAAGAGGAGCTATCCGACATATTCCTTGAGGACAGTACAAAGCAGTGTTGTTTCTAATGGGACAAGAGCTAAGCATTAACAGTTCACCAATAAAAACATCTCAAAACACAGAGCCAGATGCTACTGCCATTTTCCAACTTTCTATTCTTATACACAGAGAAAGTGAAGTTTTCAGGTGACTTGAAACACAGATAAACTACCATAATGACCTACTTTACAATTTCTCAGCTACAAGTTCATGGCAAGGAACAACAGAGTACAAGTCAACAGAAGGCTGAGAACCCTACTGTGTTACTGAATAATAGTCTTTAAACTCACTGGACCACATTTCTTTCTTAGTATAATAAAATGATAAATCAAATTATCTGCCTATGAAGTCATTTTCAGATGTAAAATTATAAATTTGTTGCCACTTTTAAAATTCAGTCACCAAAGTTCCATTTATGATAAGGGAGGTTTCACATCAAATTGAGTAAATCACAACTTCTACATTCTTTACTAGAGTTTCCAAGAATAACCTACCATGTATAGAAGCGTAACTGAGGGCAGTAATATACAGTGAAAAACACAGCCCATTATGTAACCAAAGAATCTACCAAATCATGACTTTCTTTATTAAGATTGTGTGTCACCTCTGGATCTGTTAAATTCAGATGCTAGAGTATAACACTCTTCAAAAATTACAATTTTGCTCTTAGTATGTTTAAATGTAGGTCATATTTTATGTCTCAGTAGATGAGTACAGTACAATAAATGAGGCTGTAGAAAAAAACTTCTACTCTCTTGACTTTTAAATGAAGGGCTCAGCTCCATAATGTGCTCTTATTTATTTATTTTTTTCCAAAATAGACTAAATAAGATGGTGTGTGTGGGAGAATCCAGTTAAAAATAACTCAGAGAAAAATTTGAAGCAAGAAGGGACTAACTAATTGCTGTCAAGACTAAGAGAGAAAATGAAGGTACCCTGAGATCATTAGAGCCATTAGGACACGTGAGGCATCCTGCATCAGGCCAATGGCAAGTGGAGGAGAAAATGCACAGAACTGTTAGAGATGGTTCCAAAGGAATTGGAAGAGAATTATGTGACTGCCCCCCCCCAAATAAGGGATTGAAAATGGAGATAGAAAAATTCAATTAGAGCATGGAAAGATTATTTCCTAAGTACGTTGCTGGCATTATGGCCCAACAGAGTCATAATGATCTTAAGAGTACACTTCAAGCTGAGTTTCAACCCAAGTGTATTAGGTCCATGCCATTCTAGAAATAGCTGCTTCTAAGTATTCTAGGGAGATGATTTATAAAACGGCTTATATGTTTTATGAACAGCATGATCATCCATAATCTCATCTATTCTCATTGTGGATTTATTCATTTTTAAGCTGGAAGATAGTTCCAATGTAGTAGCCTATTAACGAAGTGAATATAGTTTTATTGTGTTGATAATGTGGCCTAACAATCTCTGTCAGACAAATCTATGGAAATAATGGCTCAGTTTACCTATTTAAAATCTCTTATATAATATGGGCTATGTACATTATCTAGTTAATCATTGGAAATTCTCAGTTTAAATAATGATATTAAAGAGTATTCAGAATAAGCCATTTAGATGTGATAACTGAATTTTCAGCTTAACACTTTATAATGTATCACAAAATGTTACATACCTATTAGAATGGCACATATAAATAAGATTATTGCTGATTTATATAAAAGCTTTGTATGAATTATTCTTTCAATTATAATTTACATAATATGAACTACACACTGATTTAAGTACAAGTAAGTCTCATATCTATTTCTTTTGCAATTATTGATATGTCAAGGTTACAGTTTTCTCTATCAAATTTAGTGTATTCAAAAATACTAGACAATCTTTTCTTGAACTATAGTTCATCTTGGATTTACCCATTCAAGATCTAAAGTGAATTATAACTAAAAGTCATAATAAATTCAAGTTCAAATTGATATGTTTAGACATGTACCACCTGACTGGATTTACTCTTCTATGCCTTCTTGTTTGTATGCAGGTGAAACACACCACATCCCTAGATTTCTTTACAGTCTTGATAATGCACACCCATCAATCCTTCTAGAAATAAATCTGAGATTAAATCCATCTGACTTGGAATTCTTTAGCCTTTGCACTATGTTTTGCATAAAAATGGGTATGAAATAAGTTAAATGAGACATCTCTCTTAGGTATTATTATATGTTTAAAGTGGTTGAACATAAAAGACAAATTAATGAAAATATGGCATCTGAATAGGAATGACAGGCATACAACTGTTCTTAATTACCACTATGCTAGCAAGAAGGGAAAGGTAGTTAAACAGTTCCTTTTTCTTTCTTTTGTCTTCTTTTTAGGTTTTCTGTATAACAAATCTGGGACATGAATATTGTTTTCTCCTTTAATCTTCCAAATCATCCTATAAGAAGAACATAAATTATTAAATATAATTACAATATGTGTTAAATAATATCTTACCCATTGCAAAACCAATACTGTTTTTTGCCAAAATACCACACCAACCTCTGAAAAGAATTATGTGTTGGGCATACTCCAAACTGTCCTATGCAAGGGTACGATGTTAATATGCGTGCAGCTGTGATTTGGAACATCATCTTACATATATTACATCCCACATTATATTAGAGAGCAGAAATTGCTACTCTATATCTTTCCAGAGAGTCTAGTAGGAACGAATTGTTAACTGACATGGATATAATTTGCACAAAAATTGTTTTAGTTGTCACAAAACCCTGTTTTAATTGTTTCTCCTCCCATCAACCCATATCTACTTGATACAAAGCTAGAAAATGGCAAAACAAAATAACAGACTACTATCTCTTATGAATATACCATGGGTGCAAATATATATATACATATATATACACACACACACATATATATATAGAAGTCTTGTTTGAAGTAAAATCAATCATTCCTGAAAACTGTATAAATTTCAGGTGAAATGGATATATGTAGTATATCTAGGTAGCCTTGACTATAGTGGTAATTTCAATTCAACTTTGAAATGTCATATAGAGATGACATCTCTTAAAATCTGTATACAATTTTGGTACCTTGTATAGATGCAAAAATCCTCAATCAAATGCTCATAAACAAAGCAGAACAACATATCAAAAAAATAATCCATCATGACCAAGTGGGCTTCATCCCAGTTACATCCCAGTTATGCAAGGATGGTTCAACATATAAAAATCCAGGCAGGCATAGTGTAATCCTAGTACTCTGGGAGGACAAAGGAGGTGGAATTCTTGAGCTCAGTAGTTCAAGATCAGCCTGAGCAAAGTGAGATCCCCATCTCTAATAAGATAGAAAATTAACCAGGCATCATGGCTGAAACATCCTAGTACCAGCTACTCAGGAGGCTGAGGCAAGAGGATTGCTTGAGCCCAAGAGTTAGTTTGCTGTGAGTTATGATGCCACCACATTCTACCTAGTGTGACAGAGTGAAATTCTGTCTCAAAAAAAAAAAAAGAAAGAAAGAAAGAAAAGAAAATCATAAAGCAAAAATAAAGACCATATAATCATCTCAATAGATGTAGATAAAGCATTCAACAAAATTTAACACCCTTTCATGATAGAAACCCTTCAACAGCCAGGCATAGAAGAGTCTTATCTAAAAAATTATAAAAGTTCTATATGACAAACCCACAGCCAATATCCTACTGAATGAGTGAAAGCTTAAAGAATCCTTAGTAGAACTGGAAGAAGACAAGAATACACTTGTCTATCCACTACTTCTATTGAGCATAGTGCTGGAAGTTCTAGACAGAACAGTCAAGAGAAAGAATAAAAAAAGATATCCAGATCAGGAAAGAGGATTTAGATCAAATTATCACTTTTTACTGATATTACAATCTTGTATCTAAAAAGCCCCAACAATTTCACAAAGAGATTCCTGAAATTGATAAATAAGTTCAGCAAAATTTTAGGTTGTAAAATCAATGTGCTAAAATGAGTGCTATTCATACACTAATAATAGTAAAGCTCAGAATCAAATCAAGGACTTAATACCATTCACAATAGCCACAAAGAAAATAAAGTGCCTGGAAAAGTACTTAACCAAGCAGTTGATAGATCTCAATGAAGAGGACTGTGAAACACTAAGAAAAGAGATCACAGATGACATGATCACATTAAAAAGTATACCATGTTCATGGATGAATAGAATCAACATTTTTAAAATGCTCATACTACCCACAGCTATTTACAGATTCAGAGAAATTCCTATCAAAATACAAATGTTATATTTCACATATTTAGAAAAAAAAATAATTATATGCTTCATTTAGAGCAATTAAAGAACCAAAATAGCCAAATTGATCTAATCTGGACACATAACATTTCTAGGTTTCAAACTATAATAAAAGGCTATAGTAACCAAAACAGCATGGTATTGGCAAAAAAAAAAAAAAAAAAACCAATAGAACAGAGCAGAGAAGCCAAATATAAAACCATTCACATTCATCCAACTGATCTTTGACAAAGCAGACAATGTTATACACTGGGCAAAAAAAAAAAAAAAAAAAAATAGAGACAAAGACCAGTGGAGCAGAACAGAGAATTCAGATATAAAACCATCACCATACAGACAACCAGTCTTTAACAGAGTGGACAACAGCACACAGAAGGGAAAAGAAGCCCTGTCAATAAATGATGCAGGGAGAATTGGATAACCACCTGCAGAAGAATGAAATGGGATCCATGTATCTAACCCCTCACAGATATTAATTAAACATGGATAAAAGACTTAAATATAAGGCGTGTAATCATATGAATGCTAGAAGAAAATGTCTGAAAAATTTTTCCAGAGATTGGCCTAGACAAATAATTGTGAAGACCCCTCCTAACAGCAACTGTAGAAACAACAAAAGTAAATAAATGGAACTTGATAAAATAAAGAACCTTTGCATAGCTAAGAAAATAATAAACAGCATCAGATAAACATCACCCTTTGGTTAATACTCAGAATCTGCAAAGAACTTAAATAATTAGCAAGAAAAAATAATCCTATTAAAAAGTGGTTATATACCCAATAATGGGATTCCTGGTTTAAAAGGTAGGTCTACTTTATGCACTTTGTAGAATCTCCATTCAGTTTTTCACTGAGGTTGTAATAATCTGTAGTCCCACCAACAATGTATAAGCAATTCCATGCCTACCTTCAGTTCTTCACTGGAGACTGGTGTGCTCACCCTGCCAGGGAAGCCAGGCCTCAGGTTCCACTGATCAGGTCACTGGATGGGGAGGTACAACTACTGAGTGGTCTTAAGTTGTTCTACAAGCTCTTAAACAAGAAGGAATAAGGTCAATAGAAATTAAACATCAGTTTCTTTAAAAAATAAAGTGGGCAAAAATATGAACAGAGATTTTCAAAAGAAGATACACAGATGGCCTATGACCATAGAGGGTGTCCACAAAGTTCATGTGCAATTTAAAATATTTATGTCGTTAATGTCTATGTGTGTGTGTGTGTGTATGTATATATGTATATGTATGTATGTGTGTGTATATATATATATATATATTTTTTTTTTTTTTTCAGTTTTTGGCCAAGGCTGGGTTTGAACCTGCCACCTCCGGCATATGGGGCTAGTGCCCTACCCCTTTGAGCCACAGGCACTGCCCTCTATGTATATTTTAAATTGCACATGACTTTATGGACACACTATATGAAGAAATAGAAATGCACAAGATCACTAATGATCAGGGAAATGCAAATTTAAAACAAATGAGATATAACCCTGTCCCTGTTAGAATGACTTTCGTTAAAAAGTACAAAGCAATGGATGCTGGAGGGGTACAGAGAGAAAGGAGTGCTTACACACTGCAAATGTTGGTGGGACTGCAAATTATTACAACCACAATGGAAAACAGTATTGAGATTTCTCAAAGTACAAAAGTAGACCTACCTTCTCAACCTACAATCCCAATACTACCAAAAGCAACAGGAGTCATTTAATCAATGACTTGCATGTGTATGGCAGCACAATTTGCAATTGCAAAGATGTGAGAGCAGCCCAAGAGCCCATCAACTCATGAATGGATTAACAATATGTTATTCCAACTAATACAATGGAAAACTGCTCATCCAGGAAGAAGGATGAATTCTAGCCTTTTGCAATGATTTGAATAGAACTGGAGACCATTGTCCCAAGTGAAGTATCCAAAGAATGGAAAAAGAAATATAGTATATACTCACTGTTAAATTGGAACTAACTGATGAACACACATTACACTGAGAAAAGTAAAACTCAGTGGAAATTAAGAAGTGGGAAGGAGGAAAGATGGGATGGGCTAAAACCTACCTAAGGGGTACAATGAACATTATTTAGCTTATGGGCAAAATTATAACTATGACACAAACATAGCGAAAGTGATCCTATAACCAGAAATATTTGCACTCCCTTATTTTGAGATAATAAAAATAAAATACCAGCATTTTAATTCATCCTGAAGTGAAGACCTTAATGATTTCTCTTTACTCAGGAATTTTTTTTTAATGGAAGAGACAGTATTTGAAGACTGTAGAGACTTTCTTAACAAATTTTTTGAGTATTTAATATTTTTTATATTTTTAAATAATTTCAAATACACAGAAAAGTAGCAATAATAGCACAAGCATTTATTTGTCCTGAACTATTTGAATGTAACTTGTCAACATTACACTTCATCATCAAGAACAGTATTCTTTAGGGAAACACAGAATATGATGAATATGTTAATTTGATTGTAGCATGTAGTATGTATTTGTATATAAAAACAACAATTTGGACAATTTGAAATATATACAATTTTAAAAACCTGCAAAGATCAGAAATATAAGAAAAAGAATCATCTCCTGTATGAGTATAAAGCACCACCAGTATAAGGAAACCAAATCTGATTTCTATCTTTTGATTCACAGACTTAATTTAAATTTCATCACTTGTCCCCATAATCTAAGCATAACAAAATAATCCATTCCAGAATTTGTCACATTTAATTGTTGTGTCCTTTAAATCTTCCTCAATCAGGAGTGTCTTGGTCTAACTTTGACTTACAGAACCAAGATGAGTCTTAATATCAGACCAATTAATCCCTTCGGGTTTGTCCTATATTAACTTCGATGACTCAATCAAGAAACCCTTTCAATGTTGCTCCTTTGAAAAGCTAGACTTCTCACTATTATAATTAATAAGCAATTTGTGGGAAGGTATTTTACAACTGTGTAAAATTACCTAACTTTCACATACTTATTTAGCATCCATGAATGTTAGTTGAATTAATTACTACTTGGTAGTTCTGGAATTGTTGTTATCTAAATCAATCATTCTTTCTTTCATTAGATAGCACTTTACTGCAAGAAAACAACAAAAATAAAGAAATGGGACTTGATAAAATAAAAAAGCTCTGCATAGCTAAGAAAATAATAAATAGAACCAGATAAACATTACCCTTTGGTAATGTCTCCTCATCCTGGTGAGTATTTATTGTTACCCACCCGGACTTGTGGATCCTTGCTTTATTCAGCGGTTTATACCAGTCACTATTATTATTTAGTAGTATCTGAAAGTGTCAGCAGTTTGGTGAGTGAATACCTCTCTAAGTTGGTTTGATATTTTTTCTACTAATTCATTCTTTGAATATATCCTTACTCTCCAGCAAAACATGATAGTCAAGGATGATCCAGTATATTTTACATCCCAGACCTAAAATTTACCCTGCTTTCATTCTGTTGTTTTGCTGTGGAGAATTAAATTTGGAAACTGAGAACTGGGTGACAGTTTTCTGACAGTTACTAAGATGTTGCTCATGTCACGCTCCCTCAGGGAACACGTGTGAATCTAAATTAATATTTAACACTGTAGGCCTGGCGCAGTTGCTCATGCCTATAATCCTAGCACTCTGGGAGGCCATGGTGGATGGATTGCCTGAGCTTGCAGGTTCAAGATCAGCCTGAGCAAGAGCAAGACCCAGTCTCTAAAAATAGCTGGGCATTGTAGTGGGCACCTGTATTCCCAGCTACTTGGGAGGGTGAGGCAAGAGAATCACTTGAGCCCAAGAGTTTGAGGTTGCTGTGACCTATAATGCCACAGCACTCTACCGAGGGTAACAAAGTGAGACTGTCTAAAAAAAAAAAAATATATATATATATAGATAGATAGATAGATAGATAGATATAGATATATTTATATCACTGTAAACCTCAAGTTACACCAATATTTTTTATTTCAATACCACCATACAGAGTTCACTCTTATTTCCTCATTTGCATATTTGCTACTCTCTTTCATAAGTGTCAGAAAATTGGCCTCCATTATCCTTAGAATATTTACTTACTTGATTAAGCCTCCTACATGTGAACACTTTCTGCACACTTTAGCCATCCTTGCCATAGCTGCTGTAGCTCCAGCATCCCATGCCCTGCTGCACAAATGATGTACAGTGCTGGATTGCTGTTGTCACCACCAGATACCAAAGTTGGATGCCCCGACCCCAGGTGGGCCTGAGTTCAGTGCCAGGGAGCTGCCACCTCTGCCCCATGCACAGTGCATTTTTTCATTTTTTCATTTCATTTGCGCCATGACATGTGCCACCAGCAGCCCAACCCCCCAACACTATGTCATATTTGCATGTGTGTTTTTTTAACCATACCTCCCCTCTGGGAGACCCACCCTCTTCAACTTTTTCTTGGCTTCATCACAGCCTGCAATTAATTTCCTTTCTTACCCTCCTCACTCTGTGGGGCTCTGATGCACCAGGACATTGCTGCCCCCAGTCCCGTCCACACTTGGCACACAGATCTCTATGTTTGATAAACTCCACATCAGAGTTTGGGCAGGAGTAGAAGAGAGTCAAGTTGAAAAATCTCTCCCTAGTCCTCACTTTCAGTTCTATCACTCTAAAGTAGATATTCTAGAAATTTCATCTCTGGTTAATTCCTAAATCTAATTTTGGAATGTCCAGAACAACATCATGAAGAGAAAAAAAATTCAAATATTTTTAAAAGACCAAAAATAAAGCTAAAAAGAAAGGGAAACATTTTATTTTGAAATTACGTTTTAAAATATGTCATAACTTCTTTGCTTATACATAGTCCCCAGACATTGTTAATGCCCACGAAAGCTAATTAACACCAAACTGCTTAATATAATGTTTTTCTAGCAAGCAGCCTCAAAATGTCCCATTATCGTGATTAAATATTTATTGAATTTGAAGTGTGTCCTCAACTCGGTAAAGAAGGTATAAGAAAAATTAGTACTTCAAAGACATCCCTGTGCTCAGAAGTGCATCAAGGCAAGATACATACTGGGATTTTCCCCTCATATTCTAATTTATTTTGTATAAATTATTTGTGAATTTGTATTTGTGAATTGTCTGCTTATTAAGCAAACACATCCAAATATAAAAGAGCGTCTATTAGAAAAACCTTTCTGGAGAGAACTTCAACAGTGTCCACCACTTATGGAAACTATGTCCATATTCTTTGTTCTCTTTTGTGGGAGTCTCTTTTGTTACTTAAAATAGTTCAATCACCATATATACAATCTCTGAATAAAGGCTTTTCAACATCAGCACAATTAACATTTGAGCTGGATTATTCCCTGTTGTGGAAGTTCCCCCTTGCTTTCAGGCTGCAGTCCCCAGTTCCCAGGCCACAAACGGCAGGAGGTGACAGGGCCACACAGTGGATTCAGAGCCACTCCCCATTACTCACATTACCACCTGAGCTCCATCTCCTGTCAGAGCAGTGGGACATGAGATTATCACAGGAGCTTGAACCCTACTATTAACTCCGTATGCGAGGGATCTGGGTCGCACACTCCTTATGAGAATCTAATGCCTGATGATCTGCAGTGGAGCGGAGGCCGTGACGCTAGCGCCGGAAAGAGGCTACAAATATAGGATGGGACCATCTAGCTGCAGGAAAACAAGTGCAGGGCTCCTACTGATTCTGCACCCCAGTGAGTTGGATAATTATTTTGTTATATATCGCAATGTACTAATAACAGAAACAAAGTGCACAATAAATGTAATGCCCTTGAATCATTCCCAAACAATCTTCCCTGGCCCTTCACTGTGGCTCATGGGCATACTATCTTCCATGAAACCGGTCTCCGGTATCAAAAAGGCTGGGGACCGCTGCTTTATAGATGTTTGCTGGCATCCCTGTCTTCTACCCACCTAATAATGTCACCCACCTCACCCCCACATAGTTGTACAGGCAAAAACATTCTCTGGACACTGCAAGATATCACTAGCCAGGCAAAAGACCCCAGTACCACTGAGAAACACAGCTCCCTATACAAAATTTAAAATGATTGGAATATTGTAGCATATTATACGTTATAGACTATTAAAATAGACTATTTTACAGAAACCTGTGAATAACAGGAATCACAAATACAGATAATTCCATGGGACAGGCAGGTAAAGTGAGTAGAAATTGCCAGAGTCTATTCTGGTAAACTCAGGAGCTTATGGCATGTGCTCAAACTAGAAGCAGCTGCTTTCCTGCTGTTGTTATTTTCAAGTACGACAAGAATCAAATACAGACTAATAATCTCCTTTCTTATTATGAGTCAAGAGAAAATACATATTTAGAAATTGTCCTGTTTTTTAAATAATGAGAGAAATTATTTTTAAGTACTGTGCTAACCAAAAATTCTTTCAGTTTTTTTTTTTTTAAATTCTTGCTTTTGTAAACTTGATTACAGTAAGTGACAAATACAAAATTCTACATAAAAATTATAGAATTTACCTTAGGTATATAAAGTGTATATTTTCATTTATATGTCTCTCTGTGTGTGTGTGTGTGTGTAAATATTTGACAAGTACCAAAGCATTTATCATGTTTTTCAGTGGATGACTGCTATTTTTGTAACTATTTTTGCGACACCATGAAGTAAAGTTACGGTGAATGCTCCCTGTGATAAAATTTTAAGTCACTAGAAAAATCAAGCCATACTGGGAAGAAAGGAAAATCACTTAAAAGAGGCAATATTCCAGAATAAGGAGACAAAAAAAGCCCAATCATCTAGAAAGCAGGCTAAAATTAAAGATCCAGGAGCCCAGGGAAATACTAACTGTAGCCACCTGTCTTGCTTTATGTTGGGGTTACCACCATCCTCCATGAGCCCACGAGCTTCACAGTGTGGGTCCCTCTCTTATCAGGCGATTTAGGCAGCAAAGTACTGGATGAAAATGAATTTTTCTTATTGAATGTACCAGATGTTGTAGGATCTAAACCATCCATCCATTTTAATTTGGAAATTTAGCTCCTCCATTTTTTTTTCTTTGTTGAATTAGTGATGTTTGCAGGTGAAATATTCTTCCTCTCCTCTGGGAAGAGAGCTGCCAATAACATCCACGTAATTTGGGTTAGGAGTCTAATTGACCATCGGTGTCTACTGCAGAAAGACAAGTATGAATTTGCTAAGGAAGTCAAGAAGAGAAGAAGCCAAAAGAAGGAAAAGCAAAGATTTCCCAACTGGAAGAAGACATCTGAAGTTTGAAGTATGGGAAGTGGGGAGACAGATCAGCAGACACATTGCAAAGACAGGTGAGTCTCTTGAGGAGAAAAGCTGGTCTCAGGAAGACGAGGCCAGAGAGCCATATAAAAGTTTATCTTGTTCGATGACTTCAGAAAACCACGCAGATCTCAGTGGTAAGTTTTACAGACAAGACGATAACTTGCCAGACCCACTTTGCCTTCATCTCATCTTACGAAAAATCCCAAAGACAGTATTGTGACCATGAAAGACGCTCCAGAGTCCCTGCGCTGAACTTTGTGGTGACTGTCCAGGATGATGGAGCTGGATTTTGTTTTATAAAACATAAAGACGTGGAATATTTCTTACCTACTCATGTGTTAATACTTTTTCACCTGCTCTTTAACTCTTCACACTTGTTATACATAATACATTTTCTAGTATGTGCATGTATGCTGTTTGGGGAATCAAAAATAGTTTTGTGAGCAAAATCCCAAATGTACAAAATACATGTGTTGCCCGAATTTCTTTTTATTAACACAGTAGTTTAGAGACTAGAATTTTAGTATGGTAACAGATAGGCAAAAGTGAAGCTACTGGATCTAATACCTAATTTGTCAATGATTTCGTGGCACTTTGCAGACCTCACAGAAAATAAAACGATGACTAATAAATCCTGCCTGGAATACAGAAGATTTGAAGCAACAAAAAAACCTATTTCTCATTTTGTAACATGCAGACTGCCTTACTTCATCATATTCTGCTCTATGGTTTTGACAAGGGCATTACTTTTCTCTTGATATTAGTGTCAGTGGTTTATTCAGCATAAATTCCCTTTGAGGGACTTATCAAGCACTATAGTTTTGAGAGGCTAACATTTGGCAAATGGGAGAAATCAGAGACATTTCAAATGAAAATGAAAAACAAGGAGGAAATACACAATGCTTTATTTATACAGTGAAAAAAATGCTTTGATGGCAAATATTTCAGAGTTTATGATTTACATGTGATCTTTAGAAATCATTCAGCTTCCTTCATTTGTTTTTTCTTTCCCAGTGAGGGCACCTGCAATCTGCCTTATTTTAGACCCACCCAAAGCCAAAGAATCTCTAACCATCTTCCAGTATTTTTATACTCACCTTGTACTAAGTAGATTTCCTATTCTTGAACTTGTTTACTTCTCCAACCCCTTTCCAATCAGTGATTAATTAAAATAGACTACATTATGAGCTGGAATTCAAAGCAGCTCAGGGCACATACTTTATAAGTAGCAGCGGTATATTGATACTTCTTGATATATGTTTAATCATATATACAGACAAGTATAGATAATTATGTACATAGAATATGCGTGTGTGTAAAAAAAACTAAAGGATCAGTACTTCTTATTTCTATTTCTGGATTACTCACAATTCTTTGTATCTTTTTTTCTCACTGACATATATAGAATGAAATACTCATCTATATTTATTAGACACTCTTGGTAGAAAAAAATACGTAAGAACCATGTTTGTCTGTGTTGTCCTCATCCCGTCTACACACTTGTATTAAAGGCCAACTTTATGCTAATCCCCATTGCTCTGTAATAATTAAGATGGGAAACTCTCATCAGTGAATAATATCACAGGATAAATTATGTTTATTCACTTAACGAATATGCATTGTTAAATTACAATTCTGGAGTCTGGAATAACCCGAATAAGATATTATTTTTGCCTTGGAAGTATGCACAATCATGTGGAAGAAAGATTCAGTAATTATTATAAAATGTCTATGATATGCATTCGTGTTATACAAACATCCACAAAAAAAAGTAAACTCTGCAAAGCCAAGTCAAGGAAGGAATTCTATTTATTAGATTCTTGCTCCCTCCCCACTATCACAGTTACTCAGTGGACTCTTAACTGGTTCATGCTCCATGCCTAGCCACGGGCAATTAAACCCTGACAGCAACCACACTGCTACCTCCCTGTATGCTCCCTTCCAGGTGAAGCGAGGACACCTGAGGGAAAGACTGTATGCATCTGTTCATGAAGCTAATGTAATGATGAGCCACTCTGTAACCTTCAAAATGGTAGATTCCAGGGGAATCTCACAGTTACTGCCTATCACTATTTCTTGCCTTAAGTCAACGATTTTCAAACATATTTTAAGCAATAATAATGTGCTGTGATCATCTCATTATAATAAACAAAAGATTGTGTGGAATGTTCTCCCATCACACCAGCCTGGTAAGCTTCACATAACATTGAGATTTCAGAGTATGCTTCTCTTTATCAGCCAGCCTGTTCCTACCCACCCAGTCAGAACCACTTCCTCTTCATCACATGGCTTGGTATCCTTTCTTTCACAACATGCATATTCTGGCCTTTTGAAAAAGCTCTAAAGAATGCCAGCTAACCCTTGCGAGTATTGAATGAAATATTACTCAGTGTGTAATATTAGTGAAATTGATGTTTGTGTTAAATTAATGTTGAACAGGGCCCAACTCAATTCAGAATTTTCTCCATTCAACCAAAGTGGTGCCACTTCTATTTACTGTAAATGTTGAGAGTATATGTCAAATTTTCAAAGCTCCCAAAGCAAGTTGGAAAATGGATGCTATGGCCTACAGCATTAGATACTCTGTAGTATATTAGTTTTTATTACTATGTGTGTATAATTGTCATCGTTTGATGACCAAGCTTAGTGTCTTTAAAAAGTTTCATATTTTAGCATACAGTTTGATATGCCCAAAGTATCTCAGGGTCAAGTAAGTTCATTGCTTGGTGTTCACCAGGTTCATATCTAGGTATAGGCCAGGCAAAAATCTCATCTCATCTAGGGGAATATCTACTTTCAAGTTCTTTCTTGGTGTTGGGAGAATTCAGTTCCTTGCAATTATAGGAACTTAAAAAGTCTCTATTTACTTAATAGCTTCTGGTCAAGGTTACTTTCAGCTCCCACAGGCCACTCTTATTCCTTCCCACATGGACCTTCATTCGTTAGGACAGCAATGACATTTGGAATCCTTCTCATCCGTTGAGTCTCTGGCTTCCTCTGCTGACTCTACCTTCCAGAGAAAACTCTCTGCTTTTTAAAGACTTGTGATTAGGTTGGCCTACCTGGATCATCTCTTCTTTATGTCCACTGTTCCATAAAATATAACTTAATCATACTAGTAAAATCCATTGTATTCACCATCCAGGGCATTTGCTTTGTATGTACCCCAGAAGGCAGGGAATATTAGAAGACATATTAGACTTCTGCTTACCACACAAGCTACTACAGGCCACGGAGTCAACAAAGTAGAAGTATCAAACAAAAATATTTTACAAATTACTTGAAATTTTAATAATACTCTAATTTATCTTTGCAAGAAACATCAGGACTTTATTGTTCCTTGTTGTACTTGCTTTACAGTAGAATCTGTGTGTTTGCTTTTGCTTTTTTTGATTGCCTTTGTCTTTTACTTTGTTTGCTTACTTTTAAAAAAATACAGTTATTGATATTCTCTACTCTAGAATATGCACATGATAAGGTGAAAATATTGAATGCATTGTAAAATCTGCTATGTATACCATTTGTAGATATGGAAAAACATTTCAAATATTTTCATCTCCCTTTGGAAGAATAATCTCAATTTTGTTGAATGTTCCATAGGTGGAAGGAAAGTAGAGGTATTTGCAAACACGTTAAGCAATAACATAGTATCAGCTTTGTCTTAAAAGTAGACCTACAGTATATTTTATCTTACATTAAAATCAGACATTAATAGAAAATTTGCTTAAATTAAAATATCTACAAATACCCCTTAAGGTTAAGTAACTTGATTTAATTTTACTTGTATTTCTAATAATAGCCTGACAGCAGTAACCAAAGGCTTGGATAAAGATACTCATAAATTATCATTTGTGTATAGAACAAGATATAACGAGACCAAACATGATCTCCTAAAATTTATGTTTATTCATAAACAGAGTCACAAAATAGATGCAGGAGGTTGCACCTGTTTAGGGCATCTACGCTCTGAGATTGCAATTAACTGAGTTTTATCATCTCTTCCAGATGAGAATTCAGCAATGGAATGGAGTTAATTAAGTGCATTCTATGAAAATAATCAATGTCTGTGGAATATGGAAAAGAAAACACTGTGATAGATGCATGAAGATATTATATGGAGATTATGGCCAGATTTCAGACATTAAAATGAGTAACAAAAATAAAACGTTCACAGGCATGCATGAGAAATATCCCTACGTAGGCACAATGTTATAAAATTACCCAGGTTGATTAATGCTTCAGGTGCAAAGTAAGGATGCAGTATTCATGTAACTTTGTGTTTCTACAAGTGAAATGAAAATAAAATAGCTTTGTTCCAAGTTACATAAAATGTCAAGTAGAAGTGGTCTGCAAATTAAATTAACCAGAAAATTGCTTCATTTTTCCAGTAGACACAATCTTATTTTCTTCCCTGAATTGTTATGAGATAAAAATGGTCATATTATTATCTCCTACTTTATTTGACTACAACCAAAAGGAAATTAGATTACCTTTTAAAAGATAAAATGGTTGTAATTGGCTAAAGAGAAATTTCTGAATGAAACCAAATACAAAAGTTCTGGCAAATATATGTAGTATAATAATCCCTTGAAGTTAACAGTTAATTGACTTATTTCCTATATATTTTAATAGTTTCGATCAACCTTATTCTAACTTACATAGAGTATAGTTATTAATTTCAGCAAGTCACAGAAAATCAATTTAAAGAAATCCTAGCTAGAATTTTTAGGTGCCTATCTTTATTATTATTATTATTATTTTTACTGTTAGAGAATCATTGAGGATACAAAGATCCAAACTCATCCTCCTTAGCATCATAGCCTAGAATCTGGATGAACATTATCTATTGATGCTAGGACCAATTTCATGATTTTTAAAGATCATATTGAAGATATTTATTTGGCCAACAAAGAAGATAAGCGACGCTTTGTTTCAGTTTGACTTCCTGGCCCTCTAAGAATCAATTTAATCCTACTAGGATTTTTCTGCCTGAATAGGAACTCTTTTCCTAACTTTATAATTAACATTCAACATGGCATCTAATCAAAACATCCCTTTCTCATTAGGATAGTTCTGACAGTTTCATCATCAAGTGGCAAGTGTTCCAGCAAATTGTGTTGATATCCTATCAGCGATGTCAAGAACTTGATCTTCCTTTCCATTAAGTCAGATTAGGGACAGGAACCAATTCCATTATGAAAATGTGACTGAAAACAAGCAATGCTTTTCCAGCAAAATTTTCTAATAGAAAATGGATTAAGCTCACATTCTTTTCCCTATATACATGAGTAGTACTTTTAAATATTAATTGAATAATTCAATATTGATGAACTAATGTGAAAAACTAAAAAAAGAAAAAAATCCTTGAAATCAATTAGCTCTTTGGGAGTAGTCAAGCTATGAAATATCAACAAAGAAAACCAAATTAACTATTGGAATTTATGACTATGAGTAGCATGATTGTTTAGTAGTTATGCTTATTTGTGGATGGATTTTATTTAGTTTTCCATTTACTACTTCATATATTACATAATTTGGAATTTATTACTCTTTATCACCAGCAAGCAAAACTATTAATATCCAATCTTAATTATTAACTAATGAAACTGTTCCTTTAATTATGTTTACAATATCTATTTAAATTCTACATCTTCATTGCTGGTTGATTTTAAATCCCTTTTCCAGCCATCAGTTTTGTTTCTAACATTTGTTCTATATAGAAACTCACCTTTTCATAGGAATATTACTTTTTCCAGAAAGCATGTAAATAATTGCTTTGAAATTAAAATACTTTCAGTTTTGTTTATGTTGCTGGACATTAATGTATCGCATAATGAGAATGCAACCTCGTTGGGAGGATCCCATTGGAAACAGAATGTGCGCTCGCCTTCGTGGATATGTGGGGTCCTCATTCGGGAGGGCCAGGCTTGAAACAAACTGTTCGTGTGCTGGAGACAATCTAAAGACAGAGAGGCCACCAGTGCACAGGGAGCCCCAGTATCAGGGGGCTTTTAGTGACTGTCAGTCGCCCTCGGTTTTAGCAGGAATCTTTCAGGGTAGAGGCTTGTCCTAACCAAACGGAGAGTATGTCTAAAGTTCGGAGATGGGCTCCTATCAGAAGCTTCTTTCCTGGGACAGGGCCTTTGCCAAGTTCCTGCACTCGTGGAGCAACATGGATAGGAATGAGTTTTGAGGACCGATGGAATGGGGAGCTTCAGCAGTGCAGACCCGGAGGCCAAGCAGATAGAGAATGGCTTGCCAGCGGTGCACACTGCGAGCAGGCAGCCCTGCCTCAGAAGGAATGGCCCGATGAAAGTGGCAAAAATATTTCCCGTTGCCCCAATTTTTTGGGAAATGAAAACTCTATCTCTGCCTCAGTTCAGGGGTCATAAGAGGCAACCAGGAAATATCTCTTATTCTTTGTGCTACAGCAGATAGCTCAAGAGAATTGTTGGGGGCGGGGGGGAGGGGGGAGCTGTAAGAACTCTTCAGCCAAAGGTGGGATGATCCTGAGCAGAAGCCGTGAGATTATCTTAGCCCAAAATGGTTCTGTGGAATTAATCAGAATCTTCAAAAGCTCTGTGCTTTGAGAATTTGGATTTTAAGGTGAGAGTCTGTTAATTTCCACCTTTGCCAGCAGAGCAATAAATTTCTTTCCTTCTCCCGTTTAAAAAAACAAAAAAGCACCTGCAATGCACTGTGGCCCCAAAGTCTCCAAACATAGGGGGTAAAAAAAAGAAAAAAAAAAAAAAACTAACTGGTTCACATAACAACAGATATCTTGGAACATGTTTGCCCTGAGTGGGAAAGTTTTCATCTTTGAACAGAAAGAGGTGGCCAATACATAGTGAATATTTTGTAAATATTTTTAAACTTTTGTAATGAATATTTTGTAAATAAAGGTACATTTAGCTACAATTTCTCACCTCCCCCCCAATGTAGGGCAACTCTTGGGACACCCAGTAAAATTGAATTAGGGATCAATTGACTCAGATGACAAGGTGAATAATACATCCCAAAGAGATGGAAACTAAAAAGTTACTCTGTTCTCATTCTAAAAAGTTCATAAGGAAAAGACCCAACAAGAAAAGAAAATTTTAGATCAATATCACTAATGAATAGTGATGCAAAAATTTTCAACAAGATCCTAACCAACAGAATCCAGCAACACATCAAACAAATCATACACCACGTCCAAGTGGGTTTTATCCCAGGATCTCAAAGATGGTTCAACATACGTAAATCTATAAATATAATTCATCACATAAACAAATTAAAAAACAAAGA
>NW_003852396.1:64992225-65007603 GCF_000181295.1 Otolemur garnettii | reverse complement strand
AATGGAAGAAAAAGTATCCAATGTACACACCCCTATTATGAAACTAATTTATACCTTTTATATGAAAGCTATAACCTAATAACAGACTAAGAATATGGGGAGGGGGGAGGGAGAAATAAGGGGGAAATGGGTGGAGGGAGGAGGATTGGAGGGATCACTTCTGAGGTTTATCTTACAATGGTATAAGTGAATCTTTCTAAGAGTAGAATGTGAACGTTTTAAAATAATAACTAAGAAAATGACATGAAGGCTATGTTAACCAGTTGGATGGAAGTGTTTCGGAGTGTGTGTGAAAACCCCACACTGTACCCCAGAAGTGCATTAATGTACATAGTTACCATTCAATAAAAAAATAAATAAATAAAAAGCTCATAAAACTATTTCCTGTTATAATTTTATTTAGAACTAAACATTAAAAAGGAAATAAAATCATTAAGAATCCAAGGGTCTAGGGAGCTCCTGACCTTTAGAAAGGTCAATGACAGCCACAGGTATTAGCTCACCATTGAATGATGGGCAAAGAAGCATAGGAGAAAGATCAGGTCCACGTTTAGCAGTGTAGAATTTCAGAATTGATGATTAAATGTTAAAAATTGCTATTGCAAACACTTTGACTGTAAACATGGCATATGCTGTGTGAGTGACATGAAAATGAGTTTTTCTTTCTCAGTTCTTTCTAGTTTAAGGTGACCAGATTTTAACATTGGTAAAGTGGGACACTATTGATGGGTGTGGGGTGGGCTGGGGGTCTTAATTAAAAATTTGGTCTATATGGAGCAACAAAAATTTTCACAGAACACAGAAATAGTATTGTAATATATTTTTTTCAAATTTCAACATAAGTACAATTTGCAGATATAGTACATTAAAAAAATTCTTTGGTATATTTCTCATTTGAGTGATTTTTTTTTTAGTAGATTCTTGTTGTTGTTTAAAAAGTCATGAAATTTTTCAGAAGAATTTGTCAAATTATATATCACACATAAAATGGCTTTCAAAGTCTCAACACTTAACTGTGATTTTTCTGATGTTTTATTTACTGTAGAAAAAAAGTGTTCAGTCGCAGCATTAGTTCCTGGTAAGGAGAGTGTGTATCCCACAATTTTTAGTGGATTACTGTATGGAACATGGTTTGTTTCAAAATGATGAAATATTTCTAACCATTTTTTCTCTATTGTGATTTTCGCTGATGCCCAAGATTAAAACTTTTCCTTATCAATATATATTTTTTAATAATGATACCTCGTAAGTCATAAGTGTCACTTTCAAGGCCAGCACTAGACTTTTTGCTGCCACTATAAAATACAAATAACATGAGTACTGTTTGCTAAATTCATGAAATAAATAAATAAATTACTTACCTAAATTATCTGAATAGCTGATGTGTTGACATCACTTGTTTAACTAGCACTAGCATGCAGTACCATGTGTATCATCTGAGAGACAGTTACAAAATGTTTTCGTTGTTGCCAATGCCAAAAAATGCCATTGTTCATTAAGTCCAAACAATGGTGGTCAAATTCTAATAACTGATCAACAATGAGAACTTTGATAAGCAGTTCTCCATAATCAGTTTTCAACAATTATTTGTTATTATTAAAGTTTAACATTATAAAAATTAACAAAAATAATATAAAATTCATATCCTGGCGAAATAGCCACACGCCAGCCGAAAACCGTATATTCCCTCCCCGTTCTCCTGCTGTTCCCTAGCTTGTCATGCATTCTTTCCAAAACTCGGGACTTTTTTAAAACACCGTGGGTCACAGGACAAATTGTTAAAATCGAGACTGTCCCACTGAAAGCAGGACGTCTGGTCACCTTATTCTAGTTTCAATTTTTTTTTTTTTGAGACAAAGCCTCAAGCTATCCCCCTGGATAGAGTACGTGGCATCACAGTTCACAGCAACCTCCAATACCTAGGCTTAAGCAAGTCTCCTGCCTCAGCCTCCCAAGTAGCTGGGACCACAGGCACCTGCCCCAATTTTTGGCTTTTTTTTTTTTTTTTTTTTTTTGGTTGCAGTCATCATTGTTGTTTTGGCGGGCCAGGGCTGGATTTGAACCCACCACCTTAGGTGTATGTGGCTGGCGCCTTAGCCACTTGAGCCACAGGCAATAAGCCTCTATTTTCAATTTTTAAGTGGTGGCTTTATATACTTTCTTTTTTTTTTTTTTTTTTTTGAGACGGAGCCTCAAGCTATCCCCCTGGGTAGAGTGCCGTGGCATCACGCTCACAGCAACCTCCAACTCCTGGGCTCAAGTGAGTCTCCTGCCTCAGCCTCCCAAGTAGCTGGGACTACAGGCACCCGCCACAACGCCTGGCCATTTTTCGGTTGCAGCCGTCATTGTTGTTTGGTGGGCCGGGCTGGGGATTCGAACCCGCCACCTTAGGTGTATGTGGCTGGCGCCTTAGCCGCTTGAGCCACAGGTGCCGAGCCAGCTTTATATACTTTCAAGCTCTTTCATTATAAATTTTTTCAAAAATAAGGCAAAGCAAATGAATAGTAGAATAAAACATAAAGAAAGAATAGTAGAATAACATATCTATATTTCCACAATCTATATTCAGCAATTTTTAATACATTTCTATAATTTCTTCCATTGTGTATGTGTGTGTACACCTGTGTATGTGTGTTTTGCTGAACTGGTTCAAAGTACATAGTGGACATTATACTCCATATTTAAATATTTCAACAGGTGTCTGAAAAACAAGAATATCATGTGACATAAAATGGGTATTATCACAATGAGGAATGTTGCTAATAACTCTTTCATGTCGTCTATTGTGTACTTGATACTTAAATATACACAACTATGACCTTAGTGTCTTTTGTAAAGCTTTCCTTCTGTTTTCCACCATCACCCCATAGACATACTCATAATGATTGTCTCTTCTTCTATAACAGTTCCCAATGTTATAAATGCCATTAACTTCTACTACAGTCCATTTCAATTGCCTTATAGAAAGTCCTATAATTCGAAATTGGTCAATTAACGTTTGAAGGTGTTATTTGATTTATTTTTTCCTCAGAAATTTCTAAACTAAAAGCCAGACATAAGATTTTACTGTAACTTTAAACACTTGTATGAATCAATCAGTGAATGTGCTTGAATCATTCATTCATTCATTCAATATTTAATATTAATCATTGTGATTTGAATATAGCATTGATTGTCATGGAAGTAAAAGAGAAATACAATTTCCCAGTGATTATTCTTGTGTCTTCATAAATAAGGATAATAATAGACATAATTTTAAAAGATAATAGCATTAGTTAAGTTATTGAATTTTAATAATACTGAACATTTATTTTTTTTAATTTTCTGTTAATACATGACTAGAAGTACATCACTGTTTCCAATATCCAATGTGAGAACCATTTGATTCATCATTTTATATTTTCTATTATATTCTATATTTTCTTTGCCTGATATGTTTTATCTTTAGCCAATGGTAGATTCTTTAACAATATAATCTGTAAAAAATATATTTTTACTCTTCCCTGCTTGGTATTGCTTTTGTTAGTATAGATGCTTCAGCTTTTTCAAAAGAGCACCATCTGTGTGTAGACAAATGAATTGTTCCATCTGTTTTGCAAACATGCCCTAGCTTTGAAAAGCAGTCATCTACATGGACAGTTAACATAAAAATTTTGTAAATTATGTAAAAGTCAAAATTAGACAAAGCAACAGGATGATTAGCCCATGCTAAGTATGGGTGTGTAAACTCAAAACTTCAGGGATAAGAGCCCAGGATTACATGTCCTGGATGGAACAGAGGTTGCCATTTTTCCAGGAGCAGAGGGTCTGTGAACAAAAGAATCATGAACAAAATGAGTTTCATCTTGTTCTTGTCTATTTGTTTCAGCCCATTCCTGAGAGTATCATGTAGAACTATAAAGCAAGCACAGAAGTTCTTCACTGTTGCTCAGAATTGAGGCACCCGGTAAATATGGGGTACCAAAGGAAATGTAAACAGTTTAAGCAAGTAGACAACATTGCTCTATGAAGGAAAGTATAACATGACTTATGAATTCTATGTTATGTGCTACACCCTCAACTAGAGAAAAACATTTTACTTCCCTAATTGAATAAGCAGACATAAAAGATAAATATACTGAGAGTGTGTATATTTAGTTTATATTTTTATTCATTTATTTCAAAAATGATATTTTTGCGATACATCATTTAAAACCATAAAAAACCCCACAATTTTGTCATTATTTTTAAGTAGAACTCATACCATCTTTCTACAATAAATAGGAATTTACTACAGAAAACAGAAGCTGGTAAACCACTTTATGTGCTGCTACTCTGTGCTTGTTTAACTCTACATATGTGAATAAATTTTCAATAGATTAGTACATTTCTATCAGTTCAATCTCCTGCTTCAAGAAATCACACTATTCTTGTAAAAGCAACTGTTGGTCTCTTCCACTTAATGCTGGCCTTGTTTAGGCAAAATATGAGTTTATTATTTTCGGAGAAATAGAGGAATCAGGACTATTTCATTTAACTGCTAAATATCTAAGACCCCGTGCATAATGTTGATGTGTACTTGCTAATTGGCAATCCAATCATTTATGAAAGAGCAATGGCACTGTGTTAGATTTGTCATGGATAGAGATACCAATGTCAATTTTATTACCTAGACTTGTATTGCTTGCACTAAAAATCATGAAAAACTGAATTTTTACACAAAAAGGTCTGAGGATGTATTAGTCATGGTAACTCAGACACATCCAAAAATCTCTTTGGATTTAAACAATAGGAGTTTATCTTTCTGAACACAGCAGCCAGGTGTTGGTTTCTGCCAGATGATGTTTCTCAGAATTCAAGGATCCACACATCCCATGATGTGGCTCTGCTAATTCTAGGCAGCAGGGGGAAGGGAAATAGAGGGTGAGGAAAGGCTCGTCTGTTTCTTAATCATGTCATTCCAGAAGCAACAACATCACACTATCTAGCAGTGTCTGGAGAAAAAATTAACCTCAAGGCCATATCTTCGGTGCACCCTAAATGTAGCTCCAACCTGGGTAAGCTGTTTCTTAGAATCACATCTATAAAAGAGAAAGAGAACATCCATCTATAATGAACAGATAATAAATAGTTTCTGCCATAGGTGGAAATTCAAAGAGGTTCATATAATGAGGAACTTATATTCTAGTGAATCTATCTTTGGATTCACTTATAGGCTATTTCAAAAAGGAGAAGGCATTTTAAAGTTACAATAATGGGACAATAATATAATATATAGTAAGTAAAAATGTTGATTTTATGATTGATTTTCACCTTTTTGTGACCGAAATTTTTTAAAAGTAGATTTCTTTCAAAGAAATTAGAGCATGACATATTAGGAAATGAAACAGATATTATAAACTAAGAAATGGTGAAACTGAGCCTAGTTTTTGCTTTACTCAAAAGTTATTTGAGGATTCTCCATAATTCCTTCCAAAAAGTTTGCATTAGTTTATAGTTCCACCAACAGTGCAAAAGTGTTCTCTTCTCTCCATATACACACCAGCATCTGCAATTTTGAGATTTTATGATTGTGGACATTCTCACTGGGGTTAGGTGATATCTCAGGGTGTTTTTGGTATGGAGAATCCTCAAAGAACTCAAATTAGACCTCCATATAATCCTTCAAACCCATTACTGGGCATCTATTCAGAAGAAAAAAAATCCTTTTGTCGTAAGGACATTTGCACTAGACTGTTTATTGAAGTTCAATTTCCAATCATCAAAATGTGGAAACAGCCCAAATGCCCACCAACCCAGGAATGGATTACCCAGGAATGGATTACCAAGCTGCTGTATACGTATATCATGGAATACTATTTAGCCATTAAAAATGATGGAGACTTTACATCTTTTGTATTAAACTAGATGGAAGTGGAACACATTATTCTTAGTAAAGCATCATAGGAATGGAAAAGCAACAATCCTATGTACTCAATTCTGATATGAGGACAATTGATGACCTAGTACATCAATTGATGGGGATGGGGATAGTATATCAATTGATGCAGGGTGAGGGAAAGAGGGAGAGGGTGGTGGGTTATGGGGTGCGACATATCTCTTGGGTATTGGACACAATTATGAGAGAGACTTTACCCAACAAATGCAATTAGTGTGATCTGGTTCTTTGTACCTTCACTGAATCTCCAACATTAAAGAAAAAAAAAGTTATTTTAGTCTGTACAGAGTTAAATTGATCAGATAAAGTGAATTTTTCTTCTACATGGTCTCTAAACTCTTTTTATTTTCACTATACTACTAAAGATGTAATTCCCTTTGGCAATTTTGGCAGTTCCTTTGTAACACTGAGCTATTCCAGTGCTGTAAGAACTCAGCCATAGTGGACACCACTGAGAAGTAGGAATTTGGACTTGATCACTATAATGCAACCCTAAGAGGCATCCTGCGTACTTGTTTGTCATCACACACCAGGCCTTAAGAGCCAAGCCTCGGCATTCAGAGCCTCCCAGCTGCAATGAATTGTGACAGTTTATACAATCTATTGTATGTTAGAGCACATCTGTTTTCACCATATTCCTCATAATTAGGCTTTCTGCCACTTATGGAGTTTTTAGGTTTATTAACAACCTTTAAATCCTGTAAAGTGATATCCTCTGCTTTATATCTGTGATTTGCTCTGTTATTTAGCAGAAATGAAATCGAAATTTCAAGGAAGCTGTAGCATCCCAGAGTCTATTATTTTCCTTCTGCTGAGAAAGTGGAAATGTTTTCATAGGTTTTCATCTGGGGGATGTATATACTGAGATTTCAAGATTTTATAAATCACGGTTTTCATACAGTATCTATATGTTTTACTGCAAGCTCCAATTAAGCTTTAGCTTTTCTGGAAAACATGTATTGAACTCCATTCATTAAAGATGTGTTTGCTGGTTTTTTTCTGCCATATACTAGACATTATCCTGGACATCCAGATAAAGTGTTGCATAAACCAGACAAGAATTCTAGAGAGAATATCTCAACAATGAAAGGGAAGATACTATTTTCAGATAGTCCCATATGCTGTGTATGACATGAAACGTGGTGATATGATATAGAAATGGACAACTCTGTATATGTTGGGAGGTTATTTAGATAAAGTGACTAAAAAATTGACTAAAGTGTCAATGTTTGAGGAGGAACTAGGAAAAGGAACATCTGGGAGGAAAGCATTGCTGTTAGGGATAACAGAAAGGGCATAAATTACAATGAGCTGTACATGTTCAAGAAATGAGAACACCAGTGACTGGCCCAATCGTTGTTTGCGAGAGCAAAGAAGTATAGGATAAGGTTAAATGGCTCATTCAACAAATATAAGACCTTTGTTGGCTTTGACAAGGAGTTTCTAATTATATGTTAAGCAAAGTAAGAAATTACTAAAAGACTGTAGCTTGAAGCATATTTATTTATAAAGGTAACTATTTCGGGGGACCAGAGGGGCTCAGAGAAAGCAGTCAAAAATCTATGGTAATAGGATGAGAAATAACAGTAGCCTGAGCTAAAGTCATAGCGATAAACATACAAAAGAACTATGAACTACAGTCTATCTGGAGTTATAGGCAACAACTTTCTAATGAACTGAATGTGGTGTTTGGTGGAAAATAAAAATTTAAAGATGACCCCTGTGTTTCTGGTTTGAGCAAATAGGTGGGTATAGTACATTTTTACTGTGACAGATAAGCCAAGGGAAAGAGAGTTTTAAGAGAGAACACACAGAAAAATTAAGAGCTTAATATTTTATGTATTTTAAAGAAATCAATTTAATATGTAATCCTCCAACCCTCCACCTGAGGATAACTAAATTTAAACCATATCAACTGCCCTACTTCTGTGAACTTAATTACTGTTTTGGTCTAAATGTAAAAAGAAAATTAGTTAATACATTTTGCATAGTTTCACAATAAAAATAACCTTTCCCAGTGACATATCACTCTGTTAGTAGCTATTGATTTTTCTCTGTCACAATGTTAACAGAGCTATCGTAGATGGCATTATTTCTAAAATTAAATATTTAAAATCTGACATTTCAAAGAGCACATTCTATTCTTCAACAACAATAATAAAATATTTCTAACTACTTCAATACACCAAAACTGAAGACAAGTCATTATCAACAATAGATAAAAAATAATTTTCCTTTTATCATATAGATTTTCCTTTTCAATATCTTAAAAGCTTATGGAAATTTTACCCTTCCAAATATCACCAGAACTTGATCTTAAAACCATAGAATTAAAATTATGCAGAACAAAAGTGCACAGTAAACCGTGTAATAATGATAGAAATATCAAAGACTAGTGATTACCACATTATTCTTTTTTGAGAAAATAGAAGTATACAGAACAGTACATAAGAAACAAAAGATTCTCAGTGTTATTGAATTATTTAATCTGTAGTAGATTATGTTTACAGTTATCTATAAAGCATAATGGACTTTATAATTTTTTCAGAGATAGTAACTTAAGTCATGAATTGTATTCAAGTCATAAACATTCATTTAAATATATCACCACAGTTTTTGCTAGAAAGCATACCAGTATTCTTCACTTATGTGCTTATAAAAAGGGTGAATGTGTTTAGTGTGGCCAATTTTTCAACTATTCAGAAGTGGCTTCAGCATAAGATTTAATTTGAGTATTTATTTGAACCTAAGAAGTAAACGAATTTGAGTTCTAGGAGGAAAGATAGAAGAGTGAATGATTTCTATACTAAAAAACAGGTGTTTGATTAGAAAAAATGGTGGAATTGTATATGAGAAGGAAGAATCTAGGTGAGAGAAATGGTATTATGTGTGTGTGTGGATGTGTGTGGATGTAAATTAGCGAAAGTTTCTAAATATGAGAACAGGATGGGATAAGGATATAAATTCAGCACAGTGAAGATATAAATAAAAAGGTTAGCTGTTTCATGTAACAGAGCAAGACATTTAAGGAAATAGTATTACTTAAGGAAAATTACTAGTAATTTTATAAATTAGGTATTGGAAGGACGTTGCTATTAAGTCACCTGCATTGGTATAGAAGGATATGTTGGCATGCTGATTAAATGTAGAGGGGAGTATTTTCATATAGCTGAATGATAGCACAGTGTGTACAAGATAGGAGTGACTTAAAATAACCCAGGTAGAGGGATCTTAAATGGCAAAATCAGAGAAGTATGAAATAGAATAGTACAGAGATCCAGAATTTAAAAAAAAAATTTACTTTAATATTAAAAACAAGAGATCAAGAGAATTGGCCAAAGTTTAGTGAAATAGAAAGGAACAGCACATAAAAGTATTTTAAAACCATAATAATAACTGATAAAATTTATTTTCTGTAAGCTATATCAAAAAAATTTAATAAGTATTCTAAATCCATTAGCTTATGAATCAGCACAGTTTACTGTGCATAGGTGTTCAATGCACTATATGTGTGTGCGTGTGAAAGTAAGGCAGTTACACTATTGAAATTTCTAGCTTTGTTAATTTTTTTAGTTACTAATTTCCTAGTTCTATTAGTTACAAAGGGAAGTTAAAAAAACATGATCAACATAATTTTTTCAATTTTTAAATATATTTTTAATTTTATTTTCAAATAATTGAACAATATGTATTGAGATTCATACATTTTTTTAATTGTAATGTATTCTTGGTGAAGTTAAACTCACCACTATACAAGGACCCCTTTTCTTTATGGTACTATTCTAGCCTATGAATATTATTTAATCCAATATTAATAAATAATTCCAAGATTATTCTGTTTAGTACATATTGGGTTAATTTTTAATCACACATATGTAAATTTTATATATTTATATATAAACTTTACATACATATGTGTTGTTCTTTTTTTGTCTTTTAAAAGCAGCATATAGCTGGGTTTTCCTTTGTAATAGTCTTTATAGTTTACTCAGAGAATTTAGTGTATTTATAGTTAATATAATTTTTCACATATGGTTGAAACCTATAATCATTCTTTGTTCCTTTTATGTCTTGCATATTCTGTTTCTTTTTCTCGCCTTTTTGTCTTTGTGTTGAGTGAACATTTCTAAAATTTATTCTCTCCTCATCTACAATGTGGAATATATTTATACTATTTTTATTATTTTAGTGATTAAGTAATAACATACTTATCCTATCAAAATTTGGAACATAACAAATTGTGATTAATTTGACTATCATTATACCTTCCTCTTCAACTAAAGAATACCCTCAGAAGATGACTATATATTTATGTTTTGGCTTATATGTAACTGTTATCATGTCTTTTAATCCCTACTTTGCTTAGGAGAATTTACTATGGCCACACAAAAATTAATATTATTTATTGTATATAGTTAATATTTATTTAAATTTTCCCCACAGTGTTTATATTTTGAATTTTTTTTCTAGCCTCAAATCTACCATTTGAAATTTTTGTTGTTATTTTTGAGATACATTCTTTTTAATTTCCTTTACTGTGAACTGTTAGTGACAAACTTTCAGATTCTTTCATTGGTTTAATCTGAAAATGGTTGTATTTCTTGAAAGATATTTTTAATAGGTTTAGAATTCTAAAATAAGAGTTACTGTCTCTAAAAACATTAATGATGTCTCTCCACTGTCATACTCCTTCCACTGTTTTTATTATAAAATCATTGTAATTCTACTCTTTGCAAGTAGTCTATAAAACCTGCATCCCATCATCTCTCAAACACATAACTTTTAAAAATATTTTTGTTTCAGTTTCATTTCAGTGAACTTTTACTGTGATACAACTGGATGTGGATTTTTGCAATTTAACTGTTTAAAGTTTTTGGACTTGATAGAGCCATGGATTGGTGTCTTTTAGCAGTTATGAAAAATTCTAATGTGTTAAATATTCAAATAATGATTTTGTCAAACTTTCTGTCCCTCTTTTTCTAGAATTCTACATGAACATATAAGAAGTTATCCCAAACTGTCCCCAATATCTCTTAATTTCCATCTTTTGTCTTTATGTCAGAGTTCCAAAGTTTTCTTATAGAGAATGAGTGACAATGTGCAACACAAACCCTTTACCCCTGGGGACGCCATCCTGGACAACTGGCCTAGGATGTCCAAATGACTTGTTCACTGACCGCAGTCACATAAACAGTCCAGCTGAAATCCAAAAACCACCCAGCCAATTCTAGCTCACATCCCCAACTCACAGAATAATAAGTTAATAAATGAGTGTTTTTATAAGCCACTACATTTAGGGTGGTTTGCCATATAGAAATGGGTAATTACTATCAAATTCTCCTATCTCAGTGGCTTAAACATGGTATTTTATTCTCAGAACTATATGGGTCAACTTTATGAGTATACTGGTGTGTTCCAGACTAAGTTAGTCTGAACTAAGTTAGTTAGGTTGGCAAAGAGCTGATTAATCTAAGATGGCTGAATGCATAAAAATGGTGGTAATAATGGTTTGTTGGTCAGAGTGTCAAGTGACTAGGCCACGTGTATCCTGTCATCCAATAATGTAGCCTATGTTTATATTCGTGGCTACTGAGAAGGATTCTAAGAGAGAACTGAGCACAATGTCTCTTGACTCTTACAACTGAAACACTATAACTTCTGCATTTCATAAACCAAAGAATGTCATAAGGACAGCAGGTGACTAGTCTCTGTTAACAGGAATTGCAAAGACACAGCACAGGGCACACAGGTTCAGAGGATGAAATAATTGGGCAATTTTGTAATCTGCTATGCTTTGCAATATTGCAGAAGTGAGAAAACAACCCTTTTCTTGTTTGTGTGACGCGTCCACTGCTTTCAGCAAATGTGGTTCTCCTTACATCATATGATTTCAAAATTTGTATGTCACTCAATGAAGAATAAACAAAAGAAAATTAAAGTTGATTTTCTTAGGATAGTGAGAATCTAATTTTCATTACATTGTACTACATATGTGACAATTAGAGAACATCTTAGAGTGAGCTCTAGAAATTTTGAGAATGAAACAAGAAATGTTCTGCAGGATACACGGGTGCTAAGTCTTTTTCCAAAAGTGTATCAGTCATGGTATTTCTACTCTCCTTTGCCAAACATTGCATTAATAAGAATGATCATTAAAGTCCATTACATTTGTAGCAGTCTTTCCCATACCCCATCTTGTTTCCAAATCAAAACAGTCTTTTGAGGAAGACACCATTGCTCTGTGTTACAGATGGGAAACAATCACTGTGAAACAAGTATGTTGCCAAAGTGGTATTTAAACTCAGGTCTTCTGTCTTCTCGTTTAGTGTCTCTTTACCATGTGAAGGCATTAGACAGTTATGTAATAAAGATACTGAAATAAGAAGAAAATTTGTAGGAAAGTAAGGCTTAATGTTCTTGGAGTTGTCTACAAGAATATCTATGTTAACCAGTTTGATGTAAACATTCCAAATTGTATATAAAATCAGCATATTGTATCATGTAAATGCATTGATGTATAAAGTTATTATTTAACAAAAAAAAGTAAGAATCTTTTGTTCTACATAACTTATATATGCTCTGCTAAGTACTGAGAGTTTGAAGACCCTGCTAGGGTACTTGGTGGAATGGAAAAATTATGTCTAAACTGCTAACAAGTCCTTAACTACTACCTTTATAAGTAAGTTTATCTTCTTTTTTCCAGCTTGTCCAAGTAAATTTTTTTGAAACAAATGACAAGTTTCATTACATGAGTTAATTATTATGTCCAAGCACAAGGATAATGAAATATATTTTCCATGAAAAATATTATATACATTAAATAACATACAATGGTAACAATGCAGTGTAGGTTTCAGTAAGTTCATCTTAAACTCTTAGTGTAATACAATTCAAGGTAAATGTAAACGTTTTAGTTTGCATTTTAGTTTAGTGATTCTTAGCTAACAGGCCCTTGCCAAACTGGTTATATTTTCTGTAATCTGAACTTGTATATAGAATTATATATAATGAATGAAATAATTATATAAGGAATTTTATATGTTTTCATGTACGAGTTGAGTGTTAAGGATTTGTTTTGTGGTATTGTGTGATAAATTTATTTTGAACTGCAAGTTATTTTGAGTGTAAGAGACAGAAATCATTCTATATTTAGAAACATTATTTTAACTTCTTATACTATGCCATCATTTTGGATAGTTAATCAAAATGAACTTAAAAAGTAGGAAAATTGTAAGTTCAACCAAGGGTGTCCAACCTGCAACTCATGGGCCATGGAAGAATTATGTGAGTACTTTTTTGTTTATCTATGATGGCAGATAGCATGGAAATTATTCATGGATTTTTTTCATTGCACGTGATTTTTCATATTTAATGTGTGGCTTACCGCAACTCTTTCTCCAATGTACAGCAAAGAAACCTACAGATCATCAAAATGAATTGGCTAGCTCCTGATTTTATATAAGAGTAGTCAAAGCAATAGAAATATTAAACATATGTTTAAAAAACTCTCAGAAATGTAAAAGGCAAAAATGTGTGTTATATGGTAATCAGATATCCATTCAGTAATGTAGGTTTATCTTTCAAAACAAGTTTTTTTCTCCTAATGTATTTCAGAAAGGTATAGAATTTCAAGGTAAGTGTGCAAAGGCAATTTATTTTTTTCTTTTAATGAGCAAGTTGAGTTTATAGTTATATGTGCTTTATAATTTTCCCATAATAGAAGTTTGACAGTTGTGACTTACTTGGAGTTTCATTCATCTATTTTTCTGTGTATAACAGATCTTAAATCTGAAATAACTAAAGAAATTCCGAGTACAATTCTTGATTCATCTCTCACTGGTTGTGAGTTATCTTGAGCAATTTCCTATACGTGTATCTGATGATTTTTCTTTCAATCTCTGAATTCTATACAGAGAAGAATGTGCCTGACCCATAGGAGTTTTGAGGATTATGTAAGCTAACATATGTGAATCATTTAATAAAGCACTCGGCATTTTAATTCTAAATTACGTTATTATTGTTGTAATGCTGATCATCATCAATGAAGGTTATCCTCATCAATGATAGTTAACATCATCAATAAAGGTCAAAGAGCCGGAGTGCATTTATTAGACAATATGTGCATATTTTGATTTTTAGGGAATGATGTCAGTCACAATTTGAAATTTAGCTTTTCATTATAGGTATGGTTGTGTCTTTAGGTAGAAATACTAAGTAGTTGATCTTCTAATAATCTTTAAGAAAAATAACATTTAAAAGAAAGTTTCCATGTTTTCAAAGCCTATTTTAACAAACTATAGTATGCACAGTTGCCTAAAAGGGAAAGGTTCTTAATCTATTATTTTGGATCAATATTTCTCAAACTTTCAAAAGAATACTCAATCCAGAATTAAAAAAATAAATGATTTTTCTAGATAATCAAGTCATGAGGTTCAATAAATCTTTCTGCAGTGACAGAAATGTTCTATATCTGTGTTTAACACAATAGCCTTTAGTACTAGAAACTTGGCTACTGAGGCTGAGAAACAGAATTTCTTATTTTACTTAATTTTAATTATTTTACATATAACATTAGTCATATATGGCTGGGTGCTACTGTGCTAGGTAGCACAGGTTAAGAATCTATACCTGAGTCAAGTCAACCAGATGAACCAACACTTGGCACCGTATTTTTTTCTGAATTAAACCATTAAATTTAATGACATGCTTTTACATGATTTTAAAGACGTGTCCTGAGAAATAACATAAAAACAAAACTTCACTGCAGATTCTACTTGTAAAAATGCTTAATTTTTGTTAATTCTTTTCTTTGTGAAAGACAGCAAATGACTATCTCTCTGACTATGCTGTCAGAAATAAAATTTCTCTTCCTGAGCAACTAGTTATTTTTTGCTTATGAACAGTACGATGATTTAAATTCTATTTCCCTCTTTTTGAAGCTTGATGTTAGTCTTAAAAGTAGACTCTCTTGATAACAGAAATCATAAAATGAATACAATTTTCATAGTGATTGATCCCACACAGTCTCGATGCCTTTAGATACAGTTATTTTTAAGATTGAAGATGTTTAACATTTAATTTATGATAATCATGAAATTGAAGGATTTTAAGCAAAAAGATGTACTGTATGATGCAAACTAATGAAACACCAAGGAATCTACCACTGAATTCTTCACCTTCCATGTATTACCAAGTTTAGCATGCTATAAAAGACTCTAATCACAACTGTACTTTTTTACTTTTATTAAATCATAGTTGTGTACATAAATGCAGTCATGGGGTACAGTGTGCTGGTTTTATATACAATTTGAAATATTTTCATCAAACTGGGTAACATATCCTTCATGGCATTTTCTTAGTTATTGTGTTAAGATATTTATATTCTACATTTAGAAAGATTCACATGTACCCTTGTAAGATGAACCATAGGTGTGGTCCCACCAATCACCCTCCCTCCACCC
>NW_003852396.1:64943608-64992045 GCF_000181295.1 Otolemur garnettii | reverse complement strand
ATTCCATGGTGTACATATACCACAATTTATTGATCCATTCATGGGTCAATGGGCACTTGGGCTTCTTCCATGACCTAGCAATTATGAATTGGGCTGCAATAAACATTATGATACAAATATCTTTGTTGTAGTGTGATTTTTGGTCTCTTGGATATATACCTAGTAGAGGAATTGCAGGATCAAATGGCAGGTCTATGTTTAGTTCTCTAAGTATTCTCCAGACATCTTTCCAAAAGGAACGTGTTATTTTGCATTCCCACCAGCAGTGTAGAAGTGTTCCCCTTGTAGAAAATGATTATTTCTAAGACTACTGAATAATCTTCATTTCCTCTTTATTGGAGAATTGCTAGATCATGTGGCAACTCTAAGTTTAGCCTTTTGAGGAATATCCACACTTCTTTCCAAGATAACTGAATCATTTCATATTTCCACCAAGAATATATAAGGGATCCAAATTTTTCACATCTTCACTGAAACTTGTTATAATATTTAGGCTTTTGATTAAAGCCTTTTTAGTGGGTAAGAGGTATATCATTGTGGTGTTTATTCACAGTAGCCTAATGGTTAATGATATTGATCACATTTTCATGCGCTTCTAGACTATTCGTATATTTTATTTGGGGAATTGCCTACTTAGGCCTTTTGCCAGTTATCATTGCCTTGTGCAGAAAGAAATTAAGAGTTAGAAACATTAAATCACTTACCAAAAATCACATAGGGAATGAATCAAATACAGCTCATCTTAATCAGTCACCTCTCAATTATTAATAAAATTGATAAGAAAATGTATTTCTGGAAATATTTCTTAGCTTTAAGATCAACTTCTTCATGTTTAATGGCAGCAAATATGTTATTTCTCAACATGAAAAAAAAATCTAGTGATTCAAATTCCATGAATAATAAGCTAAAAAAACAATGTTCTTGTCAGATTTTCAATATCACAGAAGAATGGAATAAAGATCTGTTTCTATCAGTGAAAAAATGCAAAGGGAAAGTATTTTGTGTGTAGAAAGAAAAGAGATGTCACTTGATTCCTTTCAAATTCTCATTTCCTTTAGTCAATAGTATTTTCCTGTAATCAATGACGACTTACAGACAACCCACTTAAGTAAACATAAACACTAAAAATGGGACAACTTCCTGTTCTGTGCAAACTCCTATCATCATGTTTTCCAATCTTTGGGAATTTCAATTCTCTGTCATATTTCTGCAAATCAATGTGTCACGCTGAAAGCTTTTAGGAATAAGTACAAATGGCCTTCCAGCAAACGCTATAATAGCCAGAGTGTTAGAGAAGTCATGGAGCAAAATGCAATGTGTGAAGGTTCTCAGATGACAGGGTCCTGGAAGGCTGACTCATGAGGGAAGGTGTGAGGTCTCTGTGACAAAAAAGCATTGTCTGTTTCAGGGCTGAGTGGTTAATACTCTGTCACAAAACATAGAGCCCCGTGTTTCTTATTCCAATCACTGGCAGCAAATTTTGCTCTATGTCATTCCGGATTGTTATAGAAATGCGATTCATTCCATGATAAGACATTGTTATAGAAATGTGATTCTTTCTAAGCATGTCACTCATATTTTATTAAACTTAGCAGCAGCAATATCTTCTAGCATACTATCAGCCCATCTCTATTTAGGGTTATTATTTTTTTAACCATGGCTTTCGAGTGATCAGAAAACATTAGAACTCTATATTTGTGTGACACTTCTGAAACCTTCATATTTCCAGAATGTATTATGCTGTATGAAGCAAAGTTAAATAGAGGATGAATTTATTCATGAGGGAAAAGAGGTTGGGGTAACTTGCCTAGTCCTTGCAATCTAGAGTTTAATAAAGATAGAAAGCATGTGAACCATGCTGCTTGTGATCAGGTTATGAAAAATATTAGTTTTGCCTTTTAGCATTAAAGGCATATTCATATGAATTGTGGTAAATTCCTCTT
The DNA here is from genome assembly GCF_000181295.1 of Otolemur garnettii. NCBI lineage: Eukaryota > Metazoa > Chordata > Mammalia > Primates > Galagidae > Otolemur > Otolemur garnettii. The sequence continues at coordinate 64,990,102 of NW_003852396.1, read as the reverse complement.
GAATTTTTAACTGTCTCCTAAATTTTTACGTATGGTTTATCTACGACATTTTCTGTTGTACACTAAGTCCTTCTTCCTATCCTTGTTCAATTATAGCAAACTATAACAGTAATGTAAAATTATAATCCTAATAAATGTTGCATAATTAACATGTGTCAGGCACTGTGCTAATCTGTTGAAATGGACTATGTTACTTAACATCTCCAGCAACTCAATAATATAGACAATGCTGTTATCCATTTCACAAATGGAATAACCCATGTTTAGAGCAGCAAGCAACTTACTCAAGGCAGGAAACAAGACTATTACCAGATTATTTTTGTTGTAACCTGTTTTTAATCAAATTTTGGATATGAAGACTTCTTTAAGAGTTCCACCCCACAGTGGAAGGGATCTGATACTAATTATGCCACTGTTATCAAGAACCAAGACAATATAGGAACAGGATGCTGGCCTTACTTCTGACCAAGGGAGACAGGACGGGTTTTTGATTACAGTCATAACCCAGGCTAATGAACTATAGAAAGAGAAAAAGTGAAAATGATTTCCTAGCTGCTGCAATTCTACACATATATATGTAAGGAGGGAGTCAACATGTGTCTATCCCTTCACGAATGTCTTCCAGGTCCACTGACACAAGATGCTGAAACCAGTTGGTAAGGAATTTGTCTGCAAAGAAACCAGACTTATGTGGATCTAACAACTTCAGCTAGAAAAGACACCCCATATACTGACTTGACCCTGACTTTAATCTTATTAAAATCTCATATCAATGCTAAACGTGACACCTAGGGGTAGAGATTTTACGTGCTAACAACATAATGCAGTATATGAGGAAGTGTTACCACTAAGTGCCCAGGGGCCAACAGAGCCCAGCTTCTGCTTGTGATGACTTAAAACTAACAACTACCCTCTCTGTAGAACCTCATAAAATTTCCCCAACCCTTTCTTTAGAAAGTAAGGTTGGTTACCCCCTTAAGCAGCACTGTCTCCCTCTTTGTTCAGACAAAAAGTCCCAATAAAAGCCTTGTCTGTATAAATCCATCTGGTCTCCCCCAATCTCTACTGACAAGAGTATGCAAAGTCCAGTATAGTCCAGTATCGGAACTACTAGAGGTTATACTATTACAAGGGTTCAGTTGTGTGACTTCCTTTCCTCAATCGCTATCATACTTTGGTTGGGTAAGAATGGCAAATCATTTACAACTGTATCCTTGAATTCAGCACAGTAGTGATGCTTGTTAAATTTTCACTGACAAACCTAAGTTAAAAAGAAACCCTAGTGAAAAGCATGAGTGACTCCACATCTACTCTATTACACACTGGCCTTCCCCAAACAGGTTGTTACTGTCTATATAACACTTCTGTATCTCGTAAGATCCATTTCCCCCTTTAATGTACAGTTTTCCATTGAGTGCTATATTTGTTCAAAATACCCAGGACACTAAGGTATAATATACAAATTCTATGCATCACATTTGAGATCATGGGCCCTTTACTTTTAAACATTGGTTGAGATCTAACTCCAAAGATAAATCACTTGAAATTACTAAGGGAGCCTTTCAAATCTGAGAGTATCACTACTATTGTGAACCAAAGCTAAGTTCACTTATTTCATCAAGGAAAATATGGCATATAACTGGCCACCATACATTGGTGGTCAATTCGATTTTCAGTTCAATTCTTGGGCCCTAATCTTGTGTGACCTTATTTCCATCTCCACCAAAATTCCAAACTTTATCTCAATAGTTATACAGAGAATCAGAGTGACAAAATCTTTCAAGTATTCTGTCCTGAAAATGGATCAGTATACATTGAAAAGGTTTATCCAAACTTTGAAAGCAAAGGTTTATCCATTGAAAGCAAAGTCAATATAATTTGTTCACTCATTTTTCACTAATTCATTGGTTTAATTAACTTAATAATTTATATTCCTGAGTTGAATCAAATACTATATTTTCACAGGTCCAGTTGACCACAGATAATAATGAATGCAATGATGGCTCTCCTTGCATGTAAGAATGATTCTGTGTGTGCTTGTTCATTCATGACAGGTGAGAGTAATTGGCCAGAAAGGAAAAAGGAAAATTACAAAACTAATTTTAAGATTACTAAACATGCACACGTCTGTGTGTATATGTGCCAGGAAGAGGTTCTTGTTGTGAATTAATTGTGAATATTTAAGGCTAATGTAGAATTTTAGGAGCATTTGGCTGCCTGTTATTTTTGAACTAGTAGTTTGGGAAATTTTTTAATTCATTTTAGATAAAAGAATAGGACTTAATGTGACTCTGAAACTCCTTATTATAATATTATAACTTATTTTAGAATTTATTCTTGCAAGTTGTGACACTGTGTTTTAAGTATGAATCATCATAGGAACTAAATTGAGTACCACAGTATAGAAGATAGTTAGAAAATTAATGATTTCAGGATAGGTAACATATTTACTTCCATTTTTTTGAAGTCTTGTGTCTTTTCAGTTCAGCTCCAATAATAGCTTTTGAGATGCAGAGAATAGATGACAGAATTTACTCTAACATTGTGTAAGCTAGAATGAAGGACTCTGCAAAATTGACTTGTCAATATTTAAAGGAATTATTTTTACATAAGTTAACCCACAGATTTTAATTTAATTTTAATTTAACTCTGTAAATACTTAAACTCATAGCACTAACATCAACCAATTTTTATTGAACTTTGAAATTTTCCGTTGTAAATAATTTATATTTCTCTGGCTTCCACAAATAAATCCTACCATGTATGTGATTATAATAATTGCTATCATTGTTAATTTATAAAAAAATGATTTAAAACCGATTAAGGCATCTTGAATCAATTTTTGTGAGTGGAGAAAAGTGCAGGTCCAGTTTTAGTCTTCTACATGTGGATATCCTGTTGTCCTAGCACCATTTATTAAATAGGGAGTCACCCCCCCCAGTGTACGTTCTTGTTTGGTTTATCAAAGATTAGGTGGTTTTAAGTTGTTGGTTTCATTTCCTGTTTTCTATTTGATTCTAAATGTCTATGTCTCTATTTTTGTTCCAGTCCCATGCTGTCTTGACCACTATGGCCTTGTAGTACAGTCTAAAATCTGGTATGGTGATACCCCTGCCTTTGTTTTTATTACTAAGAACTGCCTTAGTATACAGGTTTTTTTCTGGTTTCATACAAAACTCAGAATAATTTTGTCTAAGTCTTGAAAATAGGATGTTGGTATTTTAATAGGGATGGTGTTGAATTTATAGATTGCTCTGGGAAGTATAGAGATTTTAGCAATGTTGATTCTTCTCAGCCATGAGCATGGTATGTTCTTGCATTTGTTGAAGTCCTGTGCTATTTCCTTTCTTAGGGTTTCATAATTTTCTTTATAGAGGTTCTTCACCTTTTTTGTTAGGTATATTCCTAGGCATTTCATTTTCTTTGGTGCTATGGTGAAGGGAGTTGTGTCCTTACCTAGCCTCTCATCTTGGCTGCTGTTGGTGTATACAAAGGCAACTGACTTGTGGACATTGATTTTATATCCTGAGACATTACTGTATTTTTTGATGACTTCCAAGAGTCTTGTGGTTGAGTCTTTGGGGTTCTCTAAGTATAAGATCATATCATCAGCAAAGAGGAAGAGTTTGACCTTGTCTGCTCCCATTTAGATGCCCTTTATTTTCTTGTCTTGCCTAATTGTATTGGCTAGAACTTCCAGCACTATGTTGAATAGTAATGGTGACAGAGGACAACCTTATCTGGTTCCAGTTCTGAGTGGAAAAGCTTTCCAGTTCTAAGTGCAAAAGCTCACAAAACTTGATTCAAGATGGATAAAGGACTTAAATTTAAAGCAGAATGATAAAAATCCTCAAAGAAAGCATAGGAAAAACACTGCAAGATATGGGCCTGGGGAAAGACTTTATGGAGAAGACTGCCATGGCAATAGCAACAACAAGAAAAATAAACACATAGAATTTAATTAAATGGAAAAGCTTCTGTACAGCTAAGGAGACAACAACCAAAGCAAATAGACAACCTACCCAATGAGAAAGGGTATTTGCATATTTTGAATCAGACAAAAGCTTAATAACTAGGATCTACACAGAACTTAAATTAATCCACGTGAAAAAAAAACCAACAATGCCATACATCAATGGGGAAGAGAGATGAACAGAACCTTCTCTAAAGAATACAGATGAATGGCTAGCAAACATATGAAAAAAAATGCTCATCATCCCTAATTATTAGAGAAATGCAAATTAAAACCACCCTGAGATGGCATCTAACCCCAGTGAGAATGGACCATATAAAAAATCTCAAAACTGCAGATACTGGCATGGATGTGAAGAGAAAGGACACTTTTACACTGCTGGTGGGACTGCAAACTAATACAACCTTTTTGGAAGGAAGTACGGAGAAACCTCAAGCAACTCAACCTAGACCTCCCATTTGATCCTACAATCCCATTACTGGGCATCTATTCAGAAAGAAAAAAAACCTTTTATTACAAAGACTCTACTACACTGTTTATTGCAGCTCAATATACATCGCTAAAATGTAGAAACAGCCTAAAAGCTCCTCCATCCAGGAATGGATTGGCAAGCTGTGGTTTATGTATACCATGGAATACTATTCAGCCATTTAAAAAATGGGGATTTTGCAGTATGGAGGTGGAACACATTATTCTTGGTGAAGCATCACAAGAATGGAGAAACATGAATCCTATGTATTCAACTTTGATATGAGGACAATTAATGACAACTAATGACACAGTTGGAGTAGGGGAAGGGGAGAGCAGATAGAGAGAGAAGGGGGAAGGGGGTGAAGGAAAGGAAAAGAGAAAAAAGAAAAAAAAATAGTGACTAATTCTCACATAAGTTGGATTTAATTTGGACCAAAGTACATTATTTGAACAATAATTTTTACTTCAACTTGTTAATATGTTGTTTAGGATATTGCATCCTCATTTATAAGTGAAATGTTTGTGTTTTCCCTTTATAATAATATATTTTTTCCAATTTTAATATCAGATATATCCAGATGAAGCATAATGATATTGAAGCATTTCTTCTTTTTCTTTGTCTACAAGATTTGGCATGATCTGTTTTTTGTTTTTTTTCTTAATTATCTTCTATTTTTATTTATAAATATTGTAGTCTATTTTTTTGAGACTTTGATAACAAGACGTTAACTGATGACTTCATATTGAACCTCAGAGTAAAAGCATTCTATAATAGACATGCTTTTATGTGACAATGTGAATGTTACTTTTTTTGCATTATTATTATTATTATTGTTCAATATTTTGTTGCAGTAATCATCTGATTTCTTTTTCAAATGTATTTATCTTTGTTCATTCTTTGTGAGGTTTTTGTTTCTAGTCCTTATCTTCAACATTGTTATTGTTATTAAATTGTAAGTCTTTTTAATTTTGTGAAGGCAAAAGTTGGAAACCAAATAAACACATGTATATGTACAGAGAAAATAAAATAAAATAAAACATATGAAGGCAAAATATTAGCTTGCATTCCCACCAGCAGTGGAGAAGTCTTCCCTTTTCTCCACATCCATGCCAACATCTGTAGTTTTGGGACTTTGTTTTGTGGGCTACTCTTACTAGAGTTAGATGGTATCTCAAAGTGGTTTGATTTGCATTTCTCTGATGATTGAAGATGATGAGGGTTTTTTCATGTGTGTAGATCATGTGCCTGTCTTCTTCAGAGAAGCTTCTGTTCAGGTCTCTTGCCCAAGTGAAATGGGATCACTTGTTCTTTTCTTATTAATAAATTTGAGTTCTCTGTGGATTCTAGTTATCAGACCTTTGTTGGAAATGTAACCTAAAAATATCCTCTCCCATTCTGAGGGCAGTCTACTTGCTTTACTTACTGTGTTCTTGGCAGTGCAGAAGCTTTTTAGTTTGATCATATCCCAGTAATGTGTTTTTGGTATTGCTTCAATTGCCCTGGCGGTCCTCCTCATAAAGTTTTCTCCCAGGCCAATTTCTTCAAGTGTTTCCCCTGTACTCTCTTCAAGAATCTCTACAGTTTCATGTCTTATGTTTAAGTCTTTTATCCAATGAGAGTCAATTTTTGTGAGAGGTTGAAGGTGAAATTCCCCTACTAGAAGTATATCCAAAAGACCAAAAATCATTTTGCAAAAAAGGTATTTACATCAGATTATTCATTGCAGCTCAGTTCGTAAGAGCCAAGTCATGGAAGAAGCCCAAGTGCCCATCAACTCATGAATGGATTAATAAATTGTGGTATATATACACCATGGAATATTATACAGCTTTTAAAAAGATGGAGACTTTACATCTTTTATGTTTACATGAAGGGACCTGGAACATACTCTCCTAGTAAAGTGTCTCAAGAATGGAGGAAAAAGTATCCAATATACTCAGTACTTCTATGAAACCAACTTATATTTACTTACACTTTCTTATGAAAGAAAGAACACAATTATAGCCCAGGATGAAGGAGAGAAATGGAGTGGGAAGGCAGGGGAGAGGGAAGGTTTGATAGAGGAGGGTAAAATGTGAGACCACACCTATGGAGCATATTGCAAGGCTACAAATCAAATCTATTAAGTGTAGAACATAATGTCTTAACACAATAATCAAGTAAATGAGGCAAAAACTGTACTAATTCATTTGATGTAAGCACATCAAATTTTATATATATATATATATATATAAACATCATATACCACATATGCATAAGTGTATTCATGATCTATGTGCATATGACTTAATAAAAAAATTAAGGCAAAATAAAAGTAAAACTATAAAAATATTAAGAAGTAATAAATGAACAACGTAGAAGAGAATGATTATATTCTGAGATCTAGGCTAAAATGAGTAACTAAAAGCAAGTACATAACACTCTCGTAGTTTGAATTCTGCAATAACACAGTAAAAAGGCAAAGGACCATTTACTTACTTTTCCATTATCTCATTTCGCATACCATGCTATTTCATTAAGAAGGCATTGTACCATTTTTGACCTCTAAGAAAATTTGTTCCCTGGTACAAATTGTGTAAGTGGCTATTGGTGCACAAAAAAATACTTCTAAACTCAATGACTTATTGTTTTAAACAGTACGCTTTTATTTAACTCATGCATCAGGGAATTTCCTGGGGATAGTTTGATGTAAGCTAAGAACATCTGGGAAACTGTGTATCTCGTCTGGGTTGTCTGGGTTTGGATGGCCAGTGTGAACCTGAACTTTCAATTGCTTTTTAAAACTGTATTTAAGCTATGTCTGCTAAGAGACCTTTGGCCATAGCAAATTACACCATCTAGCCCTTAGTTAATTAGGAATGAGAACCCCCTTACCCCATTCCCACAGCAGCAAACTATTACAAAAATACATTGGGAAGGATATGGCCATCTCAACCTGTTACTAGAAGGGAGTGGAGAATTATGTTCCCAAGCCACAGGATATGTGGCTTTGTCTTCCACAGTCAGATCCAGTCATTCACTTCAGAAATAATTACTGAGAAACCACCATGTGGCAGGAAGCACCCCTGTCAAGGCAGGGCATATTGTTGGAAATAAAATAAAAAATAAACTCCTGCTGTCACAGAGATAATATTTTAGGGGAGAGAGACATAAAATATATAAGTAAATATGTAATGCACTTATTAGATGATGGCAAATACTTTAGAAAACACTATAAAGTAGGGAATGGGATTGGAGAGTATGAAAAAAATAATATTTTAAATAGAATGGCCAGGGGATACTAAGGAGAGAAGTTTGTCTAAAAACCTAAGGGAGGTGAGGGCACTATTCATGCAGATTACTGCTGTTTAATATCCTAAACTGAGAAAGCAGTAGCTGCAATGACCCCAGCACTGAAGCTAACGAATTGTGCAAAGAAAGGGAGTAACTAGGATATCTGATCAGGGAGGTAAGAGTGAACAAGAAAAGCGCATGGGCGGCTTTAGAACCACTTCGAAGATGTTGAAAGAGAGCAAAGGCAGTGAAGATTTCTGTGCTAAGACGTAAGTTTTAGCCATCTCATTCTACCTGTTCTATAGAGACTAGGGTGTGAACAGGCAGCGGGGACGGGTTCAGAAATTATGACAATAATTCAGATGAAGTAGTATAGTGTGGCTTGGAGCCTTGGACCAGGCCCATGGTAGTGGTGGTGAGTAATTGATCAAATCTGTATTTTTTTCCTAAAGTAATAATTAACAGGATTGGCTAATAGATTACATATGACTAAGAAAAAAGAAAACAGACCCGCTTTTAAAATTTTTAGTCTGGGCATCTATAATGTATAAGTGACCATTACTCAAAATGAAAAAAAGGTGTAGAAAGAGTTGGAATTTTGATGATGACCTGGAGGTTGGCTGTGGACATTTATTAAAGCGGGCATGTGAACTAGGCGATACTGTATATAAGCCTCACGGTTTGTGGGGTTGGCGTAGGGGGCTAATGATCTAAATAGTTATCACCGAGAAGTATGTTTAAAAGAACAGTTATTCAGGGCATGGTTCTCAAATACAATTTTACCAGTACAACATATCAATCCATTAAATTTAAAAAAACAAATATGTACCATTGACACACTATTTTTAAGACTGTGGTAGGCCTAGAGTGACTCTGATGTCCAGCATCCGACTTTACCATTATTAAATACCTCCTAAGGGATCCCTAACTTTGTCAGATACTCAACCAAATGGCTTGGGCTTAGGAAAAAAATTGTGTTGCAATAGTGAAAAGAGAGATTAAGACGGATAAATGTTTAGAAATCGCATCAGATGAGCTGAGCAAAGATAATGCTGAACTGGTGAAGAGATCTCACCATGATGTGATCAAAAGTCACTCCAACTCAAATAATCCCAGATGTATGTTTGATGGCACAGAGTCTGCAGCCTTGAGTGTCCTGGAAATAGCCAAACTTAAGTCAAAAGTTTGCATACAACAGTATCTAGACTGGGCAGGACTGAAAGCCCACAAATCTGAGAAGGGCCAGCAAGGCTCAGGGAGCAACAGGAACTAATTTAGCATAGGATTCCAGAGGCACCATTAGAGTCGCTTGAGAGACATCTTAAAAGCAATCTCAAGAAAACTACCCCCTTCTAGTCTCTTACGTACGGTTTAGTCTCTGAAACACAAGAGATTTCCTTCTGATGGGCCTTTCTCAAATTTTAAAGTGCTATGATCTTTCACTTCTATTTAAAACGCTATAATGCTTTTCTGCTCCCACTTCAAAACACAAATCAGGAAGGCAGGGACAATTAGCTTCGCGTGTGTTTTCCTGATAAATAGGGATTTTGAACTAATCTGTTCATGGGGATATTTGGTCAGGCCTGAAGATTTAATTGAACTTAGTAGTCATTTACAATTAGTTTGTTTTGTTTACTTTCTTATATCATTAGCAAACTTATTAAAAAGGAGATACAAATAAACTTTATGCCAATTACATAAGAAAATAATTGGATTTTATTAATCCAGGAACTCAGGCAATCAATTAAGGCAAGGGTACTCTGGTCTCAGTCACCTCATTATTCTTCATGCTAATTAATCACAGATACTAATGGATTGCTTAGAAATAAGGTGCTTTATTCCCTTAGACAATATATAAAAGCTCTTAAAGTAGCAATTTTTGTGTCTTTGGGAAAAAATGCTTGTTTTTAACTGAAGGAAGGGTTTTCTTTAAAGTAGAAAATCCCATTCTGAGCTATGATAGTGTTTCTTTATAAATTCTTGCTAAATAAGCAAATTTAACAAGTGGAAGCATGACCCTTTCAAGTTTCAAACTTGGCAATAATGTCAACTGGATTAGACGCTAAAAAGAGAATAATAGATCATATGTAGGTTTAAACCCTGTCTATTGAATTTACTATTTATATGGAATAGGCAAGGTATTTACATTCTCTGGGCTTTAGCTTCTCCAGTATAAGATAGAGGTGTTAATGTCAGCATTAACCATGAAAAATAATGGCAATGAGAAAGTGCAATAATTTTCATAAAATTACTGGTACATATTGGGCACTCAGTATGTGTTGCTGTTTTTCTCTGCTCCCTCTTTCTCTTGGGAGTCTGGATTCACCTTCAAAGTCATAGTTGGCAAGAGATGCTCTCTAGATTTCTATCTTTGATATAAGAACTTGAAGGGTTCTTTAATATGATCAATTACCAAGTAATTATGAACCAAGCATATAAATATACAAATTATCCAGCACCCATGGTTATTTTACTTTATTCTTCCATCAAATAGTTGTTATTGACTAAGGATCAGTATTGCATTGGAAACTTTATTTTGAGCTTTGATAAATACTGGCATCTTTCTGCCCTATTTGAGCTTACAACTGATTGGATGAGATGGGTGATTTAGAATAATCATGGTAAATGTTTGGATATAGGAAGTGCTATTGATGCCTCCTTGGAATCCTGCCCCCTGTGCTGCGAACTTTAAACTTGTTTTAGCCAGGACAATGTAATAATTGCAATTAATATTAAATGTTATCCTTTCCCCAGACTCACAAAAACTCACTATCTTTCTTCAATGTCTGAAACCACTTGTTGTATGCATTTTATTCTATTTGCTACATGATCACAGTGTAAGGGAAATTGTCATAGCATTCCTTGCTTCATGGGTGAAAGTGGAAGCAATTTATTTAATATTAAATTAGGAACTATTAAAAAAATTACATTCACAACTGTGATCTTACTATTCACATTTAATGACTACTAATTTGCATAGTTTTTTGCAGATCAATTTTGTGGAAGTATATTTACTATTGAAGTATAAATTGCATACAGAATAGAACATAAGACATAAGAGTACAGCCTGATGAATTTTTACAAATTATGTACACCTGTGTAAAAAGAGCCTGGATCTAGCATTTCAGAAATCCACTTCTGTCCCCTTTAGTTGAGAGACATCCTGTTCAGAGTAACAACTGACTGCTAACATTGTAGGTAAATTTAACCCATTTTGAACTTTATACAAATGGAGACATACACTTTGCATTGTTCTACATTAGGCTTTTTTTCATTAACAATGTATTTACGGAGTACATCTATGTTGTATATAATAACATATACATTCAGTAAGTGATTACGTTCATAACATTGCTCTAAAGTTATTTTGTTGTATGTATTAAAAGGTACTTATTTGTTTTTGGTAGAAAAACAGATTGTTCCCAGTTTTTGTTTAAAACAAACAGTACTGCTATGACTATTCTTATAACATGATTTGGTAAACATATGTGTACGTTTTTTCAGGCTATGTATCAAGAAATTGAACTGCTTATTTATTTCAAAAACTTTTTAAATAAGTAAAATATTGCAAGTAAAACCATAGCCCAATATTTCTCCAAGTTCCTCTCATATGGCTGCCTTAGTCTATTAAGCCTACTGTAACAATGAACTGGAAACTATAGGGCTTATAAAAAACAAAAATTTATTTCTCACTGTTATAATGGCTGGAAGTCCCAGACCAAGGTGCCAGCAAATTAGGAGTCTGGTGATTTTCCTGACTGAACTCAACTCTGAACTACCACCTTTTCCCAAGTCCTAACATAACTGAAGGGAAGAATAAGATCTCTCATCCTCTTTTATAATGTCACTAATCACATTCACAATGGGTTGATCCTCATGACCTAATCACCTTGAATCACCAAAAGTCATACCCACTAATATCATCACCTTGAAGGTTAGGCTTTCAGCATGTGAATTTTGAGGGGACACAAACACTTAGACCAGTGCTTTTCAGTCCTTTTTATCTCCCACCACACTTGAACCAAAAGTTAAACTTCTGTGGGACATTTAAATTATATTGATTTAAAAAAGAGTAAAAACAAAAAGAATATACTTGCTGTGCTTTGAACTTCTTTAGGTAATAACTTAATTAATGATTTTTTTTTTTTTTTGAGACAGAGCCTCAAGCTGTCCCCCTGGGTGGAGTGCCATGGCATCACAGCTCACAGCAACCTCCAACTCCTGGGCTCAAGCAAGTCTTCTGCCTCAGCCTCCCAAGTAGCTGGGACCACTGGTGCCTACCACAATGCCCAACTATTTTTTTGGTTGCAGCCATTATTGTTGTTTTGGTGGGCCTGGGCTGGATTCGAACCCACTACCTTAGGTGAACGTGGCTGGTGCCTTAGCCACTTGAGCCACAAGTGCCGAGCCTTAATTAATGATCTTTAAAAATCTTGGCTGCATACCTAAGGTCTTCTCATGCACACCAATTAAAATAACTTATGTAGATCATAGCATTAACTAATATCATGAAATCATTTGAAATACATCCCATGCATATTTTAATTCACCCTACTGAATTTAGGTTTAATTAAAAGATAAAAATTAAGTTTAAATATCGTATCCAGTCAGAGTCTATCTTTGTTAATGGGGAAAGGTGTGGGTCCAATTTTAGTCTTCTACAGGTCGCCAGCCAGTTTAATAACCAGAAGCTAGCGAGAACTCAAATGTATTAGCAAGAAAAGAACAAGTGATCTCATCTCAGAGTGGGAAAGGGAATTGAAGAGAAACTTCTCTGAAGAAGACAGGCACATAGCCTACAGGCACATGGCCTACAGACATGATGAGAAAATGCTCATCATCCTTAATCATCAGAGAAATGCAAATCAATTGAGATATCATCTAACTCCAGTAAGATTTGCCCGCATCACAAAATCCCAAAATCAGAGATATTGGCGTGGATGGGGAGAAAGGTAACACTTCTGCACAGATGGTGGGAATGCATACTAATACATTCCTTTTGGAAAGATGTTCGGAGATCACTTAGGAATCTAAAAATAGACCTGCCATTCAATTCTGCAATTCCTATACTAGGTATATATCCATAAGACCAACAATCACATTATAACAAAGATATTTGCACCAGAATTTTTATTGCAGCCCAATTAATAATTGCTAAGTCATGGAAGAAGCCTAAATGCTCATGGACCCATGAATGGATTAACAAATTGTGGTATATGTGCACCATGGAATATTATGCAGCCTTAACAAAGATGGAGACTTTGCCTCTTTTATGTTTACATGGATGAAGCTGAAACATATTCTTCTTAGCAAAGTGTCTCAAGAATGGAAGAAAAAGTATCCAATGTATTCAGCCTTACTATTAAAACAATTGATAAGCACCCACACTTACATATGAATGCTATAACTCAACTATAGCCCAAGATGAAGGGGAAAGAGGAGGGGCAGGGAATAGGAGGGAGCAGGATGGATGGAAGGAGGGTAACTGGTGGGACCACATCTATGGTTCATTTTACAAGGGTACATGTTAAATCTACTAAGTGTAGAATATAAACGTCTTAACACAATAACTAAGACAATGTGGTGAAGGCTATGTTAACCAGTTTGATTAAAGTATTTCAAATTGTTTATAAAACCAGAATATTGTACCACATGATTACATTAATGTACACAGCTATGATTTAATAAAAAATGATAAAAATTATATATATATGTATATATATTTAAGGTATGCAATGGGATGTTTTAATATTTGTATAAAATGTGAAATGATTACAATAATCAAGCACACTAACCTATCACCTCACTTAGTTGCCTTTGTGTGTGTTATAGGAGCACTTGAGCTCTAATCTCTTAGCAAATTTAATGCATGCAATGTATTAATATTAACAATGATCACCATCAAAATACTGTACCATGGTCTTTTCTGATTCTTCATGAAATGTAGATTTCAAAGACAATCACACAACAATAAAAATTAGCAAATGGCATTTGGTTATATTAAAATCCATCTGCATTCCTAAGGAAACAATCGATAGTACAAATAGACAACCGATAGAATGGGACAAAGTATTTGCATGGTATACAAATATCTGATAAAGGGTTGATTACCAGAATTTGTAAAGGACTCAAATAAATTGTCAAGACAAAAATCAAAGAATCCCATTTAAAAGTGGTCAGAAGAAATGAATGGAAGCTTTCCAAAAAAAGATAGACTAGTGCCAATAAAAAAATGTGAAAAAATGTCCAACATCTCTAATCAACTGGAAAACGCAAATCAAAACCACAGAGAGATATCACCTGACTCTAGTGAAAATTGTATTTATCAAAAAGTCCCCAAACAGATGCTGGCATCCAAGGGAAGAGAAAGGAAGAGTTATACAGTGCTGGTGGAATGACAAACTAGTGCAATCTCTGTGGACAATAATATGGAGATATCTCAACTAGAAGTAGACTTATCATTTAATCCTGCAATCTCACTATTGCATATTTATGCAAAAGAAAAAATAGTCATTTTATCAAACAGCTATTTCCACTCACATATTTATTGCAGCACATTTCACCATCACAAAGATGTGGAATCAACTCAAGGGCCCATCAGTACACTGAGATGTGACAATTTCACAAACTTGCCACCATGCACTTATGTTGGCAACGGTGTACAGACAAATCAGTAAGCGTTCATAAGCTTGTTATGTCTGGGTCTCACAACCCCATGTTCATGTCGATGTGGGGTGGTGTTTTGCTGAGTGGAGTTCATTATCATTGTTGCATGATTTTGTGTGTTGTCACAAGAATGTTAGAGTTTGAAGTAGAGCAATGAGCAAACATTAAATTTCTTGTTGAACTTGGCGAGAGTGGGAGTGAAATTAGGAACCTGTTAGACAAAGTTTATGAGGATAACACAATGAAGAAATTGGCAGTGTACAAATGGGTTGAATGTTTTTCTGAGGGGATAGGAAGTGTCACTGATGAAGAAAGGTCAGAGGAGCCATTAATGAGCATTACTGTTGAAAACATTGCAAAAATTTGTCAAATTGTGCCTCAGAATTATCAGCTGACCCCAAATATCAGTAGAGAAACAAGAAAAGTTTAATTGAAAAGCTTGGGCAATGACTCATGGCTCTTGCATCAAGGCAATGCACCAGCTCACATAGCACTGTCTCTGAGGGAGTTTTTAGCCAGTATATGGCTCTCAATGACTTTTTTCTTTACCCAAAGTTAAAGGAGAGACATTTTGATGACATTCAGGGCATCAAGGTTAATACCATAACAGCTCTGATGGCCACTGCAGAAAAAGAGTTCCAAAATTGCTTTCAAGTGTGGACTAGGTGCTGTGTTGGCGAGTGGCTTCCCAAGGGGAGTATTTCAGAGGTGACTGTAGTGACATTCAGCAATGAGGAATATAGCACTTTTTGTGGAATGAGTTTACAAATTAATTGTCAGACCTTATACACACATTTTTCACTATGGAGAAATTGTGGGTCATTGTTAGCTCTATCAGCACTGAACTGTTCCATCCTGGGAGAGATATGAGGCAGGTATAGTGACACTGTTCTTAACCTCTTCACTGCATCCATTGTTAAACTTTTCCTTCAGGAGGGTACTGGAAAGTCTCGGCTGAACTCCAGACTCCTAGAAAGACATGCTCATTTTTCGTTGTTGTAAAAATTGATGCTTCTTTTGGGAGAAGATGGTAGCAAACTCCTATTCTTCTATTTCACTGATGCAATTACTTGAGAACGCTTTAATATATTCACTCCCATGTGCACTATTTACACATAATGATACACAACATTATTTAATGTGATCATAATCTACATTAAGGGCCTTTCAGTTTTCCTCTCCGTATCATATTTATTCACCATATTAAGTATAAGTTTTGTAGTTAATGTTCTGCTAAGTCCATAACAACAGTTTCGGAACATTCCTTTCCTCTCCATTCATTGAAATACATTGTGTATTAAGTATCTTCCAAATTAGTCATTTATCAAAATAACTTATAAGTATTCACTGATAAAATCTCAGGTAAGGCAGTGCCTGTGGCTCAAAGGAGTAAGGCGCTGGCCCCATATGCAGGAGGTGGTGGGTTCAACCCCAGCCCTGGCCAAAACTGCAAAAATAAAAGTAAAAAAAATCTTTTCAGGTAAGTATCTTTAATTTTGGTAGAGGAGAGAATTGAAAGGTGAAATGGCAAATAAAGATAATAGGGAATTTTAAAGATAGATTTCTTAATTATTCCTATAGTAGTTGTTTGTATAGATTGCTTTTTATGTTGTAATGGGTCTGTCTCAGCATTACATATATATTTCAACATATAAGTCTTTAATGTTTTAAAGTCCATTGACATAAATTGAACAAAGTATTCTGCAATACTTGCTTGTGATATTTATCTGAATACATTCTCTAATGTTAAATTTTGCTTCCTCCCTTTTTTGAAATTAAATATGTATGTTATTCGGTGTAGCATTGGTCAAATAATAGCAGATTCTAAAGGGCCTAAATATACGTGAATGACAATGCTAATAAATTATGGTACTTTCATTACAGAATATTCAGCCACTCCCATACCACCATCAAAAAAAGAAAAAGAATACTATGGATCATTGAAAGAAAAATTATAGAATGATCAATGTAGCATGCTATCTTTAGCATAAGGGTCTCTCTCTCTCTCTCTATATATATATATATATATATAGTATTTAAATATATGTATGTAGTAGACCATATAGCTTTAAGGAAAAGAGAAGAGAGAGCCAAGCTCAGAACACTATGTAATCATAACACCAGTAACATCTCCACTCCATATCACATCTTGGTGATAAGGGCATTGGGAGGGATTCGTCTCTCCTGACATGAGAGCTTGGGAGAGGAGAATAGCAGTGATTGGCAGTCACTACAGCTGTGGCCAAGTAGCCATGGGATTGCGTTTAGGAGAAGCTGCAGGAGAAAGCAATAGAGGAGCCTGTGCACATTCTTTCAGGACCAGCTCACTCTGACTCTTTCACTTCTCCTGCCTGCTGTTTCTCTAGAAAGACTGCTAAGATATATTGTTCTAATAAGACTACTCCTCTCCCTCAAATGCATCCTCTGTCTCTCTTTTTCTTCTGCTAAAGCAAATAGCCCTCAGGCACCTAAGAGTAATTTTTCCCAAGCAAGATAACAGCATCACGGGTGGGTCCGCATCTGGGACCATAGAGAAGTCAGGCTGGAGACCTGGCCAGTCCCAGGCCTCACAAGTGGCAACCCCAGATGGACCCCAACATATTTCTATGTGTACATGTGTATATATGTGTGTGCAATTATTATGAGAGTGTGTGGATTGACAAATATCCATACACTCTCAAAATATTTAATTGTAATGATGGTATTTATTGCCTTCAGAATGTGGAAGGGGCCGAGGGAATATAGTGCAAGGATGTTTTCTCTCCTCATCATTTATATAAATTTTGAAGTCTGAATTGTGTTAATTATGTGCATTAATTACTTAACCAAAGAGAAGAAAACATTATTTTCCCAACTTAGTTCAGCCTTCTAACATCTGTTACAATGGAAACTTCTAATAGTATTTCATGAGACTACCTTTTTCCTTGTACACTTATTAACACTCAGTGTTATTAATCTTTATAATTGCTGTCATTTATAGAATGAAAAGGATCATATTATTGCTGTGATTTTCATTATCTTATCTACTAGGGAGATTGAACATCTTTTCATATGTTTATTAGCTATTTGCATTTCCTCCTTTAAAAATTGCCTTTTTATATGTTTGAATTGTTCTTATTGTTGGCAATTTGCAAAGTCTTTGTATATTAAATGTATTAGCTTTATACTTGCCCATATTTCTGGCAAGGAGAGTACATAGTTTTTATAACAGAATAAATGTAACCTAAAATTCTATTGCCTAATCATTTAACAAATTTCACAGGTAGCACTTAATAGAAATAAAATAATACGAAATAAACTCTTATTTTTGCAGGGTTTATAGTTTTGAAAGCTTTACCATTACATTCTATTTTGTTTAAAAATGCTTACATGTTAAAAGTGACTCATTCATAATTTACAACTTAAAGACGACAAATGTATACATGAAATATTTTTCCTTGATTCCAAAACTCAGTACTCTTTGTTAGTTAGTGGTATTAGAAATGTCTCCTATGTTTCCGGAATATTTATGCATTTAAATCAAATGTATATAATTTTCCTCTTCAGGAAACAGCAGCTGTCTGGAAAGTACCCAGTCAGGTAATATGAAAAATAAAGACATTTATTTATTGAAGAAGATAAAAGATATGAGAAACATTGCACTTAGCACAATGACACCTCAGTCCCATTCACCTTAGACACCTCCAGACCTCACGGTTTTCCCAGTGCATCTTCCATTGTGGAAAACACTTTGCAAAAGCCTTGTTAGAATAGCCATCAGCAGGCTCCTGGTCTTTTCCTGAATTTGATCGATGGTCTGAACTCCCCTTTCCAAAGTGGTTTTAATTTGAGGAAAAGCCAGAAGTTATAGTCCTTCAAATCTGTAGGGAGGCTGAGTTACCTGTATGATTTGATGTTTTCCCCCACCCAGAACTGTACCAGACCGGTTGATGCATGGGTGGGTGCATTCTTGTGATGAAGCTGCCAGTCGCCTGTTGTCCATAGCTGCAGCTGTTTGCTGCTACACCACATCTCTCAATTCAGGAAGAACGCTGAAGAACATTCCATGTTAGTTGTGTGGCATGGAGGAGCGGAGTCATAGTGGACAACACCATCAGCATGATCTTGCTGTGACTTTGCCACGTCTTCAGGCGTGGAGAACCAGGCGACTCCCACTGGGACATCTGAGCCTTCCATAGCCAAGGACATGTGATTCATCTCCAGTTACGAGCTTCTTGAAGAAATCTGAAGCAAGTCATTAGCAAATGCAGCACGACATTCTGCTCTGTTCCTTCCTGGCAGAAGCCACAGAATGCCTTTTGCCAGAACATGTCTCATGCCACGAGGCTGTACTAAAATCTTGGACACAGTAGTTATAGGAGTCCCCAGATCGGCTTCTAGTTCTGGCAGTGTCAGTCTCCGATCTGTGTTGATGGCAGCCCGTACACGGTCAACGTTCTCAAGTGTTCCCTTGTTGCAAACCTTCTAGAACATGATTCATTACCAATAGATTCTTGATCATCTTTGAAACCTTTGTCCCACACTTTTTTGCCTTTGTGCTGCACTCATTGCGTCGTTCCCAAAAGCCTTCTGAATCATTTCTACGGAGGAATGTTCATACTTCACACAAAATGTAAAGCTTGCTAATGTCTTAATACGATTACACTGAGTTTACGTTAAAATGCATGGTGCTATACTGGCTTAGTTGTTTGGAAAGCGATGGCCACACAGTACCACCCAACAGCGGCATCTAGCGCCCCACTGACAAGCACAGCGAAGGCGTCCTTGTTCACACATGCGCACTCCAGTCCACTCTTATCGACTGCTGTATTACACTCATGTTGCCCAAACCGTTCTCATGATATTAGCAATGGCTGAGTACTCTCCAGACAGACCTTAGATATTAGAGACATTATGCTTCCCTTTGTATCTTCATTTAATTATTTAGCTGGAAAAGTATTCCAGATTAGTACATACAGACTTTTATTATTTTCTCTGAGAGCGTAATATTTTATTTTAAGGATGTGCTACAATTTATTTAGCCAGTTTTCTATTAATGGATATTTATATTCATTTAGGCCTTCTGTGATTTGAATGTTGCTGCCCCACTTAAATTCCTATGTTGAAAACTGAGCCCGATATGATAGTATTAAGACATGTGAGGACGCTGCTGGAGATGGATTGCTATGAGGCATAGACTCCCGCCAGAGACACAGTCTGCCAATACCTTGATCTTAGACTTTCCAAACTCTTCACTGAGAAATGAATTGCTATTGTTATAAGCTACTCAATCTATGGTATATTGTTCCAGCAAACCACATGAAGTAAGGCAAAGCTATTCCAAGTATTGATGTTAAAAACTGTTACGTAGAGATAGAAAATTTACATATATCTTTTCACATTTTAAAAACATAAGATGAAGGAAAGAAAATTATAGATCAAATTTTATATATATTTTGAATTTTAATAAATATCAACATATTCACTTTCCTTTAATGGTGCCTTTTTTCACACCCTTGCCAATTCACTGCAATGTCAAACTTTTTGATTTTTTGCACATCTGATAAATTAAAGATGATATATACATGAATATAAATATTATTTTTATTTAACATGTTTATGTTTTCTGAGTCCTAGGTTGTTTTCTTTTTGTTAGAAAATACAAAACACATAATTTTCACCTTGTTCTATTTAAAATTCACTCTATTGCTATATTTATGACTGTTCATTTAGTTCCTAACACTGTACTGAATAATCCAGCTTTTTCTGTTGTGTTTCTCTTGATAGGGAGGTTATATTTTATACTATATTTTATATGTTTTGATGTCCTTCTCTGAGCTTCATGTTCTTTGTCACTCCTGTGTTGGTTCACATAAATACATAGGCTTTAATTACTATAGCTTTATAATATTTGCAAATATCCTTACAAAGTTAATATTTGTTGATTTATATTTCTAGAAAATTATTTATCTTTTTTATAAATTTTGGCATTACTTTTCTGAATACTCCTTTCCACTCTTAAGAAATGTTAATATTTACCAGCAGGAAAATGAATAAATACATTATTATATAGCGAACAATAGAGTACTACACAATAAACAAAGAAAATCACCACTAACATGGGAAAGATAATTATTAGTAATATAAGTAGAATATTTATTTCCTTGGAGGAGGGGAGTGATGCTGATTTAGAAAAGTTATGAAGAAATTCACTAGGGTGATGAAACTTTTATATATCTTTTTTTGTGTGTGGCCAGGGTTGGGTTTGAAACCTCCACTTCCAGCATATGGGGCTGGCGCCCTACCCTTTTGAGCCACAGGTGCCACCTGAAACTTTTATATATCTTAACCAGGTAATGGTTTCGTTGCTGTATACGAAAATGATGTCACTCTTTTACTATATATAACTGAAATGACAAATTGATAGTCTACACACATGATCTTACCCAGAGATGTGTTTACCATTGCTCCTACATTTTTAAAAATGATTTAACTCTATGAATTTAAATTTTAAGAGATTTAATGCAACCATCCATATTTTATCTCTATTATAACATCAAAGTTTCACAACTTGGCTCCACAGTCGTATAAGACAATGATCTGTTGAAACGATGTATAAATTGTTGCATATAAAAGGAAAAACTGATCTCCAGTTCTGTGTAGTTCTCTATAATCACTGCTGTCGATTTCATTCATTCCTTTTCTGGAATTTCTGCTTTTTGATATCATTTATTTTACTGAATTTGTATGCTTATTCATCTTTAAATCCCAGGAGTATTTTCCTTACTATGTATTTGCTATAAAGTAACCCCAGCTGGAATGTCCACTGAATTCTGTCCTTTTAAAATTTTTTAAATTATAATAACGGAATATTATTCAGCCATTCAAAAAGGAATAAAATCATTATCATTTGTGGAAACGTGGAGGCAACTGGAGGTCGTGATGGTAAGTGAAATAACTGATGCTCAGGAAGACAGATCCTTATGTTCCCGATCATATGTGGGGACTAGAGTATGTGATCTTCTCGACGAGAGAATAGAAGGGTAGACACTGATACTGGAAATGGTGAGGAGGAACAGAAGTTAATTAATGTGTACAGACGTACAGGTAGATAGAGAAAAAAAGTTCTATTTGAGGACAGACTCAGGTGTGGTTATACTTAGCAACAGTATTTATCTATCTGAAAGTAACTAGAAGAGAAAACTTGAGATGATATCAACACAGAAAAATCATAGACACTCAAGGTGACGAAAACCCCCAATGCCTGACTTGATCATTGCCCACTCTGTGCAGGTAACACTCACATGTACTGTATAAATACAGAAACTATTTTCTACTAAGAAAAAATAAGATTTTAATCCCATCCTTGAATGCCTCTTTAAGCAACCTCTAAAATCTGTCTTTGAATACATTCTAATTATCTCTAATTGTCAGTCGGTATGTAAAATATCTGTTATTGTTTATTGATTCTTTATTTTTTTTCCTCCAGAGGTCTTTTTTTTTCTATTTTTTTTTTATTTCTTACCATTTTTTTATTGTTTGGGATTCATTGAGGGTACAAAGAATTAGGCTGCACTGATTGCATTTTTTAGGTGAAGTGCCTTTTATAATTGTGTCCTGCCCCCAAGAGGTATGCCATACACCATGAACACCTCAGTCCCCACTTGCTCATTCCCCTAACTCCCTCTTATATTAGCTCATCTAATGCCTTCATATTAGAATAGAGTACATTGGATTCTCGCTTTACATTCAAATGCACGGGGTGTCTACTGAATGGATTATACTGTGTGCACAGCAACACTATTAAAGAACAAATTATGTTTTAAGTCCTTTTCCTTCCTTAGAGCTTACACGAAGTGGGTCTAATTAACAAGTTCTTAATTGCTTGAGCCTTCTATACCTTAGAATAACCATTTAAAAACTCAAATATTTATCAGAAAGTTAGCAATGAAAAATCCACCCCTGATTCTTATTCTATAATATTCTGTTCAAGGTACAAATAAACGTAACATGTAGACATATGTATTTTGTTATAATGGTTGATAAGAAATATGGCCTAGATCTAAATGAAGCAGGATTAAGGTATCAATTGTTTTAAAACCAGGATGTATACTCACAAAAAAATTGTTGTGGTTCAGGATACTTACTGAATAATTTTCTAGAAGAGTACGATAAGAGACTCTGTTTTATGAAAATAGGATCAATGCTCTTCATGGATTAAAAAGTAAAATACAAATAAGCTGATGATCTCATTGCTTCCCATTACAGAATTACAGGGTAAGGGATTGCATAAGATTCAAAGTGGTTTTGTTCTGTCTTAAATTGCTTCCCATGTAATCTTACTGCTCATCAGGAATGATATTTTTATTTCATTGTATATTTCTGTAAGGTTCATTGTCACTAGGTAAGCTCCTTTCAATATTTCATATTTCCTTTCATTCATAGGATGCTGAAATTAGTCATTTACATTTCCCTATTCAGATGGCAGCCCCAAATTATAAGCCCTTGCTCTCAGCTCTTTGAAATGAAGAGGTGGCAGATCTAAAGCTCCTTGTGGCACTCATCCCGAGCCACCATCTTCCCTGTCTGAGGCATCCATGGCAGACACAATCACGGATAGCTTGTACTTTGTGGCACTAAGAAATTAAAAGATAATGGGAATGATACTGCACCAGAAAAAAACCATTACAGTGATAAACAGAAAAAGACAATTTAGCCTAAGTCTCTGAGAAATCTGAAGTAGCTCAACACACTGTAGGGTTTAACTTGCCTGTGGGAAAGGCAGTGAAGTCCTCCCCAGATAAAAGTCATTGTGGACAGAAGAGGGGCACCGTAGCCAGGGAGTGTGAGTGACAGTGACTTTGGCATTCAACTAGGTAGAGAAATGAACTTGCTCCAGGCTTCAGTTATGCCCAGACAAGATCCAAGCCATTCACCATTTATACCTGGATATTAAAAATACTTTATTTCACCATAGTTTATTCTTTTTGCTTGAATGTATATTTACTCATCTTTCATTTTTCAAGTGCAGAGTTCTGGCAACATTTGATTCTAAAAAAAATACATATTCTGAAGCGGCTGAGGACTGAGTGAATATGCTATCATTGTCTGCAGAAACGAATTAACATTTTGCATAAAAATACGGTGAGCTTTCTATAGGACTTTGTGATCTCCCAGGCTTATGAGCATTAGTTTCATTTGACATTTGATAATATACCTTGTTAGGGACAAAAGAAAGTTCAGGCATTTTTCATTTCATACATTTACATACAAAATAATATACACGAGCACAATAAAACACAGCGTTGAAGCCTAGGTTTTCATAAATTTTATAAATTGTAGGTCTGACAATACATAGAAGAAACAAAATATGAGGAATGGAACCATTTTGTGAATAATAAAAGTAATTTTAAATAATTTACAATTTGTGCTCTTTTAGTGGTAAAATAGTCCCTCTGAAAATGTTTTTAAAAATCAATTTACTTAAACTGTCCTGATAAATAACCACTAGCTCAATAGGCAGAACTGTGACTAGTTTCCCTAAAACTTAAGTTATTTCCCTATATTTCCCTATTACTTATGTTATCTATGGATTAAGTTAGTGTCAAAAGAAGGGACAGGGTGGAAAAGGGAAGAAAAGAGGAGAGAACTGGTAACATCCATGAGGTACAGCTAGATGCTCTAAGTGCATACACTGAAGACACTCCAACTCTTATTCCAACCAGGACGAACATGTTACTAATTATCTTTCTACAGCATCTTTCCCCTTTTCGATTTGTACTGAGAGTTGACAGGAAATTACTTCTTAAAAATCAATGCTGGGCAGGGTTTTAAAGTAGACATTTAAAAAATTTAGAAATTAGAAGACAATGGCATTCATATATATTTGGTTTTTCTACCAAAGAGCTCTCTATAAACAAGATATTTTTATAGAATAGGTGAAGTTTGGTAGGCTCCTCCAGCATAGGCAAAAGTTAGATACAGTAAGCGTCTGTCACCCAGGGGTTATGTTCTCTTAGCTTTCTGTTCCTCCTAGTACCTTGACCAGCCAAGTGCACTTCACAGATATTTGTTGAACTAATTGAACATTGATAAATTTATTCTGTTTTTGATGAACTGTCACAGTAATGAGCTTTAACCATCATCAAGACATCAACTAATATATCTACCTGAATATTTTCACAGTGACTCTCCCCATCATTTTAATATACTCAAGAGCATGATATATAACACATAAGACAAAACTAGTAAATTTGTACTCATTTTTACTGAATTTCTGAAAGTCTTGGATCATCTTATGATCGTGTAGAGAAGCCCTTAGCATGCATATTGTCTCGTCTTGCCTAGTGGTTTGACTGGCCCCCTAACTTCACAGTATTTAAACTACAGAAGGTGATGATACACGTATTTGAAAACATAGTGGACCCAGATCTGAGCGACATTGTCTCTGTTATTAAAACCTGTACTAGATAAAATAAAGGAAGTATAGAAGAGATACATGATTTTGCTAAGATATCGAATAGCTATTTAGAGATAGAGAGAGGAAGTAAATCTTCCAATATAAGTATATTTTCTGGCATGTTGTCTCTCAGCCCTGGGTCCCCATGTTTGCCACTAGCATGACTTGGGGACTTTTTTGTATGCATGTGTGCATTAAACATCCCATGACTTATCCCAGGGCTGGCTCAGTGGGCTTGAGATCTCCATAGTCACATGGAGGCCCAAACTCAGAAAGGCCCAGTTTGATTTAATTCTCTATTGTCACGGCCTGGAAATGTTCAATATATTTGAATTTATGTTTTGTAAGTGAATGCCAATGCCATAATTGAGCATGTTTGGGGTGGGCGTGGAGGGTGGGGGAATTTGGAGTCCCAGTTCACATACCGTCCTGCTCCTCCACCTAGGGCAGCATCTGGTCTTGTCTGCCACTGCAAGGTGGGAGACTGAGAGTGCTGGACAGGAGGGTGCACATTTTGTCATTGTCCTCTACCTCTCAGTAGGGATCTTTCTAAAGCTAAGGGCACCTGGGTAAGAGTCAGGACCATGGGCTTTGGGGTGTTTCTGGGCAGGACTGGTGGTAGTCCTCCCTGCTCAGGGCTGACAATGCCCTGATACATACAGTAGGCAGCCAGAGACCACCATGATCTGAGACTGGGAAGGTGAGTTTATTTGTCATAGTCTGAAGCAGGTGGCTGTTGGAAGCTGAGAATGCCTCCCTCAAATTCCCCAGAACCTACCTCCACCCTGGGGTTGTGCATTAGTCTGGCAACTCATGGGAGGGGGAAACTGGCTTTTTTAAAGTGTTAGCAATGCTTGGGCATTGGGCATCCAGGAAGACATGGTGCTCTGCATTCCCCCTAGTCCCACCTAAAGACAGTACGATCACATAGATAGGGCTCCACCCTGGCCTCAGTCCTCCTTTCCTGCCTCCAGTCCCCCTGGGTATAAGTTGCATTTGTCCACTATGCTCCACTTAAAGGCACATCCTAGAAATGAGATATGAAATATCTGTCAGGAGTTAAACATCCTTGTATTTGGATTTAAAATGAACATTGCAGACTACAAAGATAAATGGAAAAACTTATACGAATAATTTTTTTTAATATTTGGAATGGTTTTAAGCAATAAATAAAAACACCATGGTCCTTAAGAGAGAGACCACTGAAGAAAGTTTTATTGTAGGCCCTTTTAGAGAACTTAGGTTTTTTTGGTCTTTGAACCCTCCATTTTCATTTTGCACTGAGTCGAAGAAATCATGTAGCCAGCTCTACATATAATTCACTGAATTTGATTCTGTCTCAATGTCAGGCAATGTCTATTTATTTTCCCTTTTCTTTTCTTCTTAAATTAAATTTGTGATATCAATTTGCCTTTCCAACATATACACCCAATATGCCTCACTAGGAGAATGTTTTTTCTGATCTCTCTTTATTATATCTATCAGACAGCAGGCAAAAGAGTCCATCTAAGTGTATTCCTGGTCCTAAATCCTCCATCTGCCCTATTTAGCTCATATGTTATACAGATGTTTGTGGTTGTCTGATAGAAGTAGAGATGGGCAGGAAAAGCATACAGTTTGGGAGGCCATGCCAGGAGGGTTCCTTAAGCCCAGGAGTTTAAGACTAGCCTGGGCAACATAGTAAAACCTCGTCTGTACAAAAATAAAAAATAAGTTAGCTGTTCATGGTGGGCCTATAGTCCCATGTACTCAGGAAGCTGAGGTAGAAGGATTGCTTGAGCTCAGGAGTTCCAGGTTGCAGTGAGCTAAGATTGTGCCACCGTGCTCCAGCCTTGGCGACAGAGGGAAGCATTATTTCTAAAAAATAAATAAACAAATGAAAATGAATTACTTAATTACTTAAGGTTGCTACTAGTTTTCAACAACAGTAGTGTGGACAGAAATATTGTGGGAGAAACCCAGAAAAGAGACTGTATAATGTCTATTCATATTTAAATTTTATCATTTCATAACAGAAGACCCATTGTTAGCCCAAGAAAAATAAATCATCTCTGATGTGTTTTTCGTGATTATTAAATATCACTGAAGTTCGCCTTCAAAATCTAGGGAGAATGTAATAGGTCCCTAACTTTAGTGGAGGCAGCTTCATAGAGATCTTCCTGGCTCATTTTTCTTACAATTTGCTGGCATTTTAGAAGGAATTGAATGTTACACAATACTAAGAAATGAGAGTAATAAAGAAAGAAATTAAAAATAATTCCTTGATTCGACCCAATTACTTATTTTACTGGTATTTTTAGCTTTAGTACTTAAGATCTATATTAAGAGCAGCTTGTGGGCTTTGGCAATTCATTGCATAATACTCAGCCTGTTTCATTCCCTTTGATTTGACGATAATAATGCTTTATTTTATGATTAAATGCAATAACATATAGAAAATCCCTAGTACAGCATACCAAATAGAATTTCATTTCATTTCTCTTTAAAATATCTTAGTTTAATCACAACCTCATAGTGTACTACCCAAGTAACAAAATAAATAAGCCTCTGTAAAGATGAGGCCATCGTAATGCCTCTTCAGGATGGTAATATATATATGAAAAGGTAAGGCACTAATTAATCAATATAATTCTCATTTACATTTCTTTAATGTCCAGTTATGATATGTATAAGTATTAATTTTGAATTACCCACCAAAAAGGGGAATGGGAAAATTATTCCAATTATTTAGACAAATATTTATCCAGATATCTTATAGACAGTACCTGAATAACATTATTTGATGAGATATTGTTCACATTTATATTGCTACAATAATCCAGGTGGGTTTCCTTTTCTTTCTTCTCTAATTCTCCTCACCTCTAAGAAAAACAAAACAAAATAAAACAGCAAAAAATCTTGTTTTTTTTTCCAAGTGAGGTTGATGGCCTTTGCAATGTGATTTCTTCAATAAATGCTTACTGATTCAATTTCTTAATGTGTTTCTAGACTTTTTTTCTACCCTCAGAACAACTTCCCTTGTGCAGGAACTTTCCATATGGTTTCACTGCCTCTATTTTATTTATATTTCAACCTATACTTGGTCTACTTTCCTGCTTAGACTCAACTCCCTAAGAAATTCAAATCCATAGGGATTTGAGAAGAATTAGAAAGTAGGCTTCCAGAGTTTGAAAACGTTGGAAATTTAAGGCAGACAGAAAAACTAATGAAAGCACGAGAGCCTAATTTAACACTCAAACAATGTATCAAAGAATATGGTCTTCGATACGCAGTCAAATGTATTGATTAATGCCTGAAATCCAAGTTACACAGTCAAATGTATTGATTAATGCCTGATATCCAAGTCTACCCTCTGGACTAGCTAATTTAACAGAAAGTTTGGATTGTCAGAACACACAAAATTCCTGCAGCTGCTGACTCTTAAGAGAAATTGGGCGATAAGAGGGTTGGTGAATATTATAAGTCTGCGAATTTAATAAATTAGCTGCAATAGTCCACTTGCGTCAACCTTGGAAAAGTAAAACTTTTCTTGACAGGGGACAGCATAGCAGGTTTCTCTCCCCACCATCAAAACGTGTTCCAGCAAAAGGATGTCTCTCTGAAGCTCTGTGCAGGTAGTGATCGTCTCTATTTAGAATCTTTCCTTGATTGCTTAAATAGTAATTTTTAACTCTCTAGGCCTCACACCTTTTCCCCAGTGCAGTATTCCATGAAGTGACCCTTCTTCACCAATTTCTCTTGACTCTAATTTGTATAATGCAAACAAAATTACATTATTTCACAAAAACTGCAACATATTGATAAGTTGCACTTTCATATGAATTCTCCCACCAGGCCTAAACCTACAAAGCCATCCCCATGGAATATTTTCTTTATCATATTGTAGCCCTTCTTCTCAACTTACGTGGGGTACTACTATCACTTCCTAAGGAAACTCTTAGTTCTTCTAGGGGAAATTGAGCTTTGCTCAAATCAATTATATTTGAAGGAAATATACTTTAACTTGTACTAAGTAACAAGTTAAAATTGTTCATATTTATTGAATTCTAATGTAAAATACCTGGCTCTTCTAGGGGCAGCATAGCACCTACGCATTTTAACTATAATTATTTTTACTGTTCTTGAAACCTAATACCTAAACCTTGTACCAAATGATTTAAGGTTGTTTACCTTACAATATCTATCTGCTATGGTTTGCTTCATTTTATACCACTATTCTCCAATTATCCGCTAAGCATCAGCAAATCTATATCTTAAAGCACAAAACTATGGCATTGTTTTTATTACAGGCTGAGTCTTTAAATTCTAAACTATAACCATGATAAATTAACTATGCAACTTTTATTGACTTTCTTGCTAAAAGATGTCTATTAATAATACCATAAGTAAATTGTACTTGGGGGATATAAATAATTAAACAAGCACAAGAAGAGGTTAAGACACACTGAAATAGGGATGAATTTATCCTAATTTGTGTCTATAGAGGTCCTGAACTATGAGAGAGTCTCCAAAGAAACCATGAAAGGGTTTACAAAAGAAAATCCACATTTAGTGTCCAGATAGCAATAGCAAAGCTACCTTCTCACCCAGAGCAAAGGTTCAGTAAGTTCTCCCTTACCCGCCGCTACCTTCCCTTCCAACTCCTCGAGTGAGTCCTAAACTACAGCGAACAAGGAAAGTGATCCATCTATATTCAGCCTGAGTCCAGGGAGAGTGAAATGAAAAGTCCAATGATCTTGTTACTACATGAAACCGAATCTTGTAATCCCTGGTTTAAGATATTAGACAACACAGCCAGAAAACGGAATAGGCTTTTCTGAGTTTACAGACAGGGTCAAAAGAAGAGCAAGTCCCACAGATGGGATTTTAAAGAATGAGGGAAAACAAAACAAAACAAAACAAAACAAAACAAAAAAAAGGCTGTTTTAGACACCTATGTAATAGAATGGCTTTGATAACACACATCATATTCTATAGAATCAAGAGAGCAAAGATTCCTTTCTCCAGTTTTGTGGATAACCAACTAGGACAATCCCCATGGCCACTAAGTTAGATTGAGGAATTCATCCCTTTTGTTACTTTTTATTGGCTAATGTGAAATTGAAAATTACCTTACATGAGAAGGCTTTAAGAGACCTGGGCTTTTTAATGCTTTTAAACATTAGAAGTCTTTTGATTGATTTACACCATGGGGATGTTTTTGCAAAGTGACAATCTGTGGGCACGTACCCATTCCCGTGAACTGAGAAAATAAAGTATCAAGTAAAGCAGACTGTAAGGAAGATAGGTATTTTACACAAAGTGACAACACAAATTGTCTACATACAAAGGCAAAGATTCGTGAACTATCTCTTTGAAAATGAAACATCCCTCAAAATATTAATTTTTATCTTAAGGATGAGCTCTGATTTATATTGAGCTGAGCTAAAGTCTCAAACATTCAACAAGGCTTATAAACAATATATTAAGTTCTACTGAAAAGATTTTGACAAATACTTAGGCAGGAAAGATGAGTAATCAGAACTATTTCTGAAAAATTCAAAAGCACATTTAAAAGAATTTTAAAGGAAAACTTGTCCTTCAAAACACATCAATTCTCTTTCTATTAAGAGAACATAATTTATATTTACTAAATTGTATAACATAATTATTTCTGATGGCTTACTAATGCCCTAGCATATATCATTAAATCAAAATTGATGAAGAAATTCATGTGAGTTAGGCAGTGAAGATATTTATTGATAGTCATGGATTTATATCATACCTTTGGAGCCCTGAAGGAAGACTGATCTTTTTCCTAGCGCTATTTTAATTGATGAGATTCAACCTAATATAAAACATTGGAAATAAATAAACTCAAGGATTTGTTGTTGTTGTTAAGGTGAAAACATGTTTTAGGTAACACACGTATGGGTGCTCTGAACGTGTGAAAACACAGAGGCATACTTCTTCACTAATGAGATGAAGCATTTTCTTTGCTGAAATAATTGAATCTCTGTTCTGCGTGGCTGGGGAAAGATGGATGAAGTATAGACAGACACACGTGGTTCTCCTGCTAGGGAAAAGCAGTGCAGTGTGTTACAACCTCAGCTATGTGACAGCATTTCCATCCACCTAACATAAACTCTGCACACCATCCACAGTTCAAAAGACACAGGACAAAATTAAATCCATCTCCCATACTCTTTGATCCCTGTCTTTACATTTTCTCATTTTCCTTCAGACCTTGCTTGGAAAACAAACTCCTGAGGTTTTACTGCATAATAATATATGTGCAGATCAAGGCAAGAAGTTCAAACAACCTTACCAATTTATTGTAGTTTCTTTATGCATATAATTTAAGGAGATTTCTCATGGGAAATTAATAAATTTCTTGAAACACTTTAGAAAATGAATATGTGAGTGATGTCATTGTGTCCACGTTCTCTTTTGAATAGGCTAGGCATGCCCATTTATAAATAAATAAAGTCTAAAATGTATTTCAACAGGTATTAAAATTTCAATGAAATAATGCAAACCATTTTCTTGTGCTATTGACTTTCTGTAGATTTTAAAACATTATGAAATTCCTGAACACCATGTAGTGTCTTACGAGACAACATATTGTTTGCAGATGGAACAAAACAATAGCAATTATATGATACATTCCAAAATGATGACAAGCGTGGATGCATCCCACACTTATGTTATTTCATATTTATGTACAGTTGATAAACATATAATATGGGTGTATGGATATGCTATGTGCAACTATGTTAATCAATCAAAAGAAATAACAAAAACAAATCTTGTGTTTTCAGCTACGACTGAACTGAAAAAGTCTATGTGAGCTCAATAGTAATAAGTTTAAGGTCTCCTGGTATTTTCCATATTTAAGGCAAATGAAAGCCTAGGAAAATGTCTCTGAATTATTATGCAGTGTGATAAATGGAGCAGTGCTGTGAACAAACATTTAATTTACCAATAAATACAAAATTCAAAGATAGGTAGAAATCTTACCTATTAGTGTTTTATTTTGTTTATTTTTTTATTTATTTTATTAACTCAAATAGACCTAGATCATGAATACTTTCATGCATATATTGGGTATAATGTGCTGATTTTTATTATGCAATCTGACGTGGTTACATTAAATCAATCAACATAGCTTTCACCTCATTTACTTGATTATTGTGCCAAAATATCTACCTATTAGTGTTTTAATAAACTCTGAATTATCAAGTGTACCATATATTGCATACACAAGTACAAGAATTACATATAATATAATATAAAAATATGTACAATAAGTACTCCCTTATCATTGAGAGGTTCTTGGAAATTGTGACTTTAAGGAAAACTATGTATAAGAAAATCACTGTTTTCCCATCAATGTTATAACAAAATTAGGATGAACAAAATGACATTATTTGAGTACCTGCTATGTGTCAGTTTACTTAAAGTCACGGCTTCCATGAAACTGTCAGAGAACTAAAGTGGGGACTTACTGGAGGATATAATTAGATAAATACATGTTTAAATAGAAATGATGGATATTAATAAAAAGGAAATACCATTATTATGTAAATCCATCTTCCAGAAAAAACTATGGTAAATATTTTGACTATTTATCCTTTCAGTTCAGGCAAAGAAAAATCAGCTGCATCACCAAAGATGTTATTCTCTTTATTGGGGCACAACTGGGAGTGATGTACAGCCACAAGCTGATAATATCTTCACATAAGATTGGATAATAATTAAACGTTAATGTTTATTAAATTAAGAAGGTGAACTTTCAATAAAATTTCAAGTCAATTTTCCCATGATTAATAATCTCTTTTTCAAAGTCTTTACCAAATTTTCATATTATTTTAAAATATTTAGAGTAAACTCACCACTTTGAGGCGAGGCAGGCCATTCCCGGGTAACACTATTTCTTAGCATTAACCACCTGATCAGTCACTTTACCATTTATTCTATTCTGGGTAACAAAGAGAAATTTCATTTTCATACCAGGTTTAAAATGCTTATATCTCAATGTCTTATAGGTACTTTTTCTTGTCTTTTAGACCACATAACACCAATGAATAAAATGATCTTTTACCGAAGTATTTTAAATTGGAATGGCTCATTTGACAGAAAGGTTTAGTAAATTGCCTAAATATAGAAGAGCTAAGATTTTGAGCTACGTAGTCCAGTTCTAAGCTCCATTCTCTTTAAAGCTGAATGACCAGTGGAAATTTGGTCATTTTCTGTCTATGACTTCTATGGTTCTGTCATTCACTTCTATGGTTCTGTCATTCACTGTCTATGACTTAATTTCCTCATCTAAAACAGAATAATAATAATAGCACATACTATTTAGAGTTATTGTGAAGGTTAAATGAGTTAGCACGTGCATCACTGAGCACATTTGTGCATATAATGAATATTCAAAAACTATGAGCATTATTTTTGTCATTATAGCATTATTGTGCAAACGAAAGTAAGACAAAGAATAGAGAAAAGTCAACCCCAAGTTGTCTACAATGTTTAAAAAATAAATATAAAATATAATTTTAATAAATTTTATGAGGAAATATTTTAATTTCATGAAAAAGTGAAATTGGTTAGCTTTAGAATGAACCATTTTCATCTCTTTGTTGCAGCAGGTGAATAAACTTTGCTCCATTGTGTTATCCAAGACCTCAATTTTTCTTCCCTAATACTCCTCCATCCTCCTCTAGGATGGCAGGCTTATGTAAATGGTCAGAGTTAGCTTCTCTCATGATTCATCTTCCTTCCTGAATTAAAAAGAGATAATGCCCAGGCAGGGAAGTTCATTTTGATTGAGTTAGTTCAAAGTTGTTCACAGTGTTTATTCACTTTTTATTAGTAAGATCTCAGTCCCAAGGCCACACCTACCTGCAAGGGAAGCCGAGAAGTGTGGTGCTCATCTCGGTGGCCATGGCCCAAGGAAGAATAGGAGAGAGCACTTTCACTGGGACAACTTTTACCATCTGAAAAACACAGCATGAATAGCCACCCTTTGTTGTCTGTCTGCTCTCCTTGACCCTGCTCTCCTTCTAGTTGTTTTGTGTCAGCTATCTCTAACCCTCATAACAACAGACAAGACAGACATTGTTCTTTCACTAATTAAAAACTGAATTTCAATAAATTAAAGCAACTTGCTCACAGATTCAGTGGCAAATGGCACTGAGAGTCTTAGTGTAAAGTAGGTGCCATGTTTAGAGAAACAAGCCTGAGGTATTGGGTTACCTTGATTATTGATAAGGCCTTCTCCGCCTGAAAAGGACATGAGAGCTGAGCGTGATGAAATTCACAGCAACATGATACCAAATTAACCACATTTATTCAACTTATATTTATTAACTGAAAAACAATGGCAACTGTTACGAGAGACTCTGCCCTTAGTCTGCTAAGTCTAGGAGGCTTAACAAACAGGCTAGTTGTATGTCTGATTCACTTACCATTTCTATTCACTCTCTTTTCTCAGAACACTAAATTATATTCAGCTTTATCTCTCTGTTCTTTCTTGACTAATCTTTGAAATCAATATTTTTCATTGGCTCGATGTTTGAGCAGAAGAAAATATTCACTTCCAAATATTCATTTTCAGTGATATTTTGGGTATCAATTCGTACTAAACTGCAAAGTCTTTGGTGATTCCTTCCAGGAATTAGCCACTTCTCATTAGGACCACTTCATTGATCAGTCATTTGAACACAAACCTGAGACTAATTGCTTTTAACCAATGCAGATATTTTGTTTTTATTCTGACAAAAAGAAAAATTTCATAGCAGGACAGGTGTTACCAATTAAACTTTATGAATATATAATTGTATGTTTACCCCCAAAATTATATCTATCAGACAACTGCCCCACAACCCAACTCTTAGATGGTTACACATAATGTCCTTTCCTGAGGAATATGACTGAATTTCTCTATTTTTAATATGATATGGTGTTGGCATTAGAGCCTATGCCTAAGACTCTGCTCGCTGCCCCAGAATGTTGCTGTAAGGGTCTCCTGGAAAAGAGATGTCCTGGAGAATAAACACACTTATTGAAATTGTGATTTAAATAAAGGTGACCATCTGCTCCCTCAGGCAAAATGGCGAGCTTCTTTATTTGCAGTTGGCTTATATAGGGAATTTTGTACAGACAGCAATGACCTCATTGATCCAATTAAACATCATGTGACATCTGATAATCCACTCAACATACACCTTTTAACATAACCCTTTCAACATAACCCAATCTTAAAGGAGAACATATTGTTAGCCATTACTTCTTTGTTATTATCTGATGATGCCTGAGGCTAGGGAGGAACAAGGTAGATTGAATACTTGTCTTTGCTGACCTTATCCTTTGGAGGCTGTTACTTTAAATCTTTAAGCAAGGCATAAAGAAACTTCTTGGGCATATAGGAATTTTTTTTTTCCATCCCATTTATTTTATTTTTATTTATTTATTTATTTATTTATTTCTTATAGTATAACTGTGTACATTAATGTAATCATGGGGTACAGTGTGCTGTTTTCACATACATTTTGAAATACTCTCATCAAACTGGTTAACATAACCTTCATGTCATTTTCTTAGTTATTGAGTTAAAACATTCATACTCTGCTTTTAGAAAGATCATAGCTTTTATAGAAATGGCATACAGAAATTTGTGTGCAAACCCCTGCTCTCATGTAGGCCTTAAGTTAGAGGGTTTTGGCTGGAGCCTTTTATAAGGAATTCTCAGGCTGGACTTCTCAAAAGCCTTTCATGACCCCAGATTTCATCTGTGCCATTAGATAGCTGTATGCATTGGGTAAATTCCTATTCTGTTGAGGTCCCCTAGCCCATTTCCATTCCTGAACCCATCAGCAAGCAACCTTCCACTTACCACAGATCAGTAAAGGTTACTGATGGGTATCTGGCCAGTTTTCCAAAGGGCTTTTTCATTGGCCTTATAAAGTCAACCTTAATTCCTTAACGCAGTCTGGAAATGCTATTCCAGCCAAAGCCTTGGTCATGTTTGGCTCACAACCAACCTGGCCACATGGGATTCTGCCTCAGTATCTTACAAGTATGCCTGCACAAAGTCTTTTCACTGCTTCCTATCTAATAGCTTTTTTGGCCAGAGGCATATAGACATTTTGCCTATAATACAGGAGAAAGGTACAAAATTGATTATATAAGGACTACAAAAACCTTAAAACAGTTTCACCCTGAAGAAAGAGGAATCTTTTTTAAATGCATGATGGACAGCATTAAGTTCTGAACTTTTAGGAAATCTTGTTCAAGTTTATATGATTTTTCTGCTAAAAGAGAATGAAATGTAAACATCTAAATTATCCTAAGCTATTCATTAAGATAATAATATTATTTTAGAACTGAGTAGCCTTGAGTGACTCTTGTATCATTGGAGCATTCTAAGAATCCTTTCATTAAATCATTTTTCATCCTTCAGAAGAAAGGTCATGGCATTGTATGGTTTAAAAAGGCAATGAACTGACTCTCATGGATTTGGGATAAATGCCTCAGACCTACTGTCTTATCCAAGTAGCATTGGAACTCAGTTTGCTCCTCCTTGACATAAGCAAATTGTATCAATGATATTAGCTTGTAGTCCATGGCCTGCAATTGAGTTTCATGAAATCCACGAACATCATGAAACTATGTTTGTGTTCACTTTATATTTTTATAGAAAGTATTCATAGTTTGCAAAACACTATAAAAAGACATGCAAAATAATGTGATGAGTAGGTGTGTGACTTTTAAATGTGTCATTATACACATGATTCATTCATAAGCTTGTATCTAGTGATTATCATGTTCATGGCAAATGCTCATCTGTCTTACATCTGTGAGTAGAGATACTGAAATAGTATTAATGCAATAGTACATTTTTTAACATTTGTTTTTTAATTGTTCCCTCTCTACGTCACCTAATCCCTTCTATTTTTAGTGGTGGATTGACAGCTGAACCTAAAGTAGCATCCTGGAATATCTGTTTATATGACTGTGCCAGTGAACCTTCATCCACGTTGGTTGGTGTGCATCATTTAAGGAATCTGCAAGTGGTTTATATGCTGACACCAAAGGACATCTGGCAGGGAGAGATGTGAACAGGCCTTGCCAGCTCTCATCAGAATTTATTTATTTATTTTTTAAGCACTTTTCATTATGTACTCATTTGCACAATAGGAGGGGATTGGAGGTAGAGCTGAAGAGATGGTCTCACAACACAAGCATGAAGACACAGAGACTAAGCACTTGTGTTCCAGGTACTTGGGATGTGGAAACGATGATCCCTGCGATCTAGTGACAGCTCACAAACTAACATTATACAAAAGGAACACAGTCAAATAAGATTTCTTAACGAATCTCGATTCATTCCTATCAGCTGCTCAGATTTAGTAACCTCAGAGGGCCAGAGTCTCCCCTTTGTCTGAGATCCTTCCACTTGCAATGTCAACCAAATTTGATCCTCTGTGAATCTGATAAAATTGGCTGACACATCCGTGAGAGAATAATTTGTTTTACCTCCTTATTTTTTCCATTTGGTAGATGAAACTTCTCTAACTCTAAGCTTTACAAGAAGAAATGATGCTGTAGCAACTAAACCCAAATAGATAGATAAGCCCAGAAGTACACTTTGCTATGAAGAAAGCATTTTAAAGTCATTTAAGCTTGATGCTTAGAGATTAATTTCAGAAAGAGGACTTTCAGCCTTAAGGCATATGTTTGATAAGGAAAATTCAAAGGAAGAGGTCACGGTCAGTTCTGGACACATTTGAGTCTATCCCTTGAGGTGACAGGAATTTAAACATGAATAAGATGTGCTGCCCACCTTCATGGGTCTCAGTCCAAACATGAGGGGGAAAAAACACACAGCCAGATACACTGAATGCCTTATCATGCTCTGTCCTCACCAGACGACGTCTAGGAAGCTGAAACATTGTACTGTCCCATTTTATATCCACATTCATGCTTCCTCGTGTACTATTCTCAGTTTAAGTGTTAGAAAAGAAGCTCATTGAACTTACGCTTTATTTTCTTTATTCTCATTTTCAGGAAAAATAAACTCCTGTGTGTACCGTTGTACTTCAAATGTTACTGTCCATGTAATTGCCTTAATTTAGGGGTCATCTCCTATTACTCCTTCATAGAATCTGTTAGTTTTATTTATATATTGGGAGCAATGTCATTGTAGGTTTTCTGTAAATGTTTGTTGACTGATTTATTTCATGATAGAAAGTGCAGGGAAAACGATAACTATTAACCAGGTTGTTCTTCCACCGCCCTTTGTTACAGAAGATCACACCAGCAGTAGCTAAAGCACAGGAGGCCGAAGAGACATCTGGATATCTGGATATATCAATTGTACTTACGCTGTGGGAGGAAGGGCTCGTCCAGTTTCCTGGAAGACAAATACAGTATGAATAGGGAAGAATTTATTAATGTGACTTGATTTTTTTTCTTTTTTAAATGATTCAAAATATTTTTACATGTCTTTTGTAGTCGTAGTCATAGCTAGTTTTGCATCCCCAGGCCAGGTATTTGATTTATCAACTCCAAGAAGTCTTTTGGTGAAGGCAAAGGCAATGCCTACTATCAATGAAAACACTCTTGTTTTGTTTTTTTAGAAAAACTATTTATTTTATCATTACTATCATTATTAGTAGTAGTATCACATCTAATGCCTTAGATGATTTGAGTAAAAAATATTTTATACGTACCTATCTGTGCTGTTGAATATTTATCAAATCTTACAAAATCATTGCTGGGCTCATTCTTGGAACCATTATGAGTCTTAAGCCCTTTGCCAGGTAATTTTTTTTTCTTTTTTTTGGCAGGAAATATCACCATTGTTTTGAAACTTACGGTTATTAATAAAAAGTATCAGATGCTATTCTGGCTTAGCATGATCCAGATACAATTCCAAAGATTTATGGTCCATCTGCTGGTGACATTAACAAAAGTTCTGATAATAACCTGCCTGCCAGAAATTCAAGTTAGGAAGAGAAAATTGCGATGGCTTCTCTATTCTCCAACCAATCTTATAGTTATCCTCTTCCTCATCGCTCCCAATCCAAATCATTTATGTGCAAAGAAGGTCAAAAAAACTTATCGGGATGTACTGTCTACTTGTCCTTTTCAAATCCCTCTTAAATAAAAAGTATAATTTTGGTTTTTAAGGTTTTAAAATTGAAAATTTTAAACTTGAAAATTTCTGACTTTTTTGTTGTTTGTGTATAATTCCAAAACTAAAATTTTAATATTCAAATTTAACACATTTGCATACAAGTATTAAATTTAATAAACCACATTTTACCTTTTTATTACCATATGAATCTAGCTTACTCTTTAATAAACTTAAAATCATTTCGAGGTGACAACTCAAAACGGGTGAGGTGGCTGAGGCAAAGAACTCAATGGATGGAGATTTATTAAGCCAAAGTTTGAGGACATGCCCAGGAAAATTGAGAAAAGCCAATCAGTGAGATCTCTGTGTCGTAATATCCTGTATGATATAGTTAAACCAATTTTTCTGTTGTGGAGACTAAAAGTTTGTCTCCTTAGAATTAGGTAACATTTTTTACTTCTTGTATCTTCTTCAGATTCTTAAACTTTTTATGAAATCACTCTTGTATCAGACTAAATTGTCACAAACTTCTTCTTCACATCTTAGCTTGGTATCCCATAAAAATTATTCCATTAACTTCTCTCAAACACTTAAAATCAGTATAATATAATAAATATAGTGTAATTTTATATGATATTATACATATAATATATACTATATTATGTAATGTGTAACACATATACGTACTTATGTAAACATAATTATATGGACAATCTCGTAATCAAAACCATCTTCATACAATTAATTAAAGCCAGATATCTAGGATTTTAACACAGGCATAGGTCTTGAAAAAGCACAGGTACACATTAGCCAGCTGTTATCCCGTAACCCATATCCTTATAGCTGTTTACTACTTAATAGTCAAGTAGACTTTTGTCGCAAAATCCTGTAATTTCCCTTACTCACTCCTTTAGATAACATCTTCAGTGGTAACCTCAGATTGTTTTCTGAGATATTTCCCAAATCCTGAATTCCAATAGACCCCTCATCGGTTGGTTCTGAGACCCCTGCCAAGGAAGTTTCTCAGTGTAAGAATGCAGTGTCTACATTACTTAACTTCACTTCTCTAATCTACCCATGCAGTTCTGCCAATATTCTAGCACCCTGCCCACCAAAACTCCCTTGGAGACCCACGCTCAGAACTCTTCCAGGAGATAGATCTGAGAGGTTTCTCCTGTTTTCTCATCTGTCTGCCCAATGACTATTTCACTCTTTTTCTTCTGCATTTTCTATCATCTCAGCCTGTTGGTCTGATTCTGCACAGCAGGCAAAAGAAACGGATGGTCGTTAGGCTTAAACTCCGTAACAACCTTAACACAGTTTCTGGAAGATAAGCACTCAGTACATTTCAGTGGTGTTTCTCTTCCTCCTGATTTACCAACACTCCTCTCAACCCCATCGCCTATCTCTTTTCATGGCCCTCAAACCGAACATTTTAAAGCAAATGCTGTGCTGAGTAATTATTTAACTATTTGGTTTATATCGAGTTCACATCTTGTTTATGTAAATTATGCTCATGGTAATACAAAGAGTGTTTCTAATTTGACAGTTGAAGGACATCCTTGGGTTTACAGGGTTCTTGGAGCTTAGATTATCCAGGGTAGACAGGGAAATAAAGAGAATGAATGACAGAAAGCTGTGGTGGCTGACATTCATGAGCAGAAAGAAAGACATGGAGCTTGAAGAACAGTGAGCCTAACGGATTGATAAATAACAGAAGAATACTCCGAGTACTTTGTCCCACAACAAGCAAATGCCCGGGCATCCACAGAGAGGTTACTGAATTACCTGTCTAGGGCATGAATGTCTGCAGTGAGCCTACTGCTTTGTTCAGTTCCCCACTGGCTCAAACATCCCCCCAAATAATAATAATAACAACTTTACTTGATTGCAGCACATTAGACATATAAAATTGATGAGTTCCTAATGATATATTTTTAACAGCCAGAAATGTTATGCATGTATCTGTTTGAGTACCTGTATCAGCCTAAAGATCAAGAAAGAAAACTGAAATAACACGTTTCAGCATGCACATCCCCTGCCCTTGATAATGTGTCTACTTTCATTTGTAGTGACTAATAGGAAATCACGCTTTTAGTTAACGAAATTTTTGGTGTTCTTTTTGTTTTTAATCTTCTCCAAAATAAATATGTTGAAACCTCCTGTGTTCAGTAATTTCTAATTCATTATTTTTTTTTCCAAATTGCTACAAGATCACTCTAAGGTGAGCTGAGCATTTTAGCCCCATGTTCTGACAGCCTCCAGGCAGCCTGATCATCTAACAGGTGCAACTGTAACAGAAACAGAACATTCTATCACATTTTACGGCTCTTTGACATTAGAGACTCACATTCTTATTGTGCCTCTATTATATTCCATCATAATTAGTAAAAATATGGACTTTATGTTTTTACAGCAATTTTCAAATTTTCTGAAAAGAATTCCCTAACAGCACAAAATAATTTGTGCCTTGAATTTACTTAAATGTCATGTTAGACATACTCTCTCCACATGGATCATGCAGGAAAAGGAGCTTAGTATCAGCTTATTATCAGAGAAACATGTTCAGCCACGAATTTTAGTTCTTCAAATAATGAAGATTATAAATAATACTCATAATTATAAAATTATACTTTAATAATAATAGGAAGATGACAATAGTATTAATTTTAGGTGATTTATTTTAGTTTTCCCTGTGCCCTTACCTATGCCAAATGTTTTTCATATGATGTTTTAGTTATACTAACAATATTGTGATAAAGCTTGTTATAAATTCCACTTTTTGAAAAGAGCTAGTAATTAGAAAAGTTAATTAATGTGAAGAATATCACACAGCTTGTAAGTGACAGGGCTGGGGTTCTGAACTCCCCTAAAATGTTTCTAATTATCAGAAATTACCAGTTATTATTAGAATGTACAAGAGCATACTATATCTGTATGCATGAAATAGGAAAGAAAAATGAACATCTGGATCATCAGAAACTCAAATGTACTTCTTGTATTTTAAAAAAAAAATGATTGCTACAGGCTCAACTTTTCTTTATGGATTTACAAAAACCATAAATATTAAATCATTTCTTTCACAAACACGTATAACTTTATTGATTTGGTAATTTTTATAAAGACTGAATACTTTCAGAAAA
This sequence comes from Otolemur garnettii, assembly GCF_000181295.1. Classification (NCBI taxonomy): domain Eukaryota; kingdom Metazoa; phylum Chordata; class Mammalia; order Primates; family Galagidae; genus Otolemur; species Otolemur garnettii. Next base: position 64,948,015 of record NW_003852396.1, on the reverse strand, counting down.
AATAGCTAAGTTTAGTAATGCTTATCTCTTTTTTTTGCAAACATATTATCAAAAAAACAAAAAGTTTGGGAGGTGGCGGAAAAAAGAGAGTGGTGATAAATAAGATCTTAGAAAATGAGACCGGTTAGCCATTGCTGGTTTCAGTAAATAATCAAATATTAACAAATACATGATAAATCTTAAATTAAACCCATTTTTTTTGTTTTGTTTTTTAATGTGTTGTCCTCTTAGATACACTTAGATTTCTGATTTCAGGCCCTACTAAATCAAAATCAGAGTATGAGACCTAAAAGTGTATTTTATTACTAAGCACCCCAGGTAATTCTAATGCATTTGTTGGAGAATCAACGCTTTAAATATCTAAAGTAAAATTAACATTCAGCTAGATTCAATTATCATAAAAATGCAGCAACTGGAAAATATTTAATAAGCACCTTATTAAAAGAAGGTTTCGGTTTCACACAACAAGGACTTGCAATCCATTAACCCCCATCTGTGACTGCTCAATTCACATCCAGACTTAAAAATAAAAACACTTACCTAGAAGAGCCTCCTGCCAGAAACAAAGCCCAGCGACTTCCATAGTGTATCAGGGAACAAAATATATGACATTGAATTAAAAAATAAAAACATAAATAGGGTTGGGAGGTGGAGGGAAAGGAATCATTTCTGCTTTTATCACACAGATAGCCACAAACATTTTTTTTTTAAAGGCTTGCTATCCCTATTACACCTTTGAACGTAGTATCTGTCCATGAATATGTATATTTTGATGTCCATCAAAAGTAAAAAATAAGTCATTTAAGTGCTCTGATTTTTCCTTCCGAGAGAAAAGAAATTTTTATAATACGTTTCAAAAGCTTTAGTTCTCTTGTTGGTCTTTGACTGTTCCCCGCAAAGCCTACTTCATGCTGGTGCAGGGGGGGCTGCCTTCCCTCCTGTTGTCGGTAATGAGGCTAACACACTCCTAAATGGGAGCATGACCTTGGTTAAGCAAGGGTTATTCACCCAACTGACCCTGATGCAAATGTGGAGGATGGTTCATGGAATAAAAGATCATATAACAGGTACCAATGATGGCACCTTGTTAATAATGACAGGTGATAAAATCACTGCATCCTTTCTCTTTAGAGTGTCCAGTCTAGAAATGATAAATATTGTTTCAATTTACACTTAAAGAAAGCAGCTACTGGCATTTCAACTAAAGGCTGATATTAGAAAACAGTCAATGGTTGTTCATACTTTCAAAGAGCTCAGTAGACTTTCTGCATGACCAAATATCACATGCATAGCTGAGTTGACTATATTATCTGTAATAAGACAAGCGAGGGTCTAGGGTATCTGGTGTTTACATACCCAAGTCTGTGATACACGAAGATAATCAATCTAAATTATTCTTGCTGCAACCAATTTTTTTGCTTTCATATATCATGCTTTTAGGGGGGTTTCTTGCATAAAATATTTAAATAATTGGTTTAATGCTTTGGGAACAGATGAACATTTCACAATTAGGCAATTCATTGTAATGGCCTTAGAGAAATTTTAACAATGTCATTTTATTTTTTGAAGATGATACATTATTTTAGTAGACTTTTATATTAAATCACATAAAAGTGTGACAAATATCACTGAATTTTAAATGACTATTTCCCTAACAACAGTAAAATCTCTTTGAGAATATGAAAAGTTATTGCTATACACACTAAGATATTCTATTGTAATCTATACAATTTTTAACTATGTAAATATTTAACAGTTCTTGGAAATTGGTATAAAATTCAATTTACTGTTTCAGTGACATTTTACCTTTTGGATACATTTTTATAGACGATTAAAAGAGCTGTTCATTGTTCAAAATTTTTGTGCCCTAATAATCCATTTTTATTCTAAATGAAAAGCAAAATTAAGCTTACATCTTATAGGCAGATGAGTTTTTCAATTTCGGATATTACAAAACCTCTGATTCACAAAATTTCTTTTGACTTTCTGTTCCTTAGTGCCAATTTTAATTGTTGACAATTATTACCACTTCTAAGACATTATGTCCAGGACTGCTTGATCTACATTTGATTTTTAAACGTTTCAGTTATCATTGCTATTACAAGGACCATAATATTTCTTAATATCATTCTCTGGATTTCATCACTTCCTCAAAAAGGGCTCCCATCCCACCAAGACAGTATCACAGACATTATATTTCCTGAGTTAACTTAAATGCAAGAGGTTGTGTTCTTTTGCTGCTTGGATGCTTGAAGATGTTTAACAAATTCAAGAACATGGTTGCCCATTTATTTCAGTTTATTACACTCAATTTACATGTTTCTCCAGAACAAAATATATTCTTGAACTATACCTTCAGTATATTTTTTATTACCAAACTGTCCAACATTGTTAGTTTCTAAATAATTTCTGGGTTTTTTTTTTAACTTTTTAAAGAACGTTTCCAAGTTCTCTTGCTTCTCCGTATCTATTTGCTTCTCTGTAGGAATTTCTCACTCTGCGTTCTTCATTTTGATTCAGTGTGATTGGCTAAAGGCCTTTCCTTGAAGGCAATTTTATTTTTGTCATAGGTATTCTGTTCCTTGTGACTTTCAGAATTATTAATTTTGTGACAAGGGTGATTCCATAGAGGTCTTATTAAGTTTTTATCGTCTTTCCTCAGTCTACTGATGTAGGATTTTATTTTTGAATATTTCTCTGAGTTTTTATTCACATGAACTTCTATATAATGATTGTAAGGAACATATTTTAGAAGGTTAAAATAAAAACCAATAATTTGTATATAAATCTCTATGACCTAATAAGGAAATACAGTTACACTTTATTTTTCTGACTACCAGTTCAAAATTTATTTACTTTTTAAATCTCTATTATTTACATTTTTATTATTAAAATCTAGTTGGGTTTGAGATATTAAAAGTACAATGAAAAATATAATGACTACATAACATAATACAACATAAGGAGTATTTACTTTTAATGTTTCAAATCCCAAATAAAGTCACATATTCCTTTGGGTATACAGTTTTTGTGTGTTAAGTTTAATATTTGAATATTATCTAATTAGTTGCCTTGGGTGTTATATTTCCTTAAACTATGTATATTGTCAATTTATTTTCCCCCCATCAGGGCCATTTCATGAGTTCTGAAGATTGATTAGCAAGAAAATGGGTGATTCATAGGAAAAAACGTTACCCATAACAATTTCTAAAGTTAATAAAGTTGAAACAGATGATAATGAATAAGCTTATTACATGTCAGGCATTTTTTTATGGTTTCATAGTCAAGAGCTCAGATCCTTCATGAGACCTGCCCCCAGTGGTTTCTCTGTCATATACTCTGAGAACTGGAGCAACTTTTACAAATATCTCTCAGCCTTACTTAACGCATTCTTACATGGGGCATGAAAATATTATTTACCATATGGGAAAAATATCTACCACATGAATTTTGTCTGAGCATTATAGGAAATAATGGTATACAGAGCCTGGTGCGTAAAGACCCTAAATTATCAACTATAATAATCACTCTTATTTACTGTCAAGTCTCAGATCTCAATTTTTGCTCTCTATAATAACTATTCTTATTTTGTTTCTGGTGCATTTTTGGTGTTATATGAATAAATAGAGGTTTGTCTGTGTAATTATAAATAGAAAATAGATGTAACTACATTTTTATGTTTTCATCACTTATTATATGTATCTTTTTATTTTATTTTATTGAAAAAAAAATAGTTTCCAAAACCTGATAGTCTTATAGTCTGCTGGTGCCCTCTTTGCCTTTATAAAGTTGACTTTAGTCTTTGATAAAATGACAATATTATTTTCCTTTTGGATCTGAGGTTTCAGTTGTATTACAGCTTTTCTGAGAGATATTTTCACCGTATTTCACATGTCTACTATGTATCACTCTAAAAAATAAGTTGAAATTTAGACAATTGCCCATCAACTCTGGCAAAGAAAAGGATTACACCTCAGTCTCATGAAGATCAAGTAACTAAATTCCAATTTTCTTCAGTAGCTTCTTTTTGACGTCTTCATAGATCAGGGCTACTTGTGTCGTAGTCTTTTAGAATTCAACTACTACAGTAAGTCAGAGAGGCCAGATCAGTGATTGATTTGCAGAAATGTCTAGGATTGACAGTGCCCGTAGCTCAGTGGGTAGGGCCCTGGCCACATACACTGAAGCTGGCAGGTTCAAACTCAGCCTGGGCCAGCTAAAACAACAATGACAATTGCAACCAAAAAGTTACCAGGCGTTGTGTCAGGTGCCTGTAGTCCCAACTACTTGGGAGGCTCAGGCAAGAGACTCGCTTAAGCCCAAGAGTTTGAGGTTGCTGGGAGAGGTGACACCTTAGCACTCTACCCAATGTGACAGCTTGAGACTCTATCTCAAAAAAAAAAAAAA
>NW_003852396.1:64849414-64941914 GCF_000181295.1 Otolemur garnettii | reverse complement strand
TGAATATGCTAAATAGAGATCTTGGTTTAATATTCCCAAACCATAAAGACACAAGTTGTAATGTATTCAATAATTAAGGAACTGTTAATTTTTGTGCTAAACTGTAATTATTGTTTGAACTATCATATATTTAGTGATTACTCTATATCAGAAAAAAAAATCATATATTTGATTCAACCAAAGTTTTTTTTTTTTTTTTTTTTTTTTTTTTGCAGTTTTTGGCTGGGGCTGGGTTTGAACCTGCCATGTCCAGCATATGGGGCCTGGGCCTTACTCCTTTGAGCCACAGGCACCACCCTGATTTGACCAAAGTTTTAAAATATTTCACCTTAAATTTTCTCAATTTTAGTAAATAGTGTTAACAGAAGAACAATTACCGGGAAGTGTGTGAGAAAAAAGAAACGAAAGAGAGAGAGGAAGAAAAAAAATGTACAACTCATTACTGAATAAATATATATTATTTAGAATAAAGCTAAAACAAAATTTGAGGTTAATATATTATGTTCATTCATTTTTCAAATACAAAAATTATGCCATATAATTAGCCACTTACCCATAACTAATTGGAATGGGTATCTAATACAGTCCGTTAGAAGTTCCTTTATTACACATAATATGGTTTCTATGAATATTTATGTTTTTAAACTGAAAAGATCTAAAATTAAATATTTTCTAAAATTAAAATTATCATTGTGACCACATTTTATACCATATTGTGGATAGAAAATTTAATACTTTTCAGTTAATAAATACTTTTAAAACCTACATGGTACATTAAAAATATTTTTAATATGAATTATTGAGCTTCCAACAGAACATTTCACTTATAACTTTATGTACTTCATCATTTCTTACCCAACACCTTGTAAGAAAACTTTCTTAATTCACCTTTCATACTTTTTATTTTTTCAAAAGTATTTCAAGTTGAACATGTACATCGACCTAAGGTGTGATTGATAATGCTACCAGTTAACAGGTAGAGACAAAGTTTCTTGTAGTGCAATAAAACCACAAACCAGATCTAAAATATTTCCAAACATAGGTCTCAAAATATGATCTTATTGTCAAAAATCACCACCATCAACAACAAAAAAGGAAATGATGCATTACAACTGACAGCCAGCAGAAATGATCAACTTTAATATAATACCTTAAAGACTTCCAAAGTTAACTTATTAGGAAGATGTAAACTAATAATAAACTAATAAATGTAATGAATTCTAAGGATTAAAATAAAAGCTTAAAATGTGACTAAAGCCAGACAACACAAATGGTATAAACTGATCAATGAATAAACAAACTATAGTTTATTCATTCAATAGAAGATTATTTGGCATAAAATAATAAATGAGAAAGAAACTCACCTAAAAATCTTCTATGATCATGTATGATTCCATTTATGTGAAATGTCCAGAATATAAAAATTTATACAAACAAAGTAGATAAGGGGTTTCTTAGGACTGGGAGAAGAATGAAGGATTAAGGTCTCAACCTGTGGGTCATGACTGTATTAAAGGGTCACGGCATTAGGAAGGTTGAGAAGACTGGTATAGTTTTATTTTGAGCTGATGAAAATATTCTTCAGTGACTGCAGTGATGGTACACATATCTGTGCATATGACAAAAACTATTGAATGCTACACTTTACATGAGTGAATTGTATGGGAGTGAAGCTTTTAAAAAATAGTTACCAGATATACAAAAGAGGAAGAAAGGGAAGGAAGAATGAGAAAAAAGGAAGGAAGAGAGGAAGAGAGAAAGGAGAAGAAAGATGTAATTCAGTGTTTTTAAAAGAAAGCCAACTGTCCTTCAACTCAATGTAGATATATACAAAAAAAAAAAAGATGCAAAATCTTTATCTTTTCAAGGCTGAATAGTATTCCATGGTACACATATACCACAGTTTTTTAATCCCTTCATGGGTTTATGGGAACTTAGATTAGTTCCACATCTTGGTAATTATATATTGAGCTGTGATAAACATTCTACTGAAAATGTCCTTATGATCAAATGATTTGTTGAGTTCTGGATAGAAACCTAGTGATAGGATTTTGTAGTACTATGGAAGGGCAATCTTTGAGGATTGCCCTACTTCTTTCCGTAGATGTGTATGAATTTGCAGTCCCACCAACAGTGCAAAATTGTTCCCTTCTCTCCACATCCACACTAGTATCTGCAGCTTTGGGACTTTGTGATGTGGGCTATTCTCACTGGGCTTGGGAGATATCTCAGGGTGGTCTTGATTTGCATTTCTCTGATGATTAGGAATGATGAGCATTTTTTCATGTCTTTTTAGCCATTCATTTGTCTTCTCCAAAGAAGGTTCAGTTCATATTTCTTGTCTACTAATAAATGATATTTTTATTATCATTTTGCTCTTTTCTCTTTTGCTCTTTTCTCTTTTGCTCTTATTATCCTTATGCTCTTTTCTTATTGATTAGCTTGAGTTCTCTGTAGATTTTAGTTCTCAGCCTTTTGTCACATTTCTAGCACGCAAATATGTTCTCCCATTTTTAAGGTTGTGTTTTTGCTTTAGTTGTTGTGCCCTTAGCTGTGAAGAAGCTTTTTATCTTGATCATGTCCCATTTATTTATGTTTGGTGTCTCTTCAGCTGCTGATTGGATCTTCATAAAATATTTTCCATTCCAATATCAACCAAGAATTTTTCCCATTCTTTATTCTATTTAGTAAAATATCACAAGAAAGGGAAAGCAAGTATCCAACGTACTCAATACTAATATGAAACTAGTATGTGAACACCTACATGCTTACATGAGAGCAAAACTGAATTAAACTCAGTGAGGGTTGGGGGAAGAAGGGAGGGGAGAAAAGGGAGGGGTATTGGTAAGCACTCATCTAATCAGCATGATGTAAGGGGGTATGGCACACCTCCTGGGTGAAGTACTCAGCTACAACTTAGACTTAACGTTAAAAATAGACAATTTAACCTAATTGTTTGTACCCAGGTACTAACTTGAAATTAAAAAAAAAAAAAAAAACCTGTAACTGATTCTTGAATATATGAAATAACATTGGAATTTACAGGAAGAACTTTAAATTAGTGATTAGTAATTTAAAAAAAATTCAAAACTTTAAAGGTAATTATCATCATAAAGAGTAAAAAGAATAAATTATTCAGAGAAACAAAAATGTTTTATTAAAAAAAAGCTAATTTAGGGCAGCACCTGTGGCTCAAAGGAGTAGGGTGCTGGCCCCATATGCTGAAGGTGGCAGGTTCAAGCCCAGCCCCGGCAAAATAAAAAAAAAAAAAAAAAAGCTAATTAAATTTTGTATCTATAAAATAAAATATCCAAAATAAAAAAATTGAATTACTTTAATAGGTAATTAATAATGGCAAAAGAAAACCAATGTTGAAGACATATCCATGGGAAGCAAAAAATCTGAAAAACAGAGGGAAAAATGATTGAATATTATTTAACAAGTGTCAGTGACTTATGGGCTTAAGCAATATTAACCATTCTAAATTTCCAAAGAAAGAAGAGTGAAATGGAAAGAAAACAGAATTTAAAAAATGTGGATTGGAAAATCGTGCAGTGTAACATGCAGAAACAACATAACACAGATAGTATTTCTAATAATTATAGGCATAAAGTTGGTAGGAGATTTTATTCTTTATTATTAATTACTCTATAAGATCCTCTAGTCTGGGATATGCATGTGTGAGCTAAGCTGTTAGGTTGTGGGTTGTTTGCCTGTTCAAATTAATGGTTATTTGTCTATTTCAGTTTCCTATCCTGGTGAGTCTAACCCCAAGTGTGTAGCTAAAGGATTAGCGATTACACTATGTCTCTCAGATACCGAGAGAAAATTGTCTTTAGATGGCATCACAGTTTATTCCCTTGAAGTCCTTTCCCTTCAATGTTCTTTTTGAATAAAGATGCTAAAAATTATGTTTCTTTCTTGAGTTATTTTGGGTTTCTAGCCTTGCAATCAAAAACAGTTGGATTATCGCAGAAGACAAATTAAAAATTATGGATGCATTCTGCTTAAAACCTACTAATGCTATCTAGTTTACATTTTACCTAGTTGATTTGATATCATAAGCAGGTATTTATCATCTACTCATCAGTTCCTAAAAACTAAGGATGGCCTTTATCTTGCTATAATCTGTTTCTACCAATAAGACATAAAATATGGCCTCCATAGAAAAAATTGTTTTGTGTTAATCACAAGTAATTAGAGTGTAAATAACTCAGCAGATGTTATTGCTTAATAAATATGAGATAAATATTTAAGTGCAGAAAAATGTATCTACTCACGTGTCTCATTTTTAGCTTTATACTTAAGTATATAAAATTGTAAAACTAACACAGTATTTGTCAAAATTATATTAATTATTTCATTTTGGTGCATGGATGAATTAGGCATTTCTATCTAATTACAATCTATTTTCTATGAAGAGTAACTTTTTTAGCAACCATATTTAATATCAGCCCAATGTAATTGAGAGAGTTACCTAAACTCTATTTCCCCTAAAATAACATTTCTTTTTAAATAACATTTTAATCTTTAACTTTTAGGTAATTTATACTAAGATGAAAGTTATAGAAAAACACATATTAAATATGTGAAATATTATTAACAAACTCTGTAGAAATATAAGGCTGCATCTTCATTAGCTGAATGATGTGCATTATTATTTTTAAAACTTTAGTCAAATTAGAGTATCCTCTGTGGTGAGACTGCAAATGTGTTGAAAACATTTTGTTTCTGCAAGGAATCTTTTGTCTGGCCTAGATAATGTTGACTGTTAACCACAAAAGAAAAAGTAAATGGAGAGAGACAGAGAAGAAAAAAAATAGAGAGAGCTTTTAACTCCAAAATAGGGTTTTTCTCTCCCTACCAGGAACTTTAGTGTTTTTGTATTCTTTTCTGTAAATAAATTCTGTCTCGCCACTGATCTGTGGTTTGGATTTATTCTTCAAATCACCAAGACCAAGAACCTGAAAGTCCGGTATCAGATTTGGCGAGCCAGCCAGGAGAGAAGACGAAGTTCCCGTATCAAAAACACTGACATTTATAGAGAATCTGCATTAATGCAGCCAGGCCTTTCCTTCTAAAGGTTAACTGAGGATGACACCATAATGATCTGAAAGAAACATTATCCATCTATTGTCTCTGTGGGCTAATACTTCGGAGCTTTCATCCACATAACAAGACCACGTTTGGTAGACAAGCCTCCTCCTTTCTCCCTCTCATAACCTGTCCTGTCACTAAAACCCGATTCACCACCGTAACCCATTTATGGTCATGCTTTGAGCCCACATCTTTCTGTAACCTCAAGGTGATAGAGAAGCTTTTGTACTTCAATGGGGAGTTGGGTCTCCATTCTAATGATCCCATGTATACTTGTTAAATAAAAGTGTATACATTTTTTTGTTCATATTCATCTATCTTGCTCATGTCAGTAATTTTTAGTGAACAGGGGCTGAGAGACTTGGCCCCCATAATTTGGAGCTGTCAACAGGATAATAAAAGTTCCTCTCTTCTGGAAACTATGGTTCAAGAAATTCAGAAACCTGATCAGGGGGCTGGCAAAAGGGTGGGAATTTTTTTTTAACCAGGTAGTCTTCTGGCCTCGCTCTGTCTTTCTGCAAACGTCAAGCAGACATTAAAAATCACCATCTCTGCACAACTTTGATTAATGAGAGAAAAATATTTGCATGACTAGCCTTGACTCAGTGACCAATATACTTATTGGTATTTTGTTTTATGAATAGTCTTATTGTTCGATCCCCTCTGTCCCCAAAATAGTCTTTTCCTTTGTCTGTCTGTGTTGTCCATAAGGAGAGATAGCAGGTAAAGTTTCCTCTTATCTTGTGTTATGTCCTCGAGAGCATGATTTAAATGGCATAATTTCAGGAATGACCAGACTCTGTGAGAAACTGAGGCTGAATTTACAGAGTCAAGGCAGCAGTCCTTAAAAATACTGAGATAATACTTTGGCTCTGTAGTTTCTTTACAAAGTTCTTGGCCCGTAGTAAAGAACACCACTCTCTGATGAGCCCAGGAACCCCAAGTTATTTGGGGACCTTGAGTAAAGAGAAATTATTCAATTCATACAGATATCCACAGAACAGATAAAATCTTGGCTTGACTAATTTTGAGAGGCTCTTGAATCCAATTTGGAGATTCCTTATGCAAAAAGTTCCAGCAAAGCCAATTGAAAATAGTCTACAGGGCCAATAACTATTCTTGCTGAACTATATGCAAATAATCAGTCCAAGAATAACAACACTAAAACTTATTTTGCAAATAGGTTGTTCCTAACGTGATTTGTCTTTGGTAGAAATGGAGAACTAAAGAGAGAAAAGCTGTGTTCGAAAGAGAAAATATAGTACAGCTGTTATTAGAGTCTAGCCTTGCCCATTATTTTTGAAGTCTTGTCTACAATTTGAACTGAGTTCTGAAATTTTTCCTGACTATAAGCCTCTAAAGTAATGCTTCCACATTTTTCTTCTACTTTTATGACTTGGAATTAGTAGAAACGAGAATGATGCTTTTCTTAAATCCCTGAAAACTAATTCTAGACAACACAAACACTTTGGAAGATAAAAAAAAAAGTAACATATATATAAACAACCTCATGCCTACTGATGTCTAGACTTCACTTGAACACCGGACTCAAACTCTAATCTGGAAATATCTGTCAGATGGCCACTGCAATCCAAAAATGCTTCAGAGGCTTTTACAAAAAAAAACCTAGTTTATAGATTGCTCTAGACATCATTATTTTTTTCTGTTTCCATAGAAATAAATGCCTCTTCAGACTCGGGGATGAGTTCATCTGCATCATATATATAGGAGCCTAGCCCTTCTGCAAAGCCAACTCCTAGGCTTGGACACAGATGTAAAATGCTGAGCTGATCTTGTGCCAGGACTAAGAGACTAAATAAAGAAATGGGACCATTATTAAACTTTGCTCTTTTCTGTTTATCCTAATTTGTTTTTTCACTCTTTTATCTATCTATATGTTTCTGACAATCTCTAAAGGAAATCTCTCCAAGGAAAATAGGGTGGATTTTTTACGTGAAACTTCTTTAAGTTTCAGTGTAGGGGCTGAAGGAAGTCAAAATATTTTAACCCCAAATATATTTATGTGATATATTTTGAGATCGCTGCCAGAGGAACAGTAAAAAAGTTGCCCTGGAAAACTGTCTTCTGTAGAAAAAATGTCTACAGAGAATCTACATCAATGCAACCAGGACTTCCTTTGTAAAAGTTAACAGCTATGACACAATAAAGATCTGAAAGAAACAGATACTTATGTCTATTTTCTCTGAGGGGTTACTACTTCTGAACGTTCATGTACCAAACAAGACCTCTTTTGCAAGCCATGACTCTTCCTTTCCCCTTTCTCTTAACCTGTCTTGTCACCAAAACCTGATTTACCTGTTTTGGTCATGCTTTAAGCTAACTTTCTTTCTGTAATCCAAGATGATATATGGGCTTCTGGACCTCACTGAAGGTTTGGGTCTTCATTCGGGAGGTTCCTGTGCGTGTGTGCTCAGTAAATGTGTATACCTTCCTTTCTTATTAAATCAGTCTGCTACATCAGTGATTTTCAGTGACTTAAAGGGGCCCAGGGCCTTGGCTCCCGCATAATCTTGGTGGGGCTAAGGAAAACAGAAGTATTATAATTTAAAGATTTATTTTTCCTGTTGCTTCTGGCTTAAATTTTACCAATAATGGTCACTCACACGAGAGGTAAAAACAAAAAGAGATGATGTCAAGAGTCACTTGTATCCAGAAGCATGAGTAACTCTTTAATGGTTTTAAAAAGGGAATATTGGTCAGGAAAAACCATTTTTAGACAAGTAAAATTTAAATAGTTTATCATAGAACAGGGTTTACGACAACAGAGTCTAAAGAATTCATTTTAGGTAAAAAAAAAGTCTCAGGAAAGACTGAATGGAAAGAAGGAATAGTGAATAAAAAGATAAACATAGAGGGCAGCACCTGTGGCTCAAAGGAGTAGGGCACCAGCCCCGTATGCCTGAGGTGATGGGTTTAAACCCAGCCCCGACCAAAAACTGCAAAACAAAACAAAACAAAACAAAAAAAACCATGAACATAGATATTGGTATAAAAGGATAATTATAAAATTCACTTATTAAATCAAAAATTTGCAGCAATTTGAGAAAATTAAAACATAAGCCAGGATACTAGGAGAAAACATTTTCAAAACAAACAATGAACATCTGATGGACTACTGTAGAATATATACAAATGGAAGTGAAAATTTCAATATATTGAAAACAAGCAAGTCAGTTAAAGATGAGCCAATGACCTGAACAGACACGTCATGGAAGAAGATATGCAGATAAAAATTAGTATATGAAAAAGTGTTCAACACTATTTATCATTAAGAAATCTCACATTAAAACAGCAAAGCATCTCTACAATCCAGTTATCATGGCTGAATTCTAAAACCCTCATAACAAATGCTGGTGAACTTGGGGAACAATAAGAAATTTGACTTCTTTCTGGTGAGAATGAAAAATGGTGTAATGATTTTAGAAGATAATTTGACAGTGTCTTACCAATCCAATCATACTTTTACCATTAAGTCCAGCAACTGTACTTTTGGGTACTTACCCCAAAGAGATAAAATCTTGCATTCACACCAAACCCTGCATAATAATGTTTTATGGCACTTTATTTATATTTACTAAACTCTGAAAGCAACTAAGATGTCCTTCAATAGGTGAATGGATAAATCAATTCCAGTGCATTCATAATACAAGGAAATATTTTTCTGCAATTAAAAAATGACAATGAAGTGAAAAGCACACAAAAAAGGATTAAATACAACCCAGACCTTACCTTACAAAAGCAAACAATGTAACCTGATCATATTAATCCCAAAGAAAAAAAAAGGAATAAATTCTTAAAGATATATTGCAAAGTAAAATTGTTGATCTAGAATTCCCACATACTGAATAATTTCCTTTATATAACATTCTGTAACAGATACAACTATGGATACAATAAAAAGATCAGCAATTGCTGAGTGTTTAGGAAGAGAGAGGGAAAAATCAACAGTTGGAACTCGCAGAAGTTTTAGGACACTGGAATAGCTCTGTACGATGCAGTGATGGTGGGTGCATGTCAAAGCTCATCGAATGTACAACCCACAGTGAACTCTGATGTAAATTATTGGCTTTAGTTAATAATAATCTATCAGTTTTGGCTCATCAATATTAACAAACATACTACACCAATAACGCAAATTGTTAAAAACAGGATAAACGAATGGCCCGTGAGGAGGTATGTGGGGATTCTCTGTACTCACTGCTCGATTTTTCTGCAAACTTAAAACTGCTAAATAAAAATAAAGTCTACAGAGAATCAATGCATTACGCACTTACTGTGACCCAAAAGTCACAATCTCTACACATTTAGAAAGGATGCTTTATTACTAAAAGAAGGCACCACAACCTGAAGGCAGGAAGGGGAGATTCCAGTAGAACTCATAAGGTTAGCACTTGGAGAGATGGAGAAAGATCTAGAATTAAGGCTAAATGTGCCTGGTTGGGGGGGGGGCATATTTACTTAGAAAGTTATAGGATTTGTCATGAATACTTGCAATTGAGGCTTCATGCACTTTTCGGGGATCTGTGTTCAGAAAAGAGCAACTTTAGCATAATTTAAAGGTGGTGTTTTCAGGCCTTTGATAGCAAAAGGGGAAGCAGAGGACATGAGACCCTCTCTGAGCGTCCCTCCCCACTTATCTGAGAGGTCGTGACACATCATGGTCAGTGCCTTGGTCTAAGAAAGACATGCAGGTCAGTTACTGTGCCAAAACTACAAAAAGGGAGCAGCAGCATCAGGTGGTGGATTGAAATCAGAGGTGGAGCAAGTTTTCCCAATGGTGGTTAACAAGAGCAAGCAAACAAGGAGAGTGAGACTCCCCATCCTGTCACAGGCAGGATTTCAGTTTTAAGGTTTCTCTGGGGTCCCCTGGACTAGGAGAGGATCATATTCAGTTGGTTGAGGGACTAGGGGTTTTATTTTTATTTCTCACTTATATTGTGAAGAAATATACATACAATATATCTTCTCTCCTTGTATACTCTATATACACATACTAAATTTATGCATATGAGGCTATTGAAGATGAATGTTGTAAAGACGTAATAATAGGTACTTTGGTGTTTAGGATGAGTTTTCAAGTGATAGTGATAGCGGATTTTGAGACTGGATTTCCAGGCTCTTGGTCTCGGTGGTTCGAAGAATGAAGCCATGGACCACAGGATCAGCAGTAAGTTAGGTTTTATTTAACAAGTGTTACAGTTCTTAGAAGGAACCAAATCTCCTTGCAGAGCAAGATCAGCAATAAGATAGTGTTACAGCTCTCACAAGGAACCAAAACTAATTGCTCTCCTGCTCTCTCTCAGAGGTCTGCATCTGGGCTCTCTGCCTAGGGGCTTATATAGTGGCAGGTTACCAATGAGCTTTCAGGTCTTGAAAATAGACCAATCAGGAGCAGGTTTTGAAAACAGACCAATCAGAGATGCACTGGAGGAATTGCCAGAAGTCCACAGGAGGAGAAGGCAGGGTGCCAGAGTCTTCCCCTGCCGGAGTCCAGCCAAATTCCTCCATTTGCCGCAAGAGCAACAGGCCCAGGGCCAAGGTGGCAGGTCTAGGTGCCAGCTTGTCTGGTATCAATAGCATCGTGCGTGGTTTTAAAAACTGCTATCCAATATATCCAATGGAGAAAAACATGCTGTATTCAAAAGGTGATTCATATAACAGTGAAGGTACAGTTGGGAAAGACAAAATTAAGAGATTGCAAAAGAAGTGTTTTCATGAATTGTGATGAATGAGTAGAATAGCATGACTATAGATTAATGTCCACGATTTATGCTTTTATGAGTATGTCACAATAATTGAATCCATACAAAAGTATAGCACTGATATAGTGAAGAGAAATAATTTAGTTATTAGAAATAAAATTTTTATACTCATGCATATAGAGAAAATAATATATGTAGAAATTTCAAAAAGATCAGAGAATCTCATATGGCAGTTGGATAGAAAATCAATGAGCAAACTTCAATTCCATGACACACTAGAAAATGTAAGTTTTTAAAAAAGACAATTTAACAGCACCAGAGAATATAAAGTACCTAAGAGTATGCCATAAAAATCTCTCAGACCTCTTTAGTGAAAACTAAAGAAGATTATTAGTCCATAGTAAGATATCACTAATGGGAGAGTCATAGTATATTGATGAATATGAAAATTAAATATAATAATGTCATTTTTTCCTAACTGATCTTTACTTTCATTGAAATTCCAAATAATATTCTTTATGATTTTGTCATGGTTTTTTCTTTAAGTTGATTTTCACCTTTATTTTGAAGAGGCAAATCTTTCTATTTCTTGATGTAGTCAAATAGTTTATATCTTAGAAATCTTTCTGCTGAGAACAGTTAGGAAAAAAAAAGATAAAATTGGGATGAAGTTTATCTACTGGCATCAGAAAACTACATCATCAAAGACATGGGAGACAAAAATCCTGGAGAGAGGGGGTAAGTGTTGATCTGTACGTTTTTGTTCATTTTTTAATTAAATCATAGCTGTGTACATTAATGCAATTATGGGGTACAATGTGTTGGTTTTATGTACCATTTGAAATATTTTCATCAGACTGGTTAACATAGCCTTCACCACATTTTCTTAGTTATTGTGTTAAGACATTTATACTCTACACTTAGTAAATTTAACATATACTCTTATAAAATGCACTGTAGTTGTGTTCCCACCAATTGCCCTCCCTCCACGGAGGGGGGAGGATCTGTGCATTCGTTAAAATGGTTTTCTCCCCCAGATTTGCCAATTTTAAGTTAAAATTGGGAGCTACCACAAGTAGCTAAAAAGCTAAAAAGGGGAGCTACCACAAGTTAATACCATGGAATTACAAAATATCATCTCTGAATACTATAAATGTCTCCATACACATAAACTTGAAAATGTTGAGGGTGTGGACTAATTCTTGGAAAGAGATAACCTTTCTAGGTTCAATCAGGAAGAAAGATACTCCAGAATGGAACAATAACAAAGAAACAAAACTGAAGCAGCAACAAAAACATCTTCAAAAAAAAAAAAAAAAAGAAAAGAAAAAGTCCAGGACTATATGGTTTCACAGCTGAAATGCCCCAGCCTAAATTTCCCAAGACAACTATTTTTTTAGTTGAAAAGTCTTGGACCTTACTTTTTTTTTTTTTAAAGTAAAATTTAAAGAATGTGCAGATGCTACCAAACCAGTTGTTTAACTTTTTATTATCAACATACGCTTTAGTATTGTACGTACAAAAATATTTAAATATTTTCACCCAAACTGTTATCTAAACTATAACAAATCTAGATATCATTAAAAATATTAACATAATATTTATTTAGCATATATTTCTGTGGTTTTCAGAAAAATGACTTTCTATGCTCAGTTCTTGTTAATTTTGCCACTTTTTCTTTAAGTTACACAAATTACCTTTCTTTTTTAGTAATCCTCTTGTTTATACTTACGACTGGTCGGTATAAAATGAAATCATGGTAACTGTTCTGTACGTGTTAGAGACACAAAATAAACCATATGGGAAGCTATGATATTATCACACAATGTAACTTGTTCTACTTAATGGTTAATCTAAGGTCTTTTAATGCAGACACTATCCTGATTGTTAAATAGTTTTATAGTTGATGACATCCTTTCTGTTTGTAAACATTCTTTTTTTCTATAACCTGCCAATTCTGTTTAAATTCATTGTTTATTTGAAAGCAACCAACATTTTAGTAGGATTTCATACAAGACCAACCATTTTTCTTCATTTCAGGTAAGATTTCCCTAGAAATTTCTTAAAATGTAAAATCTGTAGCACATTTCTGCCCCAGAAGCTAGATTTTATACAATTTATCTCTCTTTGTCCATCTTGCTGAATCTTATCCTGGGCACCTGTAATCAATTACAGACAAGAAATTCTCCTGTCATTTCAACAGAAAATGATTCTTTCAGTGTTCCTATAGAAATAAATCTCATTCGGCTTATGTAAAGCTGAAAATCATCATTTTTTGAAATAGTGACAATGAGAAATTTTGAATGAAAGACACAGGTAAGACAGCTCATTTGTATATTTTGGCATGAGGTTAAAAACTGAAAACCCATTATTTGAATGTGCTATATAAGTTTTCTAACATATTTGTCTTGGGACAACACTGGCTAATTTTCCCCAATTTTATTATTAATAGGAACATTTGTCTTAATTATAACTTCATCACATCCAAAAATAGTGGCTTACATCATAAAATCTTTTAAGCTTGAGCGCAGGATATGTATCAGAGCAGCTCAGAAACCCCAGAAATACTCAACTGTAACCTAGACAGTAGAAACATTGTTTTGGGGGTAGTATTTCGGAATAAAAGGATGCATTTATTCCCCCATTTAATTCTTGAAAGTGCAGGGCTACTGAAAATTAGATTGATTTTGTCCACAGTACAATATATATTGTAAAAGCATCATAATTTCAACTTTTCAAACTTCTCTGTTAGTGTGCTAAAACAGAGTTCATACTTCTTTTGCTAGAATTCTTTTAAGATTTATGTAGGTAAAGAAAACAGCATTAATATGACATTAATGCCTTTGGGTCTCACATGGATTACAGAGATGTGGATTGAATTTACTGAGTACCAATGCAATAAGATTCATGTAAAGCAAATCACTACACTGTCCAATGAATTTACTTTAACTTGCAGATGGATTCTACAAATAATAGTTTACTAATTATCCAAAGCTACGTCACTTGTTTAGTTTATATATTCATATATTGATAATATTACATGCATTTTAAATATACTACCAGAGGGGAACAGATTCAAAGAGTCAAGATATTTTTACTCCAGCTACTAAAATCTAGTAACTAATTTGTTTTCCTCCTTTAGTTATTTTCTCATGCAGGCAGGATTTGAGTCATTTGAAAACAAGGAATCTAAACAAATTTTGGTGAAGAAATAATTAACCAGAAACTACAGATACCATTTTTGCGTTTAAACTGTCTGGAAAGGGGTCAAAAGGCTGGTCCCAGAACACAGGATTTGAAATTGCGATAGAGTCGATCCATTGAAATGTCCTTTTACATATATTTTCATAACCTTATAAGCAAAATGTAAAAGATTTTATTATATTAAATGAACGTCTTAGTTAAAAATGGTTGTGCATCAACAGAGTTAGGATCCAGGAAAAGTAAAAATTTCAAGGTAAGAGTCCTCATTCTGTACATTAAATTCCATCCAGATATGCTCATCATGTAAGTGGAATGAATTCTCTTTGGTTTCTTTTGATTAATACGACAGTGCATTTCTTTGAATAATAAAAGCTATCCATTTCGATTCCCTAAGTGTGGCTGTATCAGTGATTTCTGCTCTGAACCTTGAGAAGACGTAACATTAATTCAATTCTAGAGCAAAATTTATGCAAATAGATTCCTTTGCTTGGCTTTTCAATTTTGTAGATTCTATTGAGTCATGTTATTAAATGCAACATTTTAGATTTATTTAGGTCTTCTCCTTTCATTTAATAGCATTTTCATTTTCTTTATTTTTCTGAGTTACAATCTTTACCAATGGATGACTTATCAGGAGAAAGGAGAATCCCTTATTTGCCTGCCAGGCTTTTTATTAAATGATCTGCATTGTAACAATCAACAAAATAAGTTCATCGGAGGTGTCTTTTAAGGAAATTAAAAATGATCTTATTTCCATTTTATTTTTTTCTAATCCCAATGCAGTGATTACTAGGAAGATATTACAGGAGGGAAATGACTTAATATTCCCACAGTTATTTGTCAATGTTGAAAACAATGAACCACACATCCTGGATTAGAATCCCCATGGAAGGGAAATATGACTTTTTAATTTATGGAGACATAATTTTTTAAAAAGAAGTAGTCTCTGAGGAGCTAGATCTGTGAAACTCAGGATCTATCTATAACTATTTGCAAAACTAGGGATCAATCCCCTAGACTCAGCTCCTCTACTTGTGAAACAGTGACATTGATCTCCCCATTATTGACAGAGCCAATGGAATTAAAGAACAATAACTAAAAATCTGCATGAACATGATATCGTCATAAGTTTTCCCATAGTTTTATTTGTTATCTATTCCTGCTGCTTATCATTTTTCTTTCAATTGTATCTCAAAAAAATAAACTTTGTTTTTTCAAGTCACCATTAACCGTAAAGAACAAGATTGATTTTCATAAATAGCACCTAGCGAAATAAATAAATAAGTAAACACTTTCAGGGTGAATCAGTGCTAAAAGTCTCAGCTAAATATTATGCCCACTGAAGATTTTGAGCCCGAGACTTCACCTTTGTTAAAAACAGGGAGAGATTATTAAAAAAATAAATAAAAGCGGTGTTAAAGTTTCTTTTAGATTTGGTAAGAAAGCCAGGAAGAGGAATGAAAAGGTGTTTCTTTCTCTGTGATTCAATGTTATTTAACTTTAAGACCACAAACCACTTAATTATCTCCTGCAACAACGATTTAATGAGTAGCATATCTTGTGAAACATTCAAATGGTAAACAAAATTCTTAATGCAGTACCCATCAAATCCATCAACATAAGTATGATACAAAACTAAGATGTACGTTTTACTAAATTAAAAATCATCACCAGTCCAATTAAATAGAGTCTGCTTATATTGAGGGGGTCTATTTCTAATGTAATTCACTTTTATTTTAGAAAATTCCTATTTAACTTAATAGGCCAGTGATAGAGTTCCTCTGTCAAGTAAACTAAAATAAGGACCAGAGGTACAAAGGCACTTGAAGAAATTTAACCATTAGGAAATAGCATATAAATGGAAATGAGAAACTTTCTAAAATATAGAGAAATATTGCATGTCCATTAAGCCCATCAAGTTCTATTTCAATTTTCTCATTTTTCAGTTCTAAAATTTTCTTTTGATCAGACTTTAATCATTTTATTTCTTTTCTAAAAATTCCTATTTCTTTGCTGAGACTTTCTTTTTTTTTTTCATTTGCTTAGAACAAGCTCTTAATTGTACACTGGAACTTTTTTACCATGGCTTCTTCAAAATTATTAACAGATAATTCTAATATTTCTGTCATCTTACAGCTGGATTCTATTATCTTTTTATTATTATTATTCACATTCAGATCTTACTGGTTCTTGGGAAAATGATCCATTCTTTTTCAAATCCTGAGCATTTTTTGTAGCATATTATGAGACAGGTTCTGTTTTAACTGATTTCAAAGCAAAATTTCACCAAAGTTAAAAAGGCAAGTAACACTTCAAGGATGCAGACATATAGGGAAGAAAACAGAACTTAGTCCTGAACTCAAGTCTTGTTAAATGGTCGGTTACAGAGTCCTCAATAACTGTGGGTAAGATCATCTGTGTTTGCTACGTGTTCTTACCCACTGGCAAAGTAGACTTGCACGATCTTCAGGACAGAAATAGTTTTACAACTAGGAGCAAAGTGCCCACCCAGGCAATTGACTTAGTTGCCTACCCTCCCACACAGACTGGGAGATAGGGGTGATAACTTTTTCACTGACTACATTTCAGAGGTAAGGGAGGCTCCAAGAGACTCCCTTTAGAAAGAGAGTCCTCCAATGTACTCCTGGCAAGAGGCTTAAAAAAAAAAAAAATACCTTGATTTCAAAGAGGCAGAGAATAATTTGCCAGTTTCTCCAGTAAATACTCTAAGGAAAGGTCAGTCAAGAGCCTAGAGGCAAGACAAAGCCTGTCACAGATTTGATCAAGCCGAGGGAAATATTAAGAGCATCTGGCTCACTGGCTTGTTCTGCACCACTCCAGCAGGGAAAGAAGGGATGGTGTCACTTCATTATTACCAGGTGGACATAGAAGGCCACGTTTTCTACTCAGCCTTCCATGACACTCAAGGGAAAGAAGGGGGAGAGCTCTTGACTTTCCCCAGGCAGGAATAAGAGTTTCCTTTTCACATGAGGCCTCTGCCCACAAGGTGGTGGGAGTTGCCTCATTCCTGCTGGGTAGGGATAAACGTGCTGACTCTCCACTAGACGTTTTCTAACACCTGGTGGGAAAGAGGAAGAACTGTGGTACTGCTCAGCAGAAATAAAAGTCCAGACTCTGCATTTGGATTTCCCTGACTCCAACCTGATTGGGCAATGGGGCACCCAGTTACAGCCAGGTGAGGGTTCAAGTCTAGACAGGCCACGCAGCCTGTCTGCCATGATGGAGTGAGATCATAGCTCTACCTGTGCAGTTGGGCTGAAGTTGAGGCATTAAGCTCTAAAAACTTTTGATCTTGGGTGGTGCCTGTGGCTCAAAGGAGTAGGGTGCCAGCCCCATATGCCGGAGGTGGTGGGTTCAAACCCAGCCCTGGCCAAAAACTGCGGAAAAAAACTTTTGGTTTTCTTAGGCTTCTCGTTTTCTAGGTCTTTGACTAAAGAATAGGATTTATGTGGTACTTCATTTTCTATGTGTCCATCGGTGTTCTAAGTGGTCAGTTTCCTTGACTCCAGGTTTGTGTCAGATGAGGCAAAAGAAGAACTAAGGCAATCATTGCCACCATCTTGTTCCTTGGTTCTTGAAGGTCTTAGCTGGGATTCCTCCTTTGCCTTTCAGATTCTTCTCTTCCTTCTCCTCCTCTTTCTTCTTTTCCTTTCTTTTCTTTTTTTCTTATTTATTTTTAAGATTTCAAATTAACATAAGGGTGCATATGATTTGATTACATTATTTGCAGTTGTTAATATAAATCCATTGTATCTTCACCCAGAGGAATGCCATAGACTCTTCCTTTGTACCCTCTGGGGGGAGCTCACTAAACCCCTTTATCTCAGTCATAAAAAAAGATGGATACTTTACATCTTTTGTATTTACCTGGATGGAGTTAAGGAACATTCTCTTTAATATAGTATCTGAGGAATGGAAAAACAACCATCACGTGTACTCAATACTAATTTGAATCCTCTTTTTTTTTTTTAAATTTAGCATCCAGGCCCTTTCACTGTGCTAAACTACTTAGTGGGAGGAATGAGGTAAACTATGTCTACCTTATATTTCTTGAAGCAAAAATGTATATAATCCTCATGTAAATGATTTTATTTTAAAATAGATCATTCTTATTACCTTGAACTGAAAATTTTTGTTTTGAAGGACCAACTTCAAATGACTTCAAATTTAAGGACTTAAATCATATTGCTGCTGCTAGTGATTCAAACTTTCCACAGTTTTTCATGAATGTCAAATGTTGTTCTTCAATACATATATCAAAAAATCCTTTCATATGCTCTCAATTGTGTGTGAAAACTTTCAGCTTGACAAAATAGGTAACCTTTATGACATAACATACAAGTTCTTTAAATTCAATGTGTCAGTTACTGAATCTTTAATATTGGTCAAGTTCTTTTATTTCATCAAACTTCTATCCTTACACATAAAACTGAATAAAATTAGGCTTACAAATTTTGGTAATATTAAATACATTAGGGCATGTAAACTTATTACATTTATTAGCATATTACATTGGTATTTAATAAATAAGCTAATATTACCATATGTGCATATTTATAGGGTATTTATTATAAACTAATAATAAACCA
The DNA here is from genome assembly GCF_000181295.1 of Otolemur garnettii. Lineage (NCBI taxonomy): Eukaryota > Metazoa > Chordata > Mammalia > Primates > Galagidae > Otolemur > Otolemur garnettii. Next base: position 64,923,280 of record NW_003852396.1, on the reverse strand, counting down.
AATAAACTAATATTACCATATATACATATTTACAGGGGTATTCATAACCTCCTGTGGGTCCCAAAATCCATTGTTTCTCAAGTTCCTAATATAAAATGGAGTAGTATTTGTGTATAACCTATGAACATTCTTCCATATACATATACATTAAATCATTTCTAGACTACTAGTATACCTAATGCAATGGAAAAGGTATGTAAATAGTTGCGCTATATTGTTTATGGGATAATAACAAAGAAAAAAGTCTGTACATGTTCAATACAGATGAATTTTTGTCAGTATTTTTGATCCGCAGTTGATTAATCCACAAATGTGGAACTCACAGACATGGAAGGCGACTGTGGGTGTCTATACATACAGACAGTATCTGAGGCACAAACCCCCCACTTCTGTACAACTTGCACTTATAAGCAAAAGCTATTACAATAAGTCTCTGAGTTACAAATGTCCAACTGACATACAACTTACACTTATGAACAGAGACAATATTACAGGTAATAAACTTGTTCCAATTTAAATATATATTCAACTTAAAAACCAACCTACAGAACCTGGGGACTGCTTGTATATACATATATTTGTACGTACTCTACAGATATGTTGTATATATAAGCAGTGAAGATGTAAACTGGGGTTGGGAATAACTTGTAACACTAAACATTTTATTATTTTGAGCATTGCATCCTAATTATATGCATGCCTATTTTTACAATATAAAAAGTGGTTACTTCAAAATTTTTATGATATAAAAAGTGGTAACTTTTTATGTTTAATATACTATCTAACTTAAAAGAAGAACCTGGACTAGGCACCATGCTCATGCCTGTAATCCAGCCAGTATGGAGTCCAAGGCAAGAGGATTGCTTGAGCTCAGTTATTTGAGACCAGTTGAAGCAAGAGCAAGATCCCTTGTCTACTAAAAACAGAAAAACTGAGGCGAGAGAATCTCTTGAACCCAAGAATTTCATGTTGGTGTGAGCTGTGATGATGCCATAGCATTCTAACCAGGGTGCCAGCGAGAGAGTTTGCCTGCAAAAAAAAAAAAAAAAAAAGTTTTTGCCTGAATAAAACATAGGAAACCTCACAGCCCTTTTGTTTTTGGCACTCCCAAATTCTCTTTATCTTTTGCTTAGTCACTGCATATTTTCTTTCTATTGGCTGGGTGGAGTCCTTTCGCCAAACCCTTCACATCCCCTAGAGATCCTTTCCTGTGTGATGTAACATGTTACTGATACCAACACAGAAGCCAATGTTGAAACTTTTCCTTCTCTCTAATAATGTACCTAGGCTTCATTCTTTTGCTCATCCCAACTCTACAGAAATATTCTTACAGTTTTCATTCTTCAATCACCTAAAATTCACTACCTATTATAATCTTTCTAAGCCTCTTCTGATCTGGGCACATGAATTGGATTCACTGGAGACACTGGCTGGTACCACCACCACCCTTGTCCCTGCACTGCGGCCCTTTCAAGTCCCTTTCCTCTCTTCTGCATGCTGTGAGCACCATTGTGCAGAGTGAGTGAAGCCAGTGAGGAAAAGGACAAGAGCACACAATTCTCTCCACCACTCCCTGGGAAGCTTTTGGTGAGCAGAGGGGATCTCCATTGTCATTCTTGAAACATGTTTTCATGTTCTTGCTCTCAGTATTTTCAACACAAAGAGCTTTGAAAATATTTCTGAAAAGCCTCTGAAAGTCATAGAGATAAAAGTGCCTCCTCTCATCAACCGGTCCTTTTCTGGTAGATACCACTCTGCCAGAACCAGTTACTGCCATGAACGCTGACACTGTGTGGAGAGCTTCTTTTGTCACAGTCAATAATTCAGCTTGAGTTTCCTAACCATCAATGCCTCCAGGGCTTTTGAACTTGTTCCCTAAAGCCTGGAACCAAAAGAACAATACTCCTGTATGTACCCCTAAAGAAATTGCTGGCTTTACACGCCAAGGAAACTGTGGGGAAAAGAAAAACAAAAACAAAAACAACAACAATAAAAACCCTCCTTCTTAGGGAAATAAATCATAAACAAATTATAAACAATCAGACCATATATACTAGTTCAAAATTCCATCTTATCCTCATGTGTTACCTGCATCCATACAATATGTAGAGGATGACTTCATCTCACCTACACTGCATATATCTTTATGGGCTGAAACAAGTAATATACTCAAAAGGCTGAAAAAAGAGAGAGTGGGAAGCACATATTAAGTTTGATATTGTTAAATTTAAATTTCTTATATATACCTAGATAAAGACAGTAGAAAGAGACCTCCCTCATAGCAATCTCTCCCCCGCATCTGTCTTATTTTAGGCACGAACGCTTGAAAAGTTCTTATTCACAAACTGTACTCTCACTCTTTCTCCTTTAGTCCTCAACCTAATAAAAAAAAGTCTTCAAGCCATCTGAAAGGACAAGTGTACCAATAACTTTGTAACTGCAGTTTTCGGGATTGTCTCTGTAGGCCTTGTTTTATCTCCCAAAGTCATTTGCTACTGACTGTTGCTTCTTTTTAATAAAAATAACCCATATTTTAAAATGCACCAACAATCACTACAATAAGAGGGCTAAAGGGAAAAATTCATTTTATTTTATAAACTTCCTTTAATAAATACATTCACTGTACAAGAAGACCAATGTAGACATCAGCTGGGGATGTGGACGGCAAGGGACATTTATTGATAACCCACTACATATCCAGAATTATAATGGCATATGATAGATTATTTTTAAAGATGACTTCTAAGAATCCCTTACATCTCTGTATGTACTTATGACAATTCCCTTCAATAAGTGAGGTGATATCTTCCTCTGGAATTTGAGTTAGACTTATGGCCATCTTTACCAATGGAATAGAGTGAAGACAATACTCTGCCGGTTATGGACGTAAGTCTCTAAAAAATGACCTTCTCTTGATTGGAATCCAGAAGCCACGGAAAGAAATTCAGATCAGACTATTAAAGAGTGAAAGAATAAGTGTCCAGAAGTCCAGTCCTATACCAACTATTGCAGGGACCACAGGGGACACTAGATATGTGAATAAAGCTATTGGAGATGTTCCAACTTCAACTACACACCTAACCAAAGGCAAAGGCAACGTTGTGCCCACAGCCAATGTCAAGTTGTCGGAAGAGCTCCTCATCAGAGTCTTGCCTTGCTACAGAATTGTGGGAAATAATACATTATAGCTGTATTTAAGTAACTAAGTATTTAGCGGTTATTTAGTCAGCCACAGATAACTGTGACAGACATCGCTACTTGGAAGTAGAGCTCTGCCTTAAAGAAATTTAAAGTCTATGGTATTGGCTTGGAGCTAGGTGCCTGGAAGAGGCTGTAGAGAAAAGGCAGGATTGTTGGTAGAGGTTAGAGAGGAAAAATGAAGCACCTGCCCAGGAAGCTGAAGAGAAAAAAAGTCATAGAATGGTGAGAAATTGCTAAAACTTCTGATTAAATTATCATGAAACGTAAAAAATAGATCTGACTCAAGAGATATTCAGGTTCAAAAATACCTATTGCCTTTATTGACTGTGATTAAATATAAGAAAGTAATATGTAAAAGAAAGAAATATTCAGTTTTAAAATATAATTTAGGGGAAATATTTCTACCTGAGTACTTGCTAGATTAGGAAAAAAACGTGTGGGTGTGAGTGTGTATTTCTAATTCCCAGCCATAAAGTTGAAATAGCCTCAAGCAAAGATCAAATCCAGGGCACTTTCAGTAAAACATGGCCTCAGGGGCCAGATCAAATCAAGGACAGCCTTAGACTTCTTTTTAGGACCTCAAAGAGATTTAAGGGCTTTAATCTTACACTCCCTCAGCACAACAAAAAGGGCTTCTAAGAAATAAGGACGACATCCAGGAGAACCGTGCTTGCAGGTGGAGGTTGAGAAGGGCCTGACATTTGTGGGTATGGCATGTGTCTAAGGAAATGAACTATGATTTGATAGATTAACAAGATGCAAAGTTATTACAGATACCAGCTTAGACCAAAGGAGATTAATGAATGTTCAAAATGAAAAGAGGCTTCTGGCCAACAAACCTTCACTATTAGAAAGAAAACTATGCAGCAACAAATATGAATTGTTCCTTATAATAAACCAATGACATTTCAGACAGCACAGCCCATAGAGCCAAGCTGGAACCATGGATTAATGAGCCCTTTCCACAGGCCAAAACTGACTTCTTTAAACAATATTCACTCACTGCAGGAGTGGAAGACTCTGAAAGCAAGTGCTGAATTTGAGAACTGCTATGGAGCTGAGACTTTTATTTGCTGCCTGTTAGTCCTGCCTTTGAAAGAGAGTTTCTATTGTCCTGTCCCTGTGTTATGGATAATACAGGATACGGTGAACTCACCTGTTTAATTCTAAGTTCTTCAGAAAAAGAAAACTTGCACCCAGGAAGCCACATCCAAATTTAGACTTGGTACAGACCACAAGATACTGGATTTCAAGTCTAATGCTCTAATGCATGAGTTCTGGGGTTGTTCTAGAGGGCATGAGTCTATTTTCCATACAAGAGGGGCATGAAGTTTTATGGCAGATTACACTAAGCTTTTCTTCCAGAACCTTGACCCATCCTTCTACATGTTTCCCATTCTACTTCCTCTCCTAGGAATAGTCATCAGTCCTGTGCTTTGTTTAACCAATAAAATGAGATGGATGTGGCATTCTGCCAGTTTTGTCCTTTAACCATAAAAACAATGGAGCTTCCATTTTTGTCCTCTTGCTTGTCAGCCTCCATGTAAAGAAGGTAAGACTCTCTTTCTATAGGGGACACAAAGACAGAAAGGCCCTGTGTGTCCCTACTAATTCCAGTAACACCATCTACCATCTGTTGGGCCACACAGGCAAGGGAGGGAGGTCATCCCTCTGGTAGACAACCATCCACGTCATCACGCCCCAGCCGGCACCACTGCCAGAGAGATGATGCATTTCCATGGAGCCCTGTTCAATTATATAACCAAATGAACAAATACAATACCATTGTTTTAAATCATTTAAGTTGTTCTTTTAAGCTTTGTGGTGCTTTGTTACACAGCGGTGGGTATCTGGTACAGGGCACTTGATATATAGTTTCTCTTCTCAATCCCAACAAAATTTTCTAAGACTGAGAAATGACTTCCTTCTGCTAAACCACAATGCTGTCCAAATGGAAATGTTCACATCCTCAGATGACTAACATGATGTAAAGATACTGTACTTGAAGTTATCAGCTCACACTTCACTTGGCTGTGGGAGTTCATACATTCACCATGCCATTTGACCTTTAAGGACTTGGACAGGCACCTATCTTTCTAGGCTAATCTCAAGATAGTCAAAGTGTAATCAAGAGAATTCACTATGTGACCTTGGAGTTTCCTTCTAGCACAATGATGCTCTGACGAATGCTTGGCTCACCTGTTTCATGGTGGCATCTAATGGTGTTAACTCAACATATGAAAAATGGAAACGTGTAATGCTTTTCTATAACTAATCGTACTTAAAAAAATTAAGACATTTAAAATTTCATTTCAAGAATAAAAAGAAAATTGAGAAATGGAAAAGGAATGACAAATCCCAGTGTAGCAAAAGAAAGCATGCACAGTGAATACAAACCAAAACTCATAGGAAAGTGCTTTGATTGTTAATATGTCAGAGAAAATTCATGCATATATGAACGTGAATAGATCAGTTCCTTTTGGCAAGGGGCCACTTTACAGTTAGATTATGTCAGTATCAATGGGAAAAAAGCTTTACGTATTGTAGTTAATTCTACATCCCCCAAACTGTGCTAGACACTATTGATACTGTCACCTGATTAAAACCCAATCCTGTTCAGAAAGATGTTTCATTACTTAGAGTTTATGAATCATTCAAATTTTTTTTTCTCTAGTTCTTCAATTAAAAAATGTCTTAGCAAATACTTCTATTGCTACAATTTTAGCTTGCTGCCTTTATTGTGGGCATTTAACAGTTAGGGAGTGACATGAGAACAAAACTGCAATAAAAATGACAGAAACAGTATTGATCTGACCTTACTTATAGGGCGCTTCTCACGTTTTCAGAGGATTCCTATTGATTCTCATCACTGGCAATGAGATAAAATGACCAAAAAATTGAGGGCTATTGAGATATGAGAGAGGAAACATATAAAAATCTTTTAATCTGTTCAGGGTCATAGACCTATTTTTTGAGGATCACAGATTTTTGAAAAATTTACTTTTAGCATTGTAAATTCTCTTGACTTTATATATGGGAATAAAACGTGTCCAATTACACAAGGGATAAAATTTGTAAAAATAAAAATAGTTTCACTGTTAAAATACTAAAAGCACTTTATAGATTGTAGGGCAAATTAGTCTTTAGCCTGATAATCAGAATATTTATTTTTATTTGTTAGTAAAATGTACATCTAATTTTTTATGTTCTGTTTATAGTTTGCCCAAGAGAAATAAGCTACTGTAAAATTGTTCATCATTAGGGAATGAACAAAGAATTTCTTCTAACTGACCTCTTTGATAATCTTTGTGTCTTTAAAAAGATAAGCACAGCTAAGGACTATTCTGATGTTAAGTCCTTTATAATAAACACACAGGGCTGGCTTCATGAGTTTGCAACCAGAGAATTTTCACAGGGTTCCCTACTTAGAAGGGCCAGATGCTTACTTCAGTGCTCTGCTGTCATCAAATAAAATTCTTAATGATGTTGGACATGGGGTCCATATTTTCATTTTGCACTGAATCCTACAAATTTTCTGGATTATCTGGTAAAGATCATTTAGGTAGCTTTTTCTAGTTCACACTTTCACCACTACTGATCCTTATGACCCAGACTAACAATTCCAAAGATTATTAGGGTAGGAATTATTTGCCAAGTATCATCAGGTTCTTCAATAGTAGGTAGCATCATGCAGTCCTGATTTATGTAAACATATTATAAATAGTGATTTTTTTGAAGGATACAGTGTAAGTCACAATATCAGAGGAATCTCCTACTATTTGAAAAAGACCAGAGGTGTAATAGTTTCGGGGATCACAGTAGACAAGATGAGACTAACTTATTCTACAGTGTTGGAATACTCATTTCCAGCTCCCTCCTTCCCCTGGGTAAATCCTTAAATATTATAATTCATAGGAGAGAGAGAGAAAGAGAGAGAGAGACAAAGCGCATTTGGAGAATTCCCCAAAGAACGTGATACTAAACAGACAAAAATAGGAGAAGCATTACTCATTGTAAAAATAAGGAAATAGTGTTTAGGCTGCACATAATTTCTCACACACGTAACCACAGCAATTTGGGTGGCTGAGGTCTGAGTATTGTCTGAGGCCAGGACTAGCCTCTGAAACAAAGGAAAGCTATCTGTACAAAAAGAAATTGTTTTTAATTACCTAGGGATAATGGTGCATACCTTTAGTCCTAACTACTCCAGAGGCTGAGGCAAGAAGGTCGCTTGAGCTCAGGAGTTTGAGGCTACCATGAGCTACGATCACGCCCCAACACTCTACCTTTGTCTTTCTTTTTTTTTTTTTTTTGAGACAGAGCCTCAAGCTGTCCCCCTGGGTAGAGGGCCGTGGCATTACAGCTCACAGCAACCTCCAACTCCTGGGCTCAAGCGAGTCTCCTGCCTCCGCCTCCCAAGTAGCTGGGACCACAGGCGCCTGCCACAACGCCCGGCTATTTTTTTTTGGTTGCAGCCGTCATTGTTGTTTGGCGTGTCCGGGCTGGGGATTCGAACCCGCCACCTTAGGTGTACGTGGCTGGCGCCTTAGCCGGTTGAGCTATAGGCGCAGAGCCTACCTTTGTCTTTCTATCTCTCTCTCTCTCACACACACAGACACACACACAGGAAAATGCTAAGCATCTGGCTAGAGTGTCACTGGTTGGTTATGGAGCTGGGACTGATACCCATATCGTCACTACAAGGTTTCAATATCTTCCATAAATTAGGGGGTTTTAATATCTGAAGGATTTGTAAATATCTATAAAATCAAATAAACTATACCACATCATTTTCTTTAAAAGTACAGTTACATAAATTTGTTTAGACACTATTGTCTTAAAAGAGGATTTGGAATTTGTACAGAATGTGTTTATCTGAAAAGATGATAGAGGTCACTAATTATTCTAAAGTTATTTGCTGTCTTTCACAGAAATTGACACATTTTTCTAAAAGTTTGAATTATGCTAGGCAAAATTACTTGCAGAGAAAACAGTTCAAAATATTTTTGAAATTCAATTAAACTCCTTGCATCATTTAAACGTTTATGTAATTCACCACAGTTCTCTAGTTCCCCAAATCCTTTCTCTCTGGGTGGACTCATGAGCTACATTAGAGGTGATTCTGCACACATATAATTGATACTCAGATGAAAGAGGATTGAATGAGAAGTGAGAAACTGCAGTCAGTAGTCAAGACTGTGGATCGGCAGCCAGGCTGCAGCTCAGAGGCTGCCTCTGATGAGTTTTATCTTGGGCAGATCTCTTAGCCTTATCTGTTAATGGGCATAATTATAGTTATTGTGAAAGGTTATTACCAAGATTAAATTTGTAAATGTATGTGAAATGCTTAGAACAGTAACTGGGGCATATAGAAACATTTGTTCTTGTCATGTTAACAAACCACAGTGTATGATAATTTTTTAATGGGTTTCTGGGGCTGTACAGCCAGAGACCCAATGGATCTGATGGAAGATCTGGATGATCTCAATAGGATTAATAGACTATCACAATTAATTTGATTTCTGGAAAAATTTTATGTCACCATTTTATTTTCAAACTATCACAATCAATCACCGTTTATATATTAATTTAATTCATTGCAACAATATAGCTTGAATTATTCCCTCAGTGCTTTCCTCTCTTAACCTTTCTTTCTCTATACTCGGTAATATCCAAACTAGCATTTTGGATAACTAGCATGATTTTTCTTTAAATAGTTGCCCTTTGTAATTGTGTAAAAGCATGGATTGCTAAATATTTAGATTGTCTAAAATATACTGATATAAACGTAACTCCCATCAGAAGAAAAATAGATAATATTCAAAGCTTTTTAATTACTTATTTTTTATGTATCAGGCAATGCTATAAAATTCTACATATTTCTCTCTGAACACATTTAATAATAAATGGAAAAGTAGGGTGGCGCCTGTGGCTGAAAGGAGTAGGGCGCTGGCACCATATACAAGAGGTGGCAGGTTCAAACCCAGCCCTCTCCAAAAAATGCAAAAAATAAAAAATAAAAAATAAATAAATAGAAAAGTAATACAGGCATTATGAATATGTCAATGGTATAGAGATCTGTAAAACTGTGTGCCTGCAACTGCTTTGTCCTAGTGGTACAGAGGAGACCTTGGAATTGTGCAATTTCTTTAGCACTGTTTCAATTATTTTCTTGTCTAAAAAATATGTATTAAGTACTTGCTAGGTGACAGGGGATCATCTGTGCTCCGGTAGTAAAACAGTGAACCAGATGGATACACTTCTGTTATTATGGAATTTATATTTATAAGAGAATACAGATAGTCAGGAAATATATCAAATGGTAATTTCAAATAATGAGAAGTCTTAGGAAGAAGGTATATAACTGTGATAAAAGGTGGCCGGAAGGGGGGAAGTGACCAGGAAGCCTTTTTTGAGCGACTCCTGTTTCAGTTCAGATGTCAGTGACAGGAAGTCAAACGGATGAGGTCTGCAGGGAAAAGGCATAGAGAAGCAAAGGGCAAATGTCACATCCTCAAAGCAGAGGTGACCTTGTCACGTTTGAGAAACCAAGAAAAGCCCTAGAAGCTGAAGCAAAGTGACTGAAGGGAGAAGAGGGAAGCACGGGGGTGGAGACCTAAGCCCGACTTCACCACGTGGGATCATATACGACGTAGTAAGAAATTTGGATTTCAGTCTATGTACAATTTATTGAATAATTTTAATTATGAACACCATATTACTTTATTCACATTTTTATTTTTTTAGCTTTAAGTATAATTGAATTTTGTGGCTGCATTACAATTTTTCCCACAATGACAAAATGGTCAGAAATATATGTATATGAACCTACTGGCAAGCTTGTCTGAACTTCAGAGGATTTTACTCATCTGAAAATTCCATCTCTTCCAAATAGGAGGAATATTTGCCTGGGTCCATGTTTCCTCTCCTTTCTAAAATGTCCACACCTGCCCTTGTAAACACTCATACACTTATTTCTAAGATTTTATTTTTAATTGATAAATAATAATTGTATCAATATAAATATTTGGGATACAATGTTAGGTTTTTATCTATTTTTACATTTTGATATTGTGGAATGATTAATTCAAGCTAATTAACATATGTATCGCCTCACTTATCATTTTTTGTGGTAAGAATATTTAAAATCTCTTTTAGCAATTTAAAAATGTATGATACATTATTAATAAGTATTGTTACTGGGCTGAACAACAAATCTCTAAAGCTTCTTTGGTGAATTGAAACTAAGTGAAACTTTATATCCTTTGAAGATCTCAGCATTCTAACAATCATTTTTAACTCATTACAAAACCAGATTCGAAATCACCAACAATTTTCCCCACCACCACAAATGTTTTTCTTCAATAACATGATGATGAAACCTTGATTTCATCCCCTGAGCACTTGTACTTCAAGAAAGTAATGGTACTTGCCAAGTTAATGATAAATATTTTATTTGAATATAAAAGTATTATGTCTTTCTTTGGCCCAACAGTCTGATATTTCTTATAGCATCATTCAAAGACATTTATAAAAGAATGAAAGTAGAGATTCTAGATACAAAGATAAACATATAGATATAGATTGATGATTGATAGATTTCATTCTAGAGCCCTGTCTCCTCTGAAATCCTTTCTATGATGGAGTCTCTATATTAGCTCCACAATGATTAAAAAAAAATCTTTATCAATTCCTTTTAGTCCATTCACTTGCCTGACATTGCCCCTAATTCACCTTACTTGATGCCATCACTCCCCTGAAACAGGAACAAGGATTTGTTTTCAAGTCTTATTTCATCCTCTTTGCTCAATGTTCTTTAAAATACAAGTCGTTATGTCCTATGAAGAATAAGTTTATTTCAGGAAATTTATCTATTTTATCTCTATAAATTTGGGCTTTGTGTTTAAAAAAATGTACTTGCTATATGTGTTATTTATTGCACCATTTTGTAAGTGGCACGTGAACTTTACAAGTTACTGCATACAAAGTAACTATTTCTTATCGTTGATTATTTGATAATCAGGGAGTAGTTTTTAATTAGTACATAGCCTAACACAGACTATTAAAGTCATGTGTAGACATTTTGTGTGTGTTTTTCTATTACATTTTTAATATCAGCTTGAGATTTCATGTGATATAGAATACCTAATGTGTTTATTTAACATATACAAAAACTGTTCCCAGTTAGCAAATAGAATTCCTAATTTTCTGTGATAAACTTACGTAAAAAATAAATATCTTTCCTGTAAATCAGTAACTATTTTAAAGTGTATTGTTCAATCATCCAGCCTGCCATAAAAGTCACAAACATAACAAGATCCAGAATTAAAACTAATGTAAAATACATAAGATCTTTAGGGAAATATTATAAAACATTTTTGAACAATAAAAATGAAAATCTGGACAAATTATATACATTATGTTTATGAATGAAAATATAAATATAACAAAATGTATTTTCACAAACATGAACAAATCCACAAATATATTAAAATTAGATATATAATAGAGAAATATTAAAAATTCATGGGTATAGGAGAACGATGGAACAAATCCTGCTTAAAGAAATAAGTGTATATAAAAATATAGGTAACTCACTTCAATCCATACACAAAGAATAGTTTCTGGGGTCAAATGCCTGAATAAAAATTAAGTACACTTTAAAATATTTCACACACACACAGACACAAGCACAAACCAGGTGTTTTTTAATAAGCATGAGGTGAGGAAGTGTGTTTATATATATATGCAAGAAGTATAGAGAAAAAGTACACTCCACTATATTAAAGTTAAAAAAATTCAAAATTCTCTAATAGAGAAATCACATTGTACAAATAATATGCTTGGATATTCATAAACAAAGAAAATTAAATAGAGATCAAACATTTTAAAATGTTTATCCACCCTAGTAATCAAAAGAAGTAAGTTAAGATAAAATGGCATGTTACTTCACATCTATTATTTCAGAACAAATTAAAAGTCTGAAAAATGTGAAGCGTCATCAAGGGAGTAAATGAATAGATCCCACATTTTAAATATGTTTTCTATGTGCCAGGCCGGAACTGCTGAAAAACTATTCACATATCATTTCATTTAAATCTTTTAACAAATTATGACCTTATTTTATTATTTTGCCAATTATAGACATAAGAAAAATTAAGAACAGAGAATTTTCTTGAAGTCAAATAGCTTTGAACTCTTTAAGGTCAAACAGCTGACAAATAGTCACAAGCTGAAATCAAACCCGGCCAGTCTCACTCCGGCACTCATCTGCTTACTGTCCACGTTCTGGCTGCTCTCCAGAAGTCATACTCAAAAAGGTCCTTTCATATTTCATCGGTCATTTTTAACTTCAAAGCACATTAAGAAATACAGTCTCTGAATTAGCACATTGCCACATGGAATAGCACCTTAAAAGTCAGATTGCTACAACATAGAAAAAAAGTGAGATAATTATAGATAGCAAATGTGTACATCCTATGACTCGGAAATTCCTCTTCTGGGTTTACAACCTTTGGGAAACCATAACTATACAACAATTTTATATGTATATATAAAATTATATACACTATATATAAAATATACATTTTATAATAATTATATTCATTTCATATATAAAATTATATACATTATATATATAATTGTCATATAGTTATAGTTTAACAAATGAGTGAAATATACCTACAAATGTCATCAGGGAAATCATAATAATATAGAGAAATAAATATTTAGAATAATGCATTAAAATTCTTACTGCTCTTTAAAATTTATAAGTATGCCAAATGATATGGTTAATGGCATGTGATATATATGCACTAAACTTAGAAAACCATATATGATAATTATAACATAGGAACATTAATAAGAGGATGGGAGATAAGTAGGACAATGAAAATTCTGCACAGTAATTCAATAATATTATTTATATTTTCTTTTCCTTAAAATTGTGCTGACAAATGTGAAAAACTATTAGACTGTGCTAAAATTGAGTAGGTTGGGAATAGGGTGTTTATTATATAATCACTTTAATTTCTTTTATTTAAAACATAACAATGATAAAATATATATCAAAAATTAAAAATAATAATGCAGTTTTGCTGCACACAAATTTGTATTTGGGAAGTTTCTCATCATGTTAATCCTACCAAATGGTAGAGACCACCTGCTCTTACCAACACCGAAACTCTGAACTCTCTCCAGGTGCCCTACAGCTAGGGCAAAATATGGGGCCTATGTATGGTGCCACCGTTACTCAGGATTTAGTAACAAAAGAGAAAGAAAGGATGTAAATCTTTCTCTTTCTTATTGTGACAGGAATAGCTATAAGTACAAAATCGCATCCTGAAGGCAGAGATGGTGACAGAACAAAGTGTCATGTCCTCGGCCTGCTGGCAGAGACCACGGTTTCCTCTCCATCCTCCATATCAGTTCTCAGAAATAGTTTGGAGAACTGTTGCTGAAAGGTTTGCCTTGAACCTAATTGTCAATCTCTCTTACACATTTTTAAAACAGCTCAGTATCTCTTTAATTTTTTTCATAAACTAGAGTCAACTTTTGTGGGAAAGAAATGAAGTGGAAATATAGTTATTGCTGAATGAATTTAATAGGAGATATAGGAAACACCTTGAAACAGAATAGGTATGTAAAACACTAATGGAGCAGAAATACAGTACAAGAAACATTCAAAAGCTAAAGCAGTGAAAGACTATAGAGGAATATATTTTAGAGGCTTGTGCATATTTTTAATAAGAGTAGGGTATTATTATTGGGCAAAACAGGAATTTTGAAAACATGATAAGAAAGGAAAAAGTTTGGGGGGAAATGGAATTAAGAATAAAAATCGTAAACTTTATTTTTCACGTAAGCTCCATCAAGGTCCAGATTTAGGTGAGGATTTTGAGACAAGCCTAAGAAAGAGTGAGACCTTGTCTCCACTAAAAATAAAAACAAAACAATAACGGGCAGTTGTGGTGAGCACCTGTTGTTCCAGCTATTTTATTAAGACTGAAGCAAAGGGATGATCTCAGACCAGGAGTTTGAGGTTGTCATGAGCTAGAACTCCATGAGGAGTTCTCAGAGGACAGAGTGAGACTCTGTCTTAAAAAAAAAAAAAAAAAAAAAAAGACACTTTTATAAATGAAACTATCCATTTAGTTCATCCCTAAGGAACTGAGGAATTTAACTACCATGTTTCCAGCATCTCTGCTGGTCTGGGAAATTTGATGAATGAATTCGCAGTCCACCATGAGTAAGCAACAGGGATTTTATTAGAGATAAAAGGAAGGAAAGAGGATAGCCTCTGAACAGCGGAGGGGAACTTCCGAGCCCATAGCCCATCGCAGCTTTCTGTCTAGGGGTTATATGTGGCTTTCATACACAGCTGGCAGAGGGGTTGGGGAGATGGACTGTGTATCTAAAATATGTCATAACTGTTTGGTGTCAGGGGCTCGTGGGCAGAAGTTAATTTTAAAACTGTCTTTGTGTAGAAATGTGGTCCCACCTGAGACATTCTGCCCATCAGGTTTGGCTTCCCAGGCTCACATTGGTTTGTGAGCCTGTTCAGGCCCAGAAAATGAGGTCTCTATCCAGCCCTGAGGAGGGGAATCGGCATCAATGATGCTGAAGTCTTCTTTACATTATTGACTGGAGAAAACCCGATGCCCTTTACAAATTGTTATGATAGAAAAGAAAAAGAAGTAGAAACAGCCAACCAGGACAGTGAGGTTGGACACCTAACAATGTCCCATTGAAATGCTAGCGAAATTGTTCTTGTTTGAGAAGAGTAATGAGGAAGAAGAGCATTGGCTGGGTTAGAGAAGAACTCTCTGGGGAAGCTTCCTGGGGAGTTCTTCTGTTCAAGCTTTGGCTTTCTCAAAACACTCTCAGAATAAACAGATGTTATCATTCTTTGGCACTGCAAAAAGTTAACATGCAAAATGCCTTAATCATCCCCCAAACCTGTTGCCACCACCTTTGCTCTTGGTCCATCTGATTTTGCATGGACTGGACCACTTCTGACTCTGAATAGCCTTTGTTTGGGTTGTGCTTTGTCTTCAGGATCATACTGGTAAGGCCATTGTTCAGCCCCTTTTATAATCCTTTGAAGAAATGTTTCAGTATATTCATCTTGCGTACTTAAAATTTCTGTAGGAATCCTCATTCTAGTCTGCAGCTGATCCAGAGCAATGGTTTTGTCATCCATTGAGTGGAAAGTCTTCTTAAGTTTAATTTTTTGGTTAGAATAGTATAAGCTGAACCAGTTGAAAGGTCTGTGGTATTGGCTGTTGTTTCCATTATTAATGCTCAGTCCTCTTTAATTAGGACTGAGATAATTATTTTCCTCAAAAATTGATAGGAATAGTTTGTTGCAGTAGATTTCATCTTCAACATCACCTTGGCTCTACTGAAATGGAGTTATGTATTTGTAAATATCTGATTTGAGGGGCAAGTCCCCATAAACTTTTCTTAAAGCATCATGATCTCACCATTTTCCAGCCAGGCTTCATCATAATTTAATGTTTGTTCTGCTTCAATGATAGCAGAATTCATGCTGCTCTGATAGGGGCTCTTTTCAAATTTATGTCTTATCCTTCTTGGTGCCTCAAACTAGATCCTGTTCAGACATATTATAACAAGTTAGTAGAAGCTTATTTTGGTACAAAGTAGTGTAGATTTTTTTTTCTTAAAATACATAATTTCCATGAACTTTTTAAAGATCCCCTTATAGAGGCTTCAGATTGTTCTAAAGGCAAGAGGAGATTCACACACTGTCCAGAGATAGCCAAGACATTTTCACGAAGGCGCTAGCTCTTATTTGTGAGTATGTAACTAAAAATTGATTTCTGTGTAGAATTCACACAGATCTTTCCACTTGTATATTTTGCACCCTCCATGTTCAGAATCCAATCCACAAAGGGGCATGACTGTCTCACAATGACTCAGGTTATTGTTATTATTTGATCACGGGCTTCGCTTCACTCTATGTTGACTTTAAAATAGACGGCCATGTATGGCACAAATAATTAAAATTTCTTGCTTCCTGTTTGCATACATTTTGCAATACATAGATTCACTTTATTAAGGCAGATTCCCTATAACCATTTATATTAATATTACATTGATTGAAAACATTTTGCTTTTGTCATTTTTATTATATGTTTTTCATGTAGTTTTTTTTTTTTAATTTATTCCCGGGGGAAGAAATAAGCATTAAAAGAATAGTGGAAAAACTTCCACCTGACTTACCCGAGTAAGACACTAAACCTAACTGAATTTTTCATTCCGTTGATTCTAATTTGAAGTGGTTAGATGAAAAAAACTCAAGTTTTCCTCCCAACATTAACATTTCCATTGTCTTTTGGCCAGGATGGTTCTGAAATAAACACTTTCTATTGTTTTCAGCCTAATAAAGTTTTCCATTTCCAAGCTTTGAGAGTAGCAGCCAAGAAGAACTAAAAAGTCATAAAATTAGAAGCATGAAATTTTTATGGCATAATTTGACAACCTGGGATTTATATTTTATAACTGTGACTCTCCAAATATTATTTTTTCTTGTAAATAAACTTAGGTAATAGTCTGTGAATATAATTTTAAAGAACATATGGAGAGAATTAGTCATTTTCATTCATTTAATATGTGGGCATTTTGGTGGTAACTCAGTCTTAATTTTATTCTGCTAGGTATCTACTTGACAGAAATGTAAAATAACATCTTTACCGAAAGTTTCAATAAACAACTCTACTTAGACTTTTGTAAGGTAAAAATATTTCATGTAGTACTGATAGAAATTGTACCATCAAACTAACTCAGTTTAAAATTCTGTCATTGGCTATGAAATGACTTGAGATCTATTATATGGAGAGGGTAAGCTAGCTAACTTTTACTAAGCAACTAAGATTTTTCTGGGACATTTACAAGGACATTTATTGTTCACATTGTTTATTTTTCTCTCTGGCATATCTGTGTATTGCATATTATGACTATATTAAGATGAGAAAACTGAATAGCCTCGTGAAAGAGCACGGGTGTTTGAAATAGATCCACAAGGTGACTTATATTTATTAACCTATTATTTAATCTCAGTAACAAAGCCTTCGAGTTAGAAATCTCTCTCTCCCTGTTAGATATTGGAGTGATGCTATTTGGAACGTTTACAAGGTTACCAAACTTGAAAATGGCAGAACAGTAGAAAGCTAATTCTTTTTATCTCCCAAATCTTGCTCATTTTTACTCCACTATGCATTAAAATTATTGACCTCATTTCAACATCTTTATTATTATGAAGTGGTGAATAAGAGAGCTGAGCTTCAGCTATTGCAGACAACTTGTTTGTATGTCTGTGTATAGGTATTCACTTAAATGGCATAATTATTAGAGGAATTCCACTGTAAGAAGTGTGAGATAAGTCTCCTGTGGTCACAGAGCCTAAACTCTATGCAAGGAGAGTATTCATGAACTTACACAAAATGAAGAGTGTGAAAATGTCACAAATGAGTAAGTTAGGAAACGTGATGCCGTAATTCTGCACAAACTATGCGGCTATCAGAATTTCATTAGTTCCTTCTAAATACACGTCCAAGGCACCTGGAGATTGATCTGTCAATATTTTTCACTGACTCACAGAGTATTTTTACCCTTTTATAAAGATCCAAATAGAACCACAAATAAGAATTAAGATCAACGTCAGCTTAATAACTGTATACAAGTTGTAATGCAAATAATTACCATGGGATTTAGGGCAGAAGCCATAACAGAAGTCAGAGAATTGGTGACGTGAGTCTGGGAACAGTGGGATCTAACAATTGAGAATAAAGAAAACCACAGAAATCTGTGAGCTGGAAAACTTAGGAGAGAAGGTTAAGAAAGGGAATGAAGATCCCATTCTAGCAGAGTCAGAACAAGCCAAATTCATGCTTCATACCTAGAAGGGTGGTAATCAGAAAATCTAAATGCTAAAGCCTTGGATTTGGGTATGCTAGGAAAAGCAAAGTTTTTTGTTTAGGTGAGTAGTGTCTAAACAGTAGTTTTAATAATTTTATTGGAATTATTTCACTTTCAAATTTTTTCTTCTTTTTTTTCGGTTTTTATTCAATGATTCAAATGTCATCAGCATAGAAAACTATAGTGGTGGGCATATGATCAGAGCAGAAGAAACACATAAATGGGCTTGCCTTACTTTTGGAACTGTATAATATTCAACATTTTTTCCCTAGAAATTAGAGGTGATACAGTTGGGGATAAATTTCTTCTCTGGCAACCTCACACAAAGGGCGTAAGAAGATTTTGAAACCCGTAGATGTAGGCTGAATAATCTAGCTTAGAAATTCATGGGGTGTACCTTACAAGTATTATTATAAAGCATTTCAATTTTAAACCTTTAAGGAAACATATTATCTCTATTCTTTTTTGGTGTCCTTTCCTTACCTCTGTCTTTCTCTAGATAGATAGAGTTCTATCCTGACAGTGGAAATAGGTTCTAAGAAATCTATCTAGGCAATTTCATTGTTGTGCAAACATCATAGAGTATACTTACACAAATCTGTATGGCATTGCCTTGGCTCTCCATATGGCACAGCTGATTGCTGCTAGACTACAAAACCTGTCCAGCATGTTACTGAACTAAGTACTTAGATAACCGTAGCACAGTGGTAAGTATTCTTATTTGTATGTCTGTACATGTGTGTGTGTGCATAGAAAAGATACAGTTAAATTAAAGTATCATATTCTTACGGAACCACTGTCCTATATGCAGTCTATCATTAACCAAAATATTGTTCTGTGGTACATGACTGAATTTGAGTTAGAAACTTATAGTATGGACTCTGAAAGATGTGTTCAATAGAGATATGGAAAGAAAGTTTAAGAACTTAATGAGTCAAAGTCAGGAATCAATGAGTCAAAATAACTCATTGATAAAAGTTGAACAGTAAGTTCAGGAGCATTTAATGCCAGGCAAAATTTAGTTCTTATTTTCAAAATTGTCTGCTTAACATGACTAGACACTAATATTATATTGTAACTGAATCACAAACAAAGAGATAACTTGAGAATTTGGGGGCTAAGTTTGCTCCTGTGATAATGTTGCCTAAACTGTGACTGATGTAGTCATTCAGACCTAAGTTGTATGGTGGGCAGTACCATCTACATTTGTGTAAATACACTCCATAATATTCACACAATGACAAAAACACCTGATAATGCATTTCTCAGTACATATCCATCTTCTTAAGCAATGTGTGATTAATTTATACCTTATAGGATATTTGTTATTCTAACTCTTATTAACAATGCTATTATGGACATACTCTCAGCTATGTATATATGTGTCTAATTAATTTCTACTAATAAATTCACAAAAATAGTTTGGTGAAGAGATATACATTTCTCCAGTTACTGACAAGTTGCTAAATTAATATCCCAAAGTTTTAACTCATTTAGACTTTCAACTTTCATCACTAGGATACTACAGCACCCATGTCTCAGTCACTATTATTGCTAAAACTGTATTTAATTGGCTTTTCTTTAATTATTGGAGATGTTGAAAACATTTTTATTGGCTTAATTTTTTAACTATTTTGTTTTATAATGCACCTACATCTGCTTGTCTTCAAAACAAGTTTTCAGCTTCCTTTTTATAAAACATCTTTCAAACATAAAGACAATTACAGTGTGTGTTGCCCTCACCTCCAGTTTTGGCATTTAATTATCATAATTAATTTTATAAGCAGATGATTTATTTTAACTTAGTGAAATCTGTGACTACTTGAAGCACTTAATGTGTGTTTTGAAAGGACTTAATCAAAATTTAATTAAATATGTCTATCTCTGGTCAGATGGAGGGAGGGTAAATGGTGGGATCACAACTAGGGTGCATAATGCAAGGGTACATGTTGAATTTATTAGTATAGATTTATTGGTATAAATGTCTTAACACAATAATTAAGTAAATGAGATGAGGTACATATTAACCAGTGTGATGTAAGCATTCCTAATTCTATATGAAATCAGCACATTATACTCCATAACTGCATTACTGTATACATGATCTATGTGTTTATGATTTAATAAAAAATAAATAAATATGTCTATCTCTATATTTCTAGTTCTTTTTTTGTATTATTATATTTACATATTTCACAGTGATTTATTTTGTCACAATAGTACGTTTGTTTTCCCCCCAATATTTGTTAGGCAGTATTTCTAATTGTCAAGGCTGGTTGATTGCTTGCATAGTATTTTGTTTATTTCATTTTTATTTTATCTCATGTTATGTTATGAGGACTTGCTATTTAAATACTCCCATATATTTTTATTGTATACAAAAATTATTTAGTAATTGGTTCTAGATCTTTCTACAATGGAAATCAGGTTATTATAAAAATAAGTCTAATGTTTATTGCCTTAATAACATTTTGTGATTACTATGCACATAGCAGGAGACAGGTTTGTTCCCAGGTCAGTAAACAGGTAATCTTAGGTTTCTTATGAGGTAACTACTATTGCTATCCTGATTTGTAAATTTAAAAAAAAAATGATATTGACGCCAAAACACATAAGCGGAAACTGATATACGCAAGATTCAAACACAGACAGGCTGATGCTAGTGGCTATGGTATTAATCACTATGTTTTCCTAGAAAAAGAGAGAGATGGAGAAAGAAAGAAAAGAGAAAAAGAAGAAAGAAGACAAGAAGAAGAGGAGGAAGAAGAAATGAGGAGGAGGAGGAGAAGACCAACAACAATGCAAGGAGGAGGAGAGGATGAACAGAAGGAGAAAGGAGCGGAGAAGGAAGAAACAAATAGAAACTTAATGAATGTACAAAACAAGAACATGTCCTTCCAGATATTTTAATTTTTTTTCCTTTTGCAAAGACATCAAATAACAAATGCTAGAAGTAGTTAACATGAAAAACAGAGGAATGTTTACAGGTCAGTTTGGTCAAAGGTAAAGGAAAAAAATTCAATAGCAGGGAAGAATTTAAGTTATTTGTGATCTTCTTTCCCAAAAGGTACTTAAGTACATAATGGCTGGGGTGATATTAGATTAAATTCTTCCCCTAAAGATGGCATTAGATATTTCAATACAGTAAACTGCTTTTGGATAAGATGAATATTTTAATACATCAACAGCAGATGAGTAGTGACTAAAATGTTCCTAACAACAGAATCTCACGCCAACACTTCTCAAACATGTTTGACTTTACACCAATAGTATTCACATATAAAATACTAGAAATTATAAGCAGTGAAACAGAAAATATAGTCAATAATTAATGAAAAATACTCAATAAAAGGCATTTTATACACACACATCATATCACATCACACCTTGAATTGGACCCGTTCTGAACATGTATATCTTACACACATGTGCATGTGAGTGCACGCACATGTTTCATATCTCAAGACATGAAATATTATTAACAAACCATTGGTAAAACACCGTTTGCCTTTAAGTAACATCCTGAAGTCAGAAAAATTCTGTATTGTAGAGCAATTTTCAGTAAAAGAAAGGAAGAAACACAAGTGTTCAATAATATAATTTGCAAGAGTAGAAGAAAGAGTGAGTTCAGATGGAAGGCAGATAAATGAAATGTTGGTATGCCTTAATATCCAGGATGACAACCCATTGAGTTAATTATGACTTTTGCATCTGTTTCTTGTTCATCATTTTAATTTACAAAACCTAGTAGTACTAAGCCTTGTTTCTCAGCTATTCACACCAATGGAAAGAAATGACCAGTTTATGCATCTTCCTTTATATTATATGATGAATGCACCACCCAGATGTTTCCCACAGTGTGGAAAAACACTTCCTTTTTCCAAAAGATTTGCAGTTTGCTTCACCCAATGTATTGAAAACTACAAAAGCTATTTGCAGAAGGACTCTGACTATCTGAGATTTTCAGATATTTTCTTTTCAGAGGCTTCTTTTAAATTCAGGTCAGAAAAGCTAGTGTAATATTGGAATTGAAAAGAGCAATAGTGTTTTGACATTGTATATCTTGGTATAAACCTTGCATCATTCACAGTATGAGATGTCATGAAACTCAACTCAGCATAACACAAAATCAACTGGGTTAAAAGAGTTCAAATAACAAACATCTAGGCATTTTCACTGTCCAGCATCTGATAATGCAATGACAGAATAAAATCATGCCATTTTTCAATCACCATTTATTGTGTATCTGCTATGTGCCAAGGACTGTGTCAAGGACAAAAAAAAAATTAAAAAACATGTTTCTTATTCTTGAAGAGAAAATGATCTAACAAATACCATTTACTGAAACAACAATCACTGAACTGTGCTTTTTTCATATATTGCTTATAAAACCTTATATTAACCGTCACTAATATCAGTTCACAGACATGGATAGAAGAACAAAAAATGTAAACTAAATTATTTAAGATATTTAATTAGCAAGTGGCTGATAAATATTTGAAACCAGTCTGCCTTAAACACAAAACCTTTATGCTTTTAGTTATAACATTGTCTCTCCAGCCTTAAATGGGACAATCCATCCATGTAAGAAAATAATCCATTGTCAAATACACTTTTGCATAACTGTGTACAAATTACATGATAATAAAAAGTTAGATATTCAATTATACCTTGAAACTCTTGTCATTATTGTGGTTGTTACTATATTGTTTTAATTTGTTTTGTCTTTGCTTGGTGATAGTGATGCATGGTTTTGTGTTTTAACTGGTCTTTGAAGTATAGTTATCCTTTTGGTTGATTGAGGTAATTAAACACTATATTCCAGTATATGTAAAAAAGCATGATACAGTGAAAGAATTACAACAAAGTTCTGTTTATAAAGAACAGCAGAGAGAAAAAGCAAACAAGGATCATACAAAAATATTGATGGTATAAGCTATCAATTGATGATGATATATGAAAAATATTGATGGTGAAGCTATAAAAGACCTTGTGTGCCATTTAAAAAAACAGTGACTTTTTTCTTATAGAAAATAAGTCTGTCAAGGCATGTTTTTAATATATGGGGTGCATAGACATCGCTACATTTACTGATGTCTTATTCTTAAAAACAATTCTTTGAATTAGAAATAATTCTTTCTGCTATAATGCCTTATGTTTATTTATAAAGAAGCCACCTCCATCCAATAGCAGACTCTTAGGGGGCAAGAGTACTCATTGTACTTGAGAAAATACTGTAATTGGGCAGAGACTTGCTGAGTGATGAATACCCATCTGAGTCAACAAGATGGGCCCTTCAACCTCCCTCCCAAGCCCATTCCCCGACTCCATGGGCAAGTTCCCATTCCCATTCTGTCTCCCAGCTCCCCCTCCTCCCCCAGGGTTGATTTCAAGAAAAGCCTTCAGAATAAGGAAGCATGGAAAGTCTCCAAGTTCAGAAAAAACCCCTAGTCCCTGGCGAACAAACAATCGTGGAAAACCTACCTAAGCTATGTTACCCAAGCTGTAACCATAATTACCCAAGCTATATCCATTGTTACCTAGGCTGTCACCAGGCCCCGAGCTAACCACCATGTTTCGCTTCTGTACCAGCCTGCTTGCTTAGCTATGCAAAAAGGTATAAAAGACAACCTACCCTCCACTTCAGGGCCACCTGTCTCTCAGAGCAGCAGTCCCCTGCACAGGTGTAAATAAATCTCCAATTAATTGCATCTAAGTGGGGTCTCAGTTTATCTTTTCAGATCACAATGGTTACAACAGCAGGTCCCAAGTGAACTCGTCTCAACTATAATCCCTCTAGCAGCAGTTGAGTATCCACTCTCAACACTCAGTAGCATGGTGGGAAGCATTTCAGTATGAGACACCAGTCCAGTTTACTGCAAAGGCAGTACTAAGAGGAAAGTTTATAGCAATAAGTGCCATCATCCCTACATAAGAATAAAATAGAAAATTTTCAGACAAACAGTCTAACAGTGGACCATGAGGAAGTACAAAGGCAAGAACGAACTACACTTAAAATTTGCATAGGAAAGAAATAGTAAATACCAGAACAGGAAAAAACAAGACTATAAAGATACAAAACATGAATGAAATGAAAAGTCTTATTTTTTAAAAAATTAAAAAATGACAAACCCATAACTAGATTAAAAAAAAAAAAGAAGAGAGAAACTCAAAACAAACACAACAAAAGTTTTTTTTTTTTTTTTTTAAATTGCCATGGAATACTATTCAACCATAACCAAGATGGAGACTTTACATCTTTTGTACTTACCTGGATGGAGTTGAAGGGCATTCTCTTTATTAAAGTACCTCAAGACTAGAAAAACAAGCATCCTATGTACTCAACACTAATTTGAACTAGTAGACAAACAAGTACAGGCTTATAGACGATGAAAAATACAGTCAAATTCAAGAAGGGGAAAGGGTAGAGGGGAAGAGGTTCAGTAAACTCCCACCTAATGGGGACAACAAAGAGGGATATTGAACACCTCCTGGGTGAAGGACACAAATACAACTTGAACTCTCCCTAGCAAATGCAAACAATGTAGCCTAATCATATTTACACTCATATTAATCTTAAATAGTAAACAGAAGATGAAAATTACAACTGAAATTATATAAACACAAAGCATTATTAGAGAATATTACAAACAATTATATTCTAACAAATTGCCAAACCTTGAAGAGATGAATAAATTTGCGGTCATATACAAACAACATACCAAGTTTAACCCCTGAAAAATAGAAAATCTAAACAATGAATAATAAGATCAAAGCAGTGAACTGATAAAAAGCTTACCCCATCAAAAAAAAAAAAAAAAAAGGACAGAATTTAATGGCTTAGCTGCAAAACATTAGACAGATCATTCACCATGATCAAGTGAGATTCATCCCAGGAACTGTTCAACACACACCAATCAATACATGTTCACATCACATCACATCAACAGAATCAAGAACGAAAATCATATGACCATTTCAATAGATGCTGAAAAAGCTTTTAATAAGATTCAACATCCATTATGATAATAACACTCAACAAATTGGGAAGAGAAAGAAGTTACAGACCTACATTTGATCATAGTGAATGAATGAGAAAATACTGAAAGCCTTTCCATTAAGATCTGTAAAAAGCAAAAAAGTTAACTTTTACCATTTCTATTTAGTGTTGTACTTAAAGTCCTAGCTAGGCCAAGTGGCTCATGCCTCTAATCTTAGCACTCTGGGAGGCTGAGGTAGGTGAATTGCTTGAGCTCACAAGTTTGAGATCAGCCTGAGTCAGAGCAAGCCCCCTTCTATAAACATAGCCAGACATTGTGGTCCCAGCTACTTGGAGATATGAGGCAAGAGAATCACTTGAACCAACAGTTTGAGGTTGTTATGAGCTATGACACCAAAGCTCTCTACAGAGGGTGAAAAAACAAGACTTTGTCAGCAAAAAGAAAAGAAAAGAAAAGAAAAAACCCTAGCCAGAGCAATTAGGCAAGGGGAAAAAAATCCAAATTAGAAAGAAATTAAATTATTCTTATTTGTAGAAGACATAATATTATACTTTTTAAAATCTAAAGAATCCACCAGAAAACTCTTAAAACTAACATAAAATTCAGTAAACATGCAGGACAAAAAATTAACCTAAAAATTAATAGCATTTCTATACACCAGTAGTGATCAACCTGAAAAGGAAATTAAAAAAGCAATTCGATTTGCAGTAGCTATAAAAAAAAGATCTATATATCTTGGAACATATTGCCCAGCAGTTCCACTGGACTACAGCAGTACTGTGGACTGTATAATAGTATTGTGAACTGTATATAATACTGCAGTCCTACAGCAGGATTGTGGACTGTATAAATAGCTTTATTTGATTAATTTTTTTAAACAAAGTCTTGCTTATAATGGCTTATAATGGCTTACAATGTCCCACTGCTGGGTGTGTGTGCATATATATATATATATATATATATATATAATGGAATTCAGCATATCAAACAGAAATTGGTACTTTCATGTTTATTTTTGTAGCACTGTTCACAACAAGCAACATGAAGAATCAATCTAAGTGTTCATCAAGGAATGGATGATAAAGAAATATAGTATTTATCCCTAATGGAATATTATTCAGTTCTAAAATGGAATGAAATCCTGTAATTTTGAGCAACATACACGAACTTGGAGGTCATTTTGAGCAAAAAGAAGTGAAATAAGCCAGACTTATGAAAAGTATTGCGTGTTCTCTCTCCTAGATGTGAACTAAAAAGACGGCTCTCCTGAAGGCAGACTGTAGACTGCTGTTACCAGAGGCAGGAAGAAGAATGGGCAGGGGGATGAAGACCAGTTTCCAAGGTTACAAAAATAGACTTACATAGAAGGAATAAGTTCTAGGTGCGATGGTGCAGTAAGGAAATTATAGTGAAAATTCTCATATTTTTCAAAAAATCTAGACTAGAAAAATTTCCGAGTATTCGATGTAAAAAAAGCGATAACTGTTTGAGGTGATAGGTATTTCAATTACCTTGATTTGATCATTACACAATGTATATAGGCATTGAAATATCACAGGTACCCTTCCAATATACACAACTTATAGATCAATTTTTAAAAAGTAGGAAAAGTTATGAGAGAAAAATAAGGGAGTAGGCCAATAAATTCAGAGGTTTAAGCCATCTTTTTTTATTGCATTCTTGGTAATTCTTATTCCCAGCTGACAGATTAAATGACAGACAGTGATGGTGGAGGGAATAAGGATATCTTGATTCTAAACCAAAGTAAACAGATTGTCATAAAAATATGGAATTGAGTAGATGACAAACTAAATTCTCTCTTATAAAGCAATTATTTCTAAACTCCAGATATAATAATATGTAATTCTCACAGCCTAGGGAAGTGCTCAGTTGTTTCTCAATAAATTTAAAATAAAATTCTGTGCTATGGTGCCAATAGAAGTGAGAGAAATAATCTTTTCTTTGCATAAACAAGTAACAGATATCATTTAGTAATGCTCACTGGCTCTCAATTTATTACAACAATAGTATATTATACAATCATCTATATCATCAAACAATAGCTTCCTTGATTATGACCATATTTTTATTCAGTAATACAAAGATAAACAAATGAAGAAAATAAGGTGTGCTTTCCCGGGGAAAGGTAAATGAGTTCCATTTAGGCAGATACTTGATAGAAAAATATACCTCTGTATGGGGTTTTATTTTTTAAATGATAAATTTAGTAAAAGCAGTATTATGGACTGTCTAAATAGCTTTATTTGATTAAATTTTTTAACAAAGTCTTGCTTATGATGTCACATGCAAATGAAAGCCCATGCATAATAATTCCATTATACTATGTAATAATTCTAAGTGCAACATCTTATATTTTAAAAAGAGATCATGAATCAGAGCTAAATATATTACATTTTTAATCCCCAACCAACAAATAGCTATTATTTTCACTTAACACTAGGAAGAATTAAGCTCAGGAGTTGTGACTTGCCCAACATGACATCTTGAAAGAGGCAGAGTCAAGATTCAAGCAGAGATCGGTCATAATCCAAAGCCTAGGCCTATTCTATTATTCTGCGTCACCTATACCGATTTAGTTATGTGATAGGATGAGTCCAAAATATACTTCGTATATTAGCATAATTGAACAAATACAAATGCTGTTATAGTTGTCCTTAGGTAGATTTGTTTATTAATGAAAAGTATTATTAAATATCTAATTCTATCACAATGCAAACTGAAAGGTAAAAGTGAAAATAATTATGTCTATAGAGTAAAAATATTTTTTTGCATTCTTCACTTGATACTGAATTAAGCAATAGTAGGAGATTTGCAAAGATTATGCATAGGTTAATGTGCACTGTTTTTATTGTTGACCTGGAGTCCCTGAAATACGGAATTTGAATTATTATATTAATATTAAAATCACAGAATTCCAAAGCTGAAAAGTTTTGCACTTATGTAATGCCTTCATTTTTAGACATAAAAACTCACACTTGGGTAAGTAAGGTGACTCACCCAAGATTTAATAAGGATGAGAAAATAACCTTAAAACATTTCCTACTTTTTATTTAATATGAGGCAGATTCAGATTTTCTTACACTCTAAAAACTATCCAGTGTTTTGCTAAAGTGGGGAGTGAATATTGAGTAATGAAAATATTGCTTGATTTTGATGATCCACATCTTTTTGAAAAATGTTTCCATATGTCTTTACCTTCAAATCTGAATTGCTATGAGTTCTTTAGTCATTTTCCATTAATTATTTTAGTATTTTTGTTCTTTTATCCTGTGCTGCAAGCAAAATGGGTAGCTATAATATAAAATTATATAACTATTATCTATAGTTAGAGGAAGTACTCTGCAATTTAAAGCAAAATAAGATGTTTGGAAAATGAGTTATATAACAAAATAAAGCTATACAGAATCATATAAGGCATCCCATTGGGTGGACAATAGTCCAATTTTGTAATAGATGTATGCAAGTCTACAAAATTCATCACATAATTTGAAGGTGACTTTTATTCCTAAGGTTGCTAAATGTATTCCACATTAAAGCTGTAGTACTGAGTGATTGTATCAGTAAGGCAGAGAGCATACTCTGAGTTATCAGAATAACTGTAATTGATCTATTGTTTCTCTCAAGAGAAAACTCCATGTACACCTACATTAGAAAGGTCTAATTCCAAGGAAAGTTGAGTAGGACAACACATGGTAATATAGTGCTTAGTGTGTGACAAGTGTTATTTAAAATGATTTACATCTCCTAATTCATTTCCATCTCAGAGTAATGCTAGAAAATGGTTATATTTATCCCCCGAAGTTATAGATGAATAACCAAGACATACAGAGGTTATCACTCTGGATTTCTCTACCATTGCTTCGCTATTGTTCTTGAAAATTTTCAGAACACTAAATATTAAGTCCCCTAACTCAATTTACTCTGGATGCTGTTTGCAAACAGAGAAGTTCTATATAACCTTCCCATCGCCTAACAGTTGAAATATGTTTTATAGATGAAGCTGAGACTGACAGCAGATGGTGGTTGGAGAGAATCCAACATTCTCCCTCTGTTACTCGTACTTTTATCTTATAAGAATAATTTTCTAAGAACTTTAACTAATGAAGCCATTTTTACAAATACAGGTACATTTGGTATATGACTTCTGCATATAAAAAAAAATGTAAGTCATTTATGTCAATGAGATCAACCATTTTGGTTCTGTGTTGTCAGAATTATCACCACAGCCTGCTCTTGCTCTTACCTATACTATCCTTAGTCCTTAAGTGAAGATATAAAATGTGGATATTAATTATTAATGGTTTTATTCTATGAGGATTCTGAAGGTTACATCAAGCTTTGCCTCTTTATTTCAGAAGAAAGGAAAAAGGTTCTAAACTAGTTAGAGATTTTCTAAAGTTCAAATATCATAAGGTTGAAAATAGAAATAACTTTTTGTCTAGTAGTGGAAACACTCTTTATCCCCAGGTATGGTATAAAACCATGATCCCAGCAGGGCTGGATGCCTCAGCAGATAGTAAAATTTCTCCTTCAAAGAGAAACCATTAAAAAAAATTAACGTGAGT
This sequence comes from Otolemur garnettii, assembly GCF_000181295.1. Taxonomy (NCBI): domain Eukaryota; kingdom Metazoa; phylum Chordata; class Mammalia; order Primates; family Galagidae; genus Otolemur; species Otolemur garnettii. Next base: position 64,893,552 of record NW_003852396.1, on the reverse strand, counting down.
AGATAAAAATAAAATAAAATTTGGAATGAATGCTCTATGAACTTGTTTTTACCAACTTTTTCACCTGAAAATGTGTTAAGATATCAACAAACTGAAGGATAATTTTAAATAAAGGAAATTATGAGAGTTTATTCTCGCACCAAATTTTAAATTGGCCATTTTCCAAAATTACGTGTTTTAGTATAGTTCAAAATGATGATGCAGTTTGCAAAACAACCAGCTAGTGATTAGATGCTTTAATCTTTTGATAATCAAAGAAAATAATGTCTTGATTTAAAAGTTGAATAAATTATATAGAATTTATTTAGAAACTTTAGAATACACATTTGATTCCTCACAAAATGAAAATAATACCTTATTACAATTAGAGTATTTGGATGTAAATTTACTTTTCATTCTAACAGAACATATTTATTAAACTTCATTTATTTCATACATCTTCTGTGAAATGAATTGTTAATTGTATCCCAATTAACATGATAATCCAAGGTAAACCATCATTCCACATATAATTACATTAAAATCATTACCCATGCAGTGAGTAACATTTTTAAACAATGTTTATCATTACACCCAATTCTCATCATCACTACTAAAATTAATGTCTAATGATTTCTATACTTTTACTTCTCAATAGAGTCACAGTTATATTTTTACTCTCTTGTTGGGGGTAAAAGGCTGCAGTTACTTTTTTAAATAAATATAAGTCAAGCAACTTATTATGGTTACATTTGAATAAAATTTGGGGGTACAGCTTATAGCAAAACAAAACTTATTTTCACTTCCTCTTGAGAATGTTAGAATGGGTTATTCATCATTGAATATTTTGTTTTGGAAAGTTACATTTAATCAGGAAACTAATTCATGACTTGATGTGGGGTATTTTAAAACAAAGGGTGTAGAAGAGAAATTACCCCTTTCTGGAGCTGTTCCTGTGAATTTATCTGGAGAGTAATGCAGAACCCTTTTAAAAATTATTATATGTTATATACAAAGCGTATCTGGAGTGACTGTTACCACTAACCGCAGCCTTGCTGTTACAAGTCTAAAACCAGTGAAAAAATTCTACGTTTTAACTTGAAAATTAGTATGTGGTATGTAACATATTTACATATTTATATAATATACTCATATATAAAATTACTTACCCTATGTGTGTCAATTAACCATTGCTCCTTAAAAAAATCTTGACTGACAACAATTCATCCTTTACACCTTTAACTGAACAAAAAGGCAATTAGAGAAGGTCATGGATAGAGACCTGTAGAATTGGTGACACTGGGCAAGTGGATGATATTGCCACAAATCAAATTCCTCTGCATTTGTAATGATCAGAATACAAGGAGGAGACACAAAGCAGAAGTCGCGTTTGCTACAACACGCAGATGGTTTTGCAGAATAATCATAAAGACATGAAGGATTTTTAAAAACATATTAGAAGAAGGTATTTTATTTTCTTAAGCTGTCATTGACCATTTTGATGGGTATTTGACAAGTATATTAGCAGTAATTTTTCATAAATGTTAGAAAGAATTGCTAATGAAACATCACATTCTTTTAATTTTAAGAATAATTAAAGCCAATGCAGTGGCTTTTCACCATTCCTCAATCCTGTAAACCTTTCCTCTTTCCACAGTCACAGGTGGTTGATCTCTTCCACTTTGACAGTATCTTCTTGTCCCTGGATTTTGTCTGCCTGTGTTCCTGTCACATCCTGAATTCAGCTGACGCTTTACCTCTCCCATTTTCTTTTCTTATCACCAAAAGATGTCATTCCCCAGTCTTTGGCCCTCAACTTATTGTTCCCCTACTCTTTTTGAGCAATCTTATTTATTCCTTCCAATGGCCACCCCATGAATTGAACATTGAGGTCAGAAATACTACTTTTAAAACACTGTATCTTTGACCATTCTCACCTGCCAATGCTTTCATTATATTCTCTGTCTTAAAGAAAACTTCACTATACAACAAGGACTTATATTCTTCACCTCCTTAATTATTTAGAAACGCCATCATTTGATTTGATTCTTTTTTATTTCTGCATTACTTTCTTTTGTTTAAGAAGCTCCGTTTAGGCTTGGAGCCCGTAGCACAGTGGTTATGATGCCAACCACCTACACCAAGTCTGATGGGTTTGAAACCGGCCTGGGCCAGCTAAAACAACAATGACAAATACAACAACAAATAGCCAGGTGTTGTGGCAGGCGCCTGTAGTCCCAGCTACTTGGGAGGCTGCAGCAAGAGAATCCCTTAAGCCCAAGAGTTTGAGGTTGCTGTGAGCTGTGATACCTCAGGACTCCACCAAAGGTGATACAGTGAGACTCTGTCTTCATCCTCAGTCATGCCTTTAAGTGTAGTTTATTTATTACAACCATTATATGTTTTAATAAACTTTTTAAATTTATAAAAGTTTTATGAGAAATTTTGAAGATATGCAGTGAGCTCCCACATACTCCGCACTCAATTTCCCCTATTCATATCATCTTATCTTGCTGGGGTATTTTTGTCACAAATAATAAACAGTAATGATACATCATTAAAAATTTCATACTTTGCTCAGAAATCTTTAGGTTATTTTTTGTTGTTGTTGCTTGTTTGTTTGTTTTAATGTGTGGTCTATTCTGTTCCAGCATCCCATTTGGTTAACACATGATTTTTTTTTTGGCAAGTCTCCTTGCTCCTTTTAGTTATGACAGTTTCTCAGACTTTCCTTATTGTTAATGACCCTGACAACTTTAAGGAATATCCATCAGGTATTTTGTAGACCTTCCTTCAGTTGGGATCCATCTGATATTATTCTCATAACTACATGGGTATTACAGATTTGTGGTGGAAAGACTTCTGCAGGCAAAATGTCATTTTTATCATATCAGTGGTAAATCTATCAACATGACTTAGCATCTTTCACCTTTACTTTGATCATCTAATTTAGGTGGTGTTTGTCAGGGTTCTGCAATGGAAAATTATGATTTTTTTCACTTTCCAAAATATCTTTTTTGAAAGTCGTTGTGTGCTGCTCACAAATAAAAGGAGAGAATATTAAAATAAATAAATGGAGAGAATATTAAAATAAATTAGTAGAAGTTCTCTTATATAAATGGCTTATTCTTTCTTCTTTATTTATTCATTTATTAAACCATTTATTTAGATATAATACTACTTTATTTTCTAGCTCAAATTCTCCATCTTTGGTCATTGGGTACTATTTCAGTGGGGTTTAGTGTTCCTTCAATATTGGACATCATTGTGTCTGTGTGTCAGTAGTATTTTTTATCTACTTATTTCTTTGAGCTCAGTCTTCATTTCTGGAACCACAAGATGCGCCAGGATCATTTCATATTTTGCATGTTCTTGTACTAGAATTAGACTTCTTTTTCAAGAAGTTGTGGTTCCTTTAATTGGTGAACAATAGTAGAAACCAAGATTTGAGTGCTAGATGTGGTTATTGCCCCTGGAATCTCATTGCTTCTGGGTCCTATCAGTAGATACCACAAGGACATATGTGTGTGTATACTAACTATGTATAGACATGTCTCTATGAATATTTCTATTTATAAAGGTCTGTATCTGTAGTAAACTAATCTGGGGGTTCCCATGATGTATCCAAAGCAAATCCATTGCCAGATGGATAAGTCTATCCTCCTCCCCTTGCTTATATATGAATTCCCACTCCCACCATAGGAAACTTAGTTCTCACCACCCGTTGTCCATATACTTAATTGTTCAATTCTAGTATACATATGTAATATATATATATATATGTGTGTGTGTATACACAACATCAGAATTATTGCCTGATGGGAAAAAGTATTAATTAGAATAAAGTACTTATGTACACTTTATTTTATCATTAGCTTTTCAGACTTTATTCATTTCCAAAGTTGCTGATACTAGCGTCTTCTTAACCACCCACTTCAATGAGATTGTACTTGTCTAATGCAGTGAAATTGCTTTGTCGCATTCTGTATTCCACCCAGAGATTCCTCCATTTCCTAAATTATAGTTTAAATGTTTATATACTAAGATTTATTCTATGTACTGTGGATTTTAACTGATGCAAAGTATCATGTGTACACCATCGAAGCACTGTGAAGAATAATTTCACACCCCCCAAAAAATCTCTTTGGTTTATGTATTCAATACTTCCCTTCTACCTGTGAGACACGGTCACTACTGATCATCTCAGTGTCTTCTTAGCTTTACCTTTTCTTGAATGTGGATATAATTGGAGCATATATTTTATAACCCTTACCAAATAAGTTTTTTTTTTTTCACTTAGCAGTAGTTATTTAAGACTGGCTCAAGGAGTAGGGTGCCTGCCCCATATGCCAAGGGTGGTGGGTTCAAACCCAGCCCCAGTCAAAAAAAAAAAGACTGGTCCATGTATTTCCATGGATTGATACCATCTTTGTTTTTATTGCTCATAAATAGTCTCCTGCTTGGATACACTCCAGTCTTCTTATCTTTTCACTCATTGAAGAATGTCTTAGTGTCTTCCAGGTTTGGGTGATGATAGCTGCTGTCAACATTCACGTGCAGCTTTTCATTAAGACAAGTTTTTGAGTCAGTTAGGAATATACATTCTAAAAGAACTCGTGCTGGGTCTTACAGTGAAACCACACAGAGCCTTGTGAAAAATTAGTGAACTGTTTCCAAAATGGCACCATGTTTGTACCATTTTTCATTCCCTGACACATGAAAAAGAGCCCCTGTTACTCCACATTTTCACCAGCAATCAGTATTGTCTTATGCTTTGTTTTTGTTTGTTTTGTTTTGTTTTGTTTTTAATTATTCTATTTGATATATGTGATTTGTTGTCTGTATTTCATATCGCTCTTTGTACACAGTGCAACGCCATTTGTTAGATAGCGTGTAGTAACTTTGTGTCTTCACTATCGAAACTGAGACTCTTAAAAGGGGTTCTATGTCTCATTCACCATATATCCTCATTGTCTGACTCATGGTAGGTGGGTTTTAAAAATGAAGGCGAAATTGACTGAAATTACAAAATAATTTTTTCTAACAAACAACTTCAAAGGTAATTTGAGCAATTAAGTATATGTTGAAGAATAAGATTTACAGTAATAATTTGTTTTGTATCATAACTGTTCTGTACAGTATGGCTGAACTTTACCTAACCCAACATTAATAACCTTTCTAAAAATTTTCATCCTTTGAAATATGTTCCAATAATTCATTACAACCATCCATTGACAAATTAATTTCAAAAGATAAATTTTGTCCCATATGTAATAATATAGAAATACATATATCCTTACTTTAACAAAAGTCTTTTATTTCTTCCAAACAGGTATGAGGGACAATTTTTTGAAGCCAGCAAATATACATGAACAATATTTAATTACTAATTTAGCACATACTTGCACAACTATACATTATTTGTGGACATAGAGACAAAATTAATGGTAAATATATTGACAACATTATACAGTGAGGATGTATGTGACATTACAAAGTAAACAAATGAATACACATTTGAAGAATTAATACTTATTTAATGTAGGAGACCACATTCCTTACATCAAAATTGTTAAGGTATTTAATTATTATTTGAGAGTTTGGGATTAATATGTGGATCATTGTGGATGTTTTGAGATATACAAAATTCAAGAAACAAAATCTATGCAAATGGAAACAAACAAAGGCCTCCCAGAAACACTGACAAACTGAGCAAGTTGAAATTTCCACAGCTGACTCAGAAAGGATGCTGTTGACTATATTTTTTAGAAGTGAAATAATAAGCCATAACACAGTCTTTCTCAAAACTTTTATAGTAACCCACATACCATGGGAATTTTAAAAAGTTGTCTAATATCACTTATCTGTTAAATGTCATGCCAGTGTTTGAAGTTTTGAAGACAGGGTTTATGTTATATTATGTTATATTATATACAATATATTCATATCAAGGATAAATTTGATCATAGTTCATTGCTCTAGTTCAGTTAGCTTTTATTAAAACAAAAATCTAAAATACGCTAAAGATATAGCTATGTTTTTTATTTCTCATTACTAAACTACCTTGATTTTTATGGAAGGTCTTACAGCAAAATGTGATGTAAACATCAGACTAAGTGGCTTGGTGCCTGTAGCTCAGCAGCAAGGGCACCAGCCACATACACCAGAGGTGGTGGGTTCGAATCCACCAGCTTAGGCCTGCCAAACAACAATGACAACTATAACCAAAAAATAGTTGGGCTTTGTGGCAAGTGTCTGTAATCCCAGCTACTTGGGGGGCTGAGGCAAGAGAACTGCTTAAGCCCAAGAGTTTGAGGTTGATGTGATTTGTGACTCCAAGGGACGCTACATAAGGCAACTGCTTGAGACACTGTCTCCAAAAAAAAAAAAAAATCAGAATAAGCAAGGTTGCAAAAGAAAGCAAAAAGAAAATTTGTCAGAATACATCATTATGGTACACAGTATAAGGTGATTCATTTCTTGATTTTTTTTAACCTCAACTATAGCTATATATCAATTTTTTCTACTGTACCTTGCAGGACTTACAACTTATTCTCCATGTCAATACTTTGCTTCCCACATAGTCCCATTCTTTAGAAATAAAATTAGTGAAGGCAGAAAAAAGTGACTCAGGGATTCTTGAATATGTGCCATGTGAAAATGTATTCTCAAATCCATCTTCCACTTTTCTTGCCAACTTTCTGGACTTCTATGCACTTTTGCTGACTCAATATAATGTATATATTTTTCTCCTACTCTTTGAGATAGAACTTGGATGGATGTCTACTTCCAACAATAAATCAGTTGCTCTTAGCACAAAGAACATTTGTTGCAGTAAATATTTTTCCTTGATTCCTGAACAAAATATGAGCCAAGAACTAGTTAAGCTTATGAAATGACATGAGGTTGATGCCATTGGAATGTTTTATGTTGATTGAAAACTGTGGGAGACTAATGTTTCTTAGTGAGTGGGTGGAAGAAAATATGATTTGTATAAAGCCTCTTGTTCTTAGACAGTTACCAAAGTTCAAGTTGCTCTAACATAAAAGGGAAGAGACTATCAAAAGGAAAAGCTAACCAATATTTAACACTTTCCATTATTTTATAAAAGTGATATACTGGTTTATTTACAAAGTTATAGAAAATAGATTAAATAATCACTGATCTCAGTTTGAGAGGCGGTATAAATATTGTCATTGTAATGTTTTATGAAGAAACACTTACTGAGGGGAAATAGGAAATATGGCAGACTAGAAGCAGCCCATATAAGCTCCTCTCAGATTAAAGATACAAAGGTTTAGGTAGATGCCCTCCTACAAATGGACCCTCTTGGAGAGAGCATTATTAATCAATAGAGAAGGGAGAGGAGCCACTGAGAGTGAAAAGGATGGGGAGACCCAATCATCAAACTTGGAACATACCTGTGAGAGATGCCTACATGTGGAAGGGAAAAAGAAGAGAACCTTAACCATGATCCCACAACCAATACTGCACCCCCAGCTGTGAATGCCCTCCCCCCAGCCACAGGCCTCCATTCAGGAGGGAACTGTCTGGAGACTGCACAGTGACACTGCACTGAAGACCAGGTCCACCAGGTACCCACTGACTTCTGCTCCCCAGACACTGCAACTGAGGATGGTCTGAGCTCTTAGTTCCAAGGCACCCAGTCTACACAGGGATTGGGTTTGTTGCAAATGCCTCCTCATCACCCCTGCCAGACCAGGGAGGGAGTAGGGAAGCAGATATTCTCACTTGCCCTGAGATCAGAAATTAAGCACTCACCTCACCAGGGACTTTGAATAAGGCAGACCCCGCCCCTATGGCACCCAAATCTCCCACAATAACAGTCTTAATTACTAAGAACTGAATAAGGACAAAGCCCCAGCCATCTGGTAGTCCAGCCCCCTTGTCCCCACCCACTGACAGGCAGAACACCTCCTAGCCCTCCATGCCCCTCTGTGTAGCATGTTTCCAGCTCCATATGCTGCCTGCTGGGCCACACACCCCCTGGAACATGCCCCTGCAGACCTTCACATCTACATGTCATACAGAGGCCACACCCCTGCAGACCTGCATGTCTACATGTCATACAGAGGCCATGCTCTGTAGCACCATGTTCCAACTGAGCATGTCACAATGGCTCTACATCCTGCCTGGTCTAGAGCTCCACCATGGACCTGCTAACCACAAGCCACACCCACTGCATGCTGCTATCACATGTGGACCTCAGTGAAGCTAACACCCACAGCCCTGACGCTCACAGCCACTTCTTAGCCTAGCCAAGCAGTCACTGCCACTACCGACCTAGACAGAGAAAATACCCATAATGTCTGATTCCATAGAGAGGGACTCACCTGGACCCCTACCTAAGCTTCCAGCAGGGGTCTGGGGACCAACCTGTAACTCCACACAAAGATCCTCCAGAACTGGTGTGGACTGTAGCAACTGCAGGGGAATGGGGCAGTGCAGAACAGCTACTAGCTACTATACAAGATGCCAGTGCATCTGCCCTTTTCCTACCATATCAGTCTTGTGAAATATAAAAAATGTGACCTCTCTTTCTTCTCAAATAAATAGAGGAGTTCCCAGCAAAAGAGAAAGGTGTAACACAAATCTATCTGCCTGAACTGACAGAAGAGATTTTAAATGAGTGGAAACCAGCAAATGAACTCTGGCAACATGAAAAAAAAAAAAAAAACAAGCTAGTTTGACAAGCCCAAAGGAACATAGTAGCCCTACAATAATAGACCCCAATCAAAAAAATTATTGAAATGTCATAAATGGAATTCATAATACAGAAGAAAAATAAGATAAAAGAGATTGAAAAGAAAGTTGAAAATCAAAACAAAGAAGCTAAAAAATGAAAATATTGCTAAGGAGATATACAAAATGAAAAAAGATGGAATAGAACTTAAAGAAAGCAGAGTCATTTAGGAACTTCAAAATACAGCAGAAAGCTTTGACAATAGGTTAGACCAAGCAGAATAAAGAATTTCAGAGTGTGAAGATAAGCCTTTCAAACTGACCCATAGATTGTATAAATGAATGGAAAATCATAGTTCAAGTATATGCTTTCTCCAAAATCCTAATACACAAGGACTCACAGAGACTCCAGGTAAAAAGAATGAAAATTATATTCCACACAAATGGAAACCAAGATCAAGCAGTTGTAGTCATTCTCATATCAGGTAAAATTGATTTTATTTTTTTGACAGTTTGCAGAAATTTATTAACATTGAAAGACATTGTTTAACCTTCCCGTCAGCATCCCAAGCACTTTTTTCAGTTTCACACTTGCTGTGGTCATGGAATCCCTTTTTATACTTTCAGAACATCTGCCTGTACTTCTCTAGCCATGAATTCTTGTTCCTTTTCTGAAACTTGCTCCACTGTAGTCAAGTTGATTCCTTCACACCTTGAAAGGTTCTAGATGGATACACTGGAATATGCCTGCAGTCCTGGCTACTCAAGGGCAGTGTGGGAAACAGGAGACCATGCTTCTTAAAGTCTCCAAAATCTGCACCCAAGTAAGGCATCCCAAGATAGAAATTAGTAACCAGTAGCAAAAAAATAAAGCTGGTCCAGACAAGTCAGACTCCACCATTTTAACTTCCAGCTTTCTTGCCAGTACCTACAAAACACATTTTAAATACAAAACAAATTAAACATTGATTTGAAAAGCAGACAGGTGGTTTTATATACACTGCTAGGAGCAAACCCCAAATACCCCAGATGCAGGTGGCTTTAAATCAGCAATGGTAAGAAAGACAAATGTGGTTATTACATAGTTAAATACCTGGATACTTAAGACATAGCAATCTTAAAGATTAAGATTAACAATCATAGCACAGAAGCTTCCAGAATTATAAAACAAATTTTATCTGATGTAAGAAAAGAGAAAAAAAAAAAAAAAAAAAAAAACTAGTATCCTAATCACCTGAGACTTCAATTCCCAAAACTCAAAAGATAATTAAATCAACAAAAAAAATCTGGGCTTAAGTGAGGACTCTAAAACAAATGAACTGATCAGACATTTACAGTATGCTCTACCCCAAAACTGTAGAATATACATTTTTCTCATTAGCACATGAGACGGTTTTCAATATCGGTCATATCTTAAACCACAAGAAACTGTCTAAGACTAGAAGCAGCCCATATAAGCTGCTCTCAGATTAAAGATCCAAAGTTTCAGGTAGATGCCTTGCTTACTCTGAAGTCTTAGCAAATTCACCAAAATGTAAATCATGCCACATATCTTCTGAGGACATAATTGAATAAAAGTAACAATAAAATCCAGGAGAAACTCTCAAATTCCCATGAGATCATGAAAATTAAACAAGTAGCTCCTGAACAATCTTGAGTTGATGACAAAATCAATATGGAAAGCAAAAGAATCTTCAAGCTCAATGATAAAGGTGACCCAACTTTAAAAAAATCTAGAGGATACAGAAAAAAGGGCTTATCTCTGAATCATTATATCAAAAAGATATAAATGTAACAAATCAAACTTCTGATAACACAACTCAAGAAACTAAAACAAGAAACTAAACAAAAAAAAGAAAAACAGAAGAAATAACAAAGTTCAGAGCAGAACTAAATCAAATGGGAACAAAATATATATATATATATATATATAATTATATACAAAACTAAAAGTTGGTCCTTTAAAAAGATAAACAAACAAAACCAAGAGACCACTAGCCACATTAACAAGAAATAGGAAAAAAAATTTACTCAAAAATCCTAACTAGAAATGAAAAGGAGGCTCGGTGCCTGTGCCTCAAGCAGCTAAGGCGCCAGCCACGTACACCCAAGGTGGCGGGTTCAAATCCAGCCCGGGCCCACCAAGCAACAGTGAAACTAAGTCAAATCAAACACTCAATACCATTTACAATAGTTATAAAGAAAATAAAATACCTAGAATGTAGTTAACAAATTAGGTGAAAGATCTTTACATGAAGAATTATAAAACTCTGATGAAAGAGACCAGAGAGAACACAAACAAATAGAAAAAAAATCTCATGATCCTGTACTGTTAGAATCAACAGTGTTAAAATATCTGTTGTGACTAATGCAGTTTACAGTCTCAGCACAACGCCCAATATCAACATCTTCTTTTGTAAGCGAAGAAAAAATAAGCCCAAGCTTCATTTGGAACCAGAAGACTGCTTAAATAACCAAAGCAATCTTAAGCAAAAAGAACAAAACTAGAGGGATCTGTTACCTGACTTCAAATTATACTACAAAGCTACCCCAAACAGCATGGTACTTATATAAAAGGAGAGGCATAGACTAATAAAACCAAATAGCTACAAACAATTGATGTTTGACTAAGCAGACAAAAATGAAAAAAGAAATCCCTTTTCAATGATCAGTACTAGAAAACTGGATAGTCATTGATAGAAGAATTAGTGCTAGAAAACTGGATAGTCATTGACTAAGAATGGAGATTTAGATCTCACATCATATAAAAAAATAATTAAAGATGGGGAAGTGCCTGTGGCTCAAAGGAGTAGGGTGCTGGCCCCATATACTGGACGTGGTGGGCTTTGCCGGCCCCAGCCAAAAATTGACAAAAAAATAGGTGAAGACCCACTGGAAAAAAAAATAATAATTCAAGATGGATTGAAGACTTAAATGTAAGGCAAAAAATCACAAAATTTCTATAAGTAAGTGTAGGAAATATACCTCTAGACATGAGCTTAGGAAAAGAGTTTGTTACTAAGACCCCAAAGAAATAAAAGAACAACAAAAATAATGATACTTAATTAAATTAATAATCTGCACAGAAAAAATTATCAACAGAGTAAAGTTATCTTACAAAATGAGAGAAAATAGTCACATACTACACAGCCAACAAAAAATTAACATCCACATCTGCAACGAAGTCAAACTAAAAGTAAGAAAAAAATAAATAAACCCATCAAAAAGTGAGCAAAAGTCATGAATGGAAGATTTTTTTTTTCAAAAAAAATAGCTAAATAGACAATAAACATGAAAAATGTTCAGTGCACTGGTCATCAGACCAATGCAAATGAAAACCACAGCAAGGTATCTTCCTTACCTCTGTTAGAATGGACATTCTTAAAAAGTCAAAAAAACAACAGAATGCTGGTGTGAATGCAGAGGAAAAGGAACCCTCATACAATATTAGTGGACTGCAAACTACTGCAATCTCTGTGGAAAGCAGTATGGAAATTTATCAAACTGGTAAAAGAAGACCTACCATTTGAACCAGCGATCCATGACTGGTTATCTACTCAAAGAAAAAGACATCATTTTATCAAAAACACACCCACACTTGAATGTTTGTCACAGCACGACCACAGTCACAAAGATATGGAATCAACTTAAATGTTCATCAGTTCATAAGTAGATAGAGAAAATGTGGTGTAGATGGACAGCGTTGGATACTACTTAGCCACAGAAAGTAATGAAAAAATATCATTCACAGCAACTTGGATAGAGATGGAAATCCTTATACTCCATGAAATATCTCAGGAATGGAAAATCCAAACACCTTATGTCCTCACTAACAACTGTGAGGTATGTGAGGGGTACACATGGACACACAAAGATGTCAAGGACTTTGGAAACTAGGAGAAAGGGCATGAAGGATAAATACTTACCTATGGGCCGACCTATGGGATAAATGAACTAGGGTGGCAGGCTATGGTGGCAGGCACACCGAAAGCCTTGACGTTAGTGTTTGACAATATTTCCATATCATAAAAGTATTTGTATCCCTTTAATAATCTGAAAAAAAATAAACTCAGCCTGGGTTTTGTACCTTGGTGTTATTAAGGTAACATTAGAAATAGTTTGGTGTTTTTCTGTTTTTTGATTTTTTGTTAGGATTAAAATAAATTAATGTGAGTAACTTAAAGGAAGGGTTTTTTTCAGCTGATGGGGATTGGAGACCACCTAAATACTAGTGGTCTCTGGATGACCCAGTGGACTACTGTATGACCCAGAGATGGATTTTTATAGGATGGGGGAAATTGCACAGCTGCCCTAGCAATGTTGGCTCAGGCAGTGTCTCACTTTAACCATATTACATGGTTGTGTATCATTCTTGTTTTCCTGCTCATTGGTCAGAGTCCTAATAAATATCAGGAAAATGTTTTCTGAGAATCATTTTGCAAGCCTTGCAGAGAATCACCTAATCAAGGTAGAGAAGGTAGATGTTCAAACTGACAAGAAAGGGGGGCAAAGTCAGAAATCAATAGAGGAACTCGGACTCTGTATCATGTTTGGTTTTGTCTTTTGCGAAAATAAAGTGTTTTCCTTCTCTTAAAAAATGTATAACCTTCTTCGTTTGTTTACGTGTGCGCACACACACGCATTCGGCCAGCTCTTCATAGTCTCAGAATTTCAAAAAACATCAGTGCACTGTAAGTGGACAACCTTCTGGACGCAATAGCAGATACACTGATCTTTAGCATAGTCTTGTGATGTCCAGTGAATGATAAGATTCAGAAATAAAAACTGCAAATGAAACTATAATAATTTAATCATGCCAAAGACTGTGCTAGAATGTGCAAAAATATTTTATCACTTCCCTTTCAAATGGTATTCTAGGATACCTCAAGCAGATGCTTACATCCCCAGGCATGACCTCGTTGACAAAGTGTAATATACCAGAAGTTTGGAAATGTTCCTTTCCTTTGACTTTTATTCTTAAAGACTTCTCTTTAAATTGTCGCTTTCTGAAAATTACAGACTGAGGTACTATTAAGTAACCTCAAGATTCTGATATGGTAAGGAGGTAAAGAGAGCTGTGAATAAGATTTGTCAAGTTTCAGCGTTATGTTTCACTCGTCTAATCTATTTTAACTTTATAAACGAAGAAGCTAAGGTTAAGTGACTTGGCCAACATCACATTAGCTTAGTGCTAAAATGAATGCTAACTTTTCTCTAGCTCAGTGGTTTTCAACTGTGGGTGATTTTGTACCCTCAGGGGACATGTGGCTGTGTTTAAACACATTTTTGATTGCCACAATTTGAAAAAGAAGTTGCTGTTGGTATCTAGTGCATGGAAGTCAGGGATTCTGCTAACTATCCTACAAGGTACAGTGCATTCTCCCAACAGCAAAATAATTATTCAGTTCAAAATGTCAATGCCCTAACTTCAGAGATTGAGAAACTCTAGGAGTTAGCTGGACTAGTTAAGCTAATGCTAGGTGCCATAGCAGATTTTAGTTTCTAACATAATGAAAATCAATCTATCTTTGCTCAATTGAATTCTAAAGCAAGTATTCCCAATTTTTTTCTGGTATAGTTACCAGAAATAGTTACCTATTTCTATGTAATATGCTACCCTTAAATTTCAGCCATGTGAAATTTTAAGTGGATTAGTTAAAACAAGAACAACCAAATATTTGTTATTTCTTACCGTTTCTATGGATCACAAATATGGGAGCAGCTTGGCTAGGCAGTTCTAGCTAAGCGTTTCTTATAAGGAGTCAGATGCCAGCCGGGGATGCAGTCATCTGGGCACCTGGTTAGGGATGAACACTTCCAAGAGTTTCCAAGGGACTCATTGGCATCACTGGCAAATTGGTGCAGGCTGTTGGCAGCTCCCTCATTCCTCTCCACATGTGCTTCTCCATAGGAGTTCTTGGGTATTACCAAGACAGAAGAAGGAGGTTAAGAAAGAGGAGGGGAGTTGCATTGCTTTTCATGACAAAGCCTTGGAAGCCAGACATCATTTCCACAGTACTTTTTTGCCACACAGTTCAGCCCTGATTCCATCTGGAAAGGCAATACACAAAAGCTTGATTATGCAAATGTGAAATCATCGTGAGTCCTTTTTAATGCTGGTTATTACACCTCATTACTTCCTTTTCATATCTCCACTCTGTTCTGTACCGGACTTCAAAGATCAACATTGGAGTGATCTCTATCTCAACCAACACGAAGAGGAAAAAAAGCAGAAAACAGCACATGCAGGAGAGTTTTAGCCCAGAAATTCACATTCCAACCACACAGTGTGGTGGGAAAAGGTAATTTATCGATGTGCCCAGAAAGAAGAACAAATAAGTATGGAGAATCATCATTTCCCAGTCTGTGCCATACTTCCAGAAGGTCACTAAACACAGTTTAGGCAATATCATGCAAGAATGCCCTTCTCTTTAGAGATCAAGAAGATATGAAAATATAATTGGGAGACAACACATATACTTAACAATTAGAATGAGAGTCACTATTTGATAAAAGTACAGATATAGGACAGGTGGTGCCCCAGCTAGCTCACCCCCGGGGTGTTGGTGCGCTGGCAGAGGAACCAGCGGGCTGGAGGGTAGGCAAGGGGAATTCCCCCCACCAGAGGCTCTAGTAACCAGAGGGGCTGGACAACTGCTGGGGAGACACCGGCACCTTGGTGTCTCCTTCACCTTTTACTTATGACTGATCAGGGAAACCCCATTTCCTATGCCTAGGTCAATTTCGTGTAAGTTTGCTAGGCCTCAATTCCATGAATAGACTCACCTTGCCCCAGCGGAAAGGACGGTATCCATTCATTTCCTGGCCTCATATACAAGGAACCCCTGTGCCTATATATACCCCTAGAGTGGACAAAGACCCCAGAGAGAGAGAGAGAGAGAGAAAGAGAGAGAGAGCTTTTCTCCCCTGACTTTGTTTTTCTCTCTGCCAGGAGCTTTGGTGTTTTTATATTCTTTTCTGTAAAAAAAATCCTGTCTTACCCCTGATCAGTGGTCCACGGATTCATTCTTCGAATCACTGAGACCAAGAACCTACTGAAGATGGTTCCAGTATCAGTACATTATATAATTTGCTAGCACATAATTTTGATTTTTATTCTAACATAGTAAAAATAATTTTTACCTCCTCTAGCTATTAATTTATAAGAAGTACAGCAAACCAACATGGGTTAAGTACCTTCTTTCTGTTATATGTGTATGTGTGGCACATTAAACTGCCCAGTGCCAAGAAATGACTATTACAATCCTTATGCTACATATGAGAAAATACACTTAAAAGTTAAATATATTATTCAAACTAATTAGGATAATAAGTAAAATTCACAAAATTCAAACCTAGGCAGGTCTCCTCCTGATATCTCTGAAGAAGGCATTTTTGTTTATACCACCAAACTGATACTACTCTGGTCTTACATCCTTAAAAAGATCTGTGAGTATATAAAAATTTTTATTTACTTATATTTTTTAAGAATTGCTTTTAAACACAGGTACTTACACATTCTAGACATGTCTGAAATTGCAGACTTTTCTTTAACCTTGTACAGAAGGACGTAATGGTAAGTACTGAGAAAGCCTGACCTCTCACCAGCATTGTGTTATGGTGCTTCTCTTTGGGAGCCCTTTTGTAGAATGAATTCGTACATGCAAATAAAGTCGTGCATACACAAAAAACTAGCTATAAAACATTTAAATGATATCTGCCAGAGACCACAATTACTTCATTAATGGGCACACTACAGGGAAATCTACTTGAAGCCAAAACAGTCTCTCCAAAAGCAGTCTTTTAGACATACAGCACCCTCCTTTCCTTCTTTCCCGTACATTCTGTATGACAAACTGCTCAATGTCATCCTTCAGTGCTTGGAAAAGCATTTTCTGATCAAGTGATGATTACTTTAGGGTGATGAGCTCTGAAAGATATGCAAATGTGCTCTTTGATGGAAGAGCCATTTACCTATGAAAAGCAGCATTACTAGAAATCTGATACATTTGGAAGTAAATGGCAAACCAAGTGGGAGCACAGTACTTGGCTGGTCCTTACTCAGCAACCTATCCAGAAATAGCCGGTGCCAGGACCAGAAAATGATAATGTGTTAAGCATTGGAAAAGCCCATCATTTTTCAATCTTAGCAGAGAGCTAAATTGGGCCTAAAAATACACATGAAGACAAATCAGGACAATTGTCTCAGTAGGCTCACACACTTCTGAACTCTTTTCATGCCTTTTTTGCTTTTGGTATTTGCTGTTGCTGTAGGAGTTTCCCCTCTCCCTGCCCCTTTTTGGAGGTGGGGTTTGTTGCTATCACTGTAAGGAAAGCTAATGTTATTACAAAACTTTACGTGTGTTTTACACGAGTGTGCTTATTCTAGGGAGACGTCTTTATATGTATTACAAATTGATATCATTTCTTATATTGGGGACAAATTCTCAGTCAATGTGTGAGGAGTAGAGGATTTTTCAAGACCGTTTGTCTCTTTTCACTTTCAGTATCCCTGTAACAACCATGCCCCCCCCCGACATCACTGATTTAAAATATTTGTTTGGATGCAAGGCTAGCTTCTGATAACCTCCCCATCATAAGCTTCTTTCTCCCTCATTTATTATTTTAGTTAAAAGAAATAAAATTAATATATGCCACAAATAAAATGTTAGCTATCTACTATATTAAATACTATTCACATATGATTCCACCTAAGAATTCTCTATAGAATTCCCACTAAAGAACCCACAATCCATGCTTTGATATCCATAATAAAAATGAAAGCATGATGGGCAATTGATGTGTCATTATACTATTATGTGATGCCACAAAACATTGTTTTTCTTTTTGGTTTAATAAAACCAGCCTCCAGGGCAGTGCCTGTGGCTCAGTGAGTAGGGCGCCAGCCCCATATACCGAAGGAGGGTGGCGGGTTCAAACCCAGCCCCAGCCAAACTGCAAAAGCAAAAATAAATAAATAAATAAAATAAAACCAGCTCCCAATCAAGATAGGGTTAGCAAAGAATCTCATGACCTTTCAACTTCTCACTCATGCTAGCCAAACCACAAAAATTAAACAAAACAGAACAAATTCAAATACAAAAGTAAATTCACTTTTCTCCAATGAAAACCTGAAAGTTTCTATCACTTTGGATTTTTCTATACTGTGACAAAATCACATTCGAGAGAGCCAGCCCTCATCAGCTACCCATTAAGTCTTTTTTTAAAATTAAATCATAGCTGTGTACATTAATACTATCAAGGGGTACAATGCGCTGTTTCTATATACAATTTGAAATACTTTCATCCAACTGGTTAACAAGCTTTCTACCTATTAATAAACAGATATACCAGAAATAAGAAATTGGATGAGGCAAGAAAATATGGTTCACTGGAAAGACTATTAACTTTAGATTAAGACATTGTGTCCAAATTTTGGATTAATTATTTAACTTCCAGAAGCCTCTGTAATTTCATCTCTTAAATTAGAATCACTAAAATTAGTGCTCAGGGTTGCTATGAGAATTAAATACAGAGGATTCACAAAATTTGCAAGCATGAGGTTCATTTAGTTAGTGTCACTAATTCAGATTTAACATGGGAGGTCATTTGAGGATTTCGCTCATGGAGTCTATTCAATCCCAAAGGCACCAGGAGATCCAAAAGATGCAGTATTTCATTTTTCTACTTTAAATTTTCTTCCCTAATGTCTCAATGATTCTACTTATTTTTTTTTGCATACTCATTTAAATTCTTCATAGACCCTTAGCACAGTTAAGCCAGTCTAGTTTTAACTTCTGCTTTCAAACACTTTCAAGATGAGGAAATGCATAGAATTTAGTGGCTCTTTGATTCACTCCTGTTCTTCAAATACCTTCTCCTATTTGAAAGAAAAAAAAAAGATAAATTGATGACATTCAGAGACATTGCATTATTTCAAAACAAAACACTCCTCAAAATAATACCTATGCCATTATTTAATTGAAACATATTCTTAAGTTGCTACTTATGTTTTCTTATGTTAGGCTAAACTGGGCAAGAGTAAAACAATATCATGTTGTCAAAGAGTGTACACACACACATATATACACACACACACACACATATATATACACACACACACATACATACACATACAGTCATAGTGCCGTGATTTTTAAACAAGACCTCTGAGATGGTAACAATTTGCCTTTCCTTATTGTGAGGTTTGGGTAATGTTTTTATACTTTGAAATTTTTTACATAGTTTTTGTTTTTCTGTTTGTGTGTTTGTTTTTACTGGTAAAGATTTGTTGTGTCCTAGAATAAAAAATACAGTAAAGCTTTTAAATAAAAAGACTAAAAGGGACATTGGTCAAGGAGCATTCTTTGTATCCTTTGAATATCACCCACAGGAACTCTAATGACACGATTAACAGTGAAGTTGCACAAAACCAAAACATCACAAGTCTGCACATATCATACTATATCATACCATACTGTATACGCACATATCATACTATACAGGCGACACTGTATGTTTCTATTATGTGCTGTAGACAAAAGTTCATGTCAGAAAATGTGCATCTAATCTTAATTGTTGCATTGTTTTAGGTTGAGTGAATTCACTTTAAAACATTTAATCAATTCTCTGCATCTGTAAAGTGAAGCTCAGAGAAGTAATGACTAAGATCACGCAGCTCATGAGTATTGAATGTGAAAAGTAAACCTTGTTATTTCTGCTTTCAAGATCTATGCTGTCTCCACTATAGAACACGAGTTTGCTTTTTTTTAGCACAGCATTCCATTTATTGGACCGCATGTCATTGGCCTAGACAAATCATGGTAGGTTCTCAAAACAAAGTTCCTGTTGCCAGTTAATAACTCATTCATTTTTGCATTCTCATTCCTTTAAAAGAAGATCCTTGCCAATAGATTTGTAGTTCCCGGTACTTATAATGTGGAGATGTTGCATAAAGACTTGCAGTTTTACATAATTTTGAAAGTTAACATGGAAAATTCCATGGTACAAATGCCCCCAGCTGCATTAGTTGAAGCATTAGCCCTAGGCTTCGCTTGCACTGAACTAAAATGAGCAGTTAGAACAGTAAAACAATGCTCCCCAGTCGTCTGCATTGTGTGAACCCAGTCATAAAGTGCATGTTATGATGTAACACCCACTGGGCCTAATTATTCTCTTTTATGTACGGAGGAGCACAAGCTGTGCAACCTTTGGGAGTATTGACTACTCAGAAAGCCTTCCATCCCTCTCTCCTCCCACTCTCTGCCCTTAATAGGAATTGTCCCATCAAGCTTCCATTCTGCTGGGAGAGAGAATAGACTTTTCGGTAATTGATAGTCTCTGTTCCGGCATGAAATAGAGCAAAAGCCTGCAATTGCTACTCCTCTACTCAGACGTATTTAACTGATTCCCAGTGCCAACGGGATAAAAATCTTTCTAATGGCGTAAGGTCCTCAGTGATACAGCACGGCCTGCCTTCATAGCCTTGTTCTCACCACTATCGCTCTATAAATTTTCCCTCATGCCAGAACTATCTGTTCATTGTTGCCCAGAAGTAAATCATACCTGCTCACCTTTCTAACATCATAGCATTTTCCATAAAGGTCTTCATATCTCTTCCCCCTGTGTGAATTCAATCCCATCACACAGTCTTTTCCTAGTCTTCTTGCAAACTAACTTGGGCTTAGTTGATGCCTCATTTATCTATTTGTAGTCTTTATTTGCTCCTAAATTAATTTTTTTATTGTGAATTTTATTTTTTGAGCACATTATTTTTTTTTCTACCAGTACAATTGTCTTTTACTCTGTCTCTAGATGCTTAAAGGATGGCATACTATCTTCTCTTAGGTGTTTAAATCTAGTGATTGATTAATTTTTTGGAGAGCAGGGCAAGAGGGATGACTAGAGACATGGGTTGACACATTGTCTCAGAAAGAAGGAAAAGTTTTAGATTAAAACAAACATAGTGCAGGTGTAATTCAGTGGGAAAAGTGCTAAAAGGCACTTTCACTGGTGATTCCATGGGAAGAAGTTAAAGTTATGGAGCAGAACAAGAAGGAACAAGATTTTGGCAGAAATCAACCTCTGAGAAGCGTGAAGTCCCAAAGAAAAAGTTGGTAAGGGTTTTGTTTCTCCTTGCTTCATATCTCTAGTAATTAGCATACTCCCAAGATGCTGCAGAATTTTTCTGTTCTTATGAACCTAAATGCTGCCACCAGAAGTCAACTTTGGAGCTTCTGGAAAGCAGAGAATCAGGCTGCCAGTCCCTCTGGAGTTGTTTCCCGTCACCACAGACCCAAACTAAGATGACACGCACTACTTTGCCTTTCTGGCCATTGTGTGCATTTTTCCTTTGCAGGGAGCTTTAACTCATTAGTATTCGTGTCATTGGTCCCTACATAAACATTTCCTAATCCCCCACCCAGACTGTGATAGCCACAGGAGGCAGAAGGTACCAGGGAACAGTGTGATCCCAGAGCTTGAACATTCTGGGTGGGTGCTTTCTAGAAAGAAGGACAAAGAGGATCAGAGTGCCAATGCTCCTCCATTCCAACTCTTCCCCTCTCCCTCTCCACTCTCCTGCAAACTGTTGCCACCATGTGACACAGGTCTCTCAAGAGACAATTGAACCAGGACTTTCAGTGGTCTTTCAATTGAACTTTCAGTGGACTTTCAATTGAACCAGTGACTGCTTTCCTTCTGTTGGTGTGTTCACTACACCAAGCATTCCACCAAGACTGAAGTTCATGCCTATCCTCTTAAAGACCTGCAATGGACCAAGGGGTACTCAGACTCTAAAATCCCTACCTAGCCCTCCACAGTGCTATTAGCCTGACTGCCCCAGCAGAGCAGGACACACCCCAAAGTGGAGGGACATAAGCCTACTTAGCCGTCAATGGGAAATTTGTTACCACCATACTTATTCCTGACACAATTAGGAGCTGAACTAGGGCAACCAAAGGGAGATCTGTACCCCCAGGACTCAATATGTTGCTAGGGTAGGAGGTACTGAGTGGAGATTAGTGATTAATTTTCTTTTACCAGAGAGCTTACTCATTCTGGGAAAGTCTTTTAACATTACAGTGAATTAGAATTTTTTTCTCTTTACTTTTCCCAGAGAGAACTATCCACAATCCTATCATTATTATAAAGCATTCCCTATATTAGCTCTGTTTCAGTCCATCAGAGGTTAAATAGAACACCAATGAGCAACTGTTAATGCAGGTGGTATCCATAACATTAAGAAAAACAGTCCCAGACATGAAGAAGTAAGTTCGATGTGTTTGGTAATGACAGAAGACATCATAACCTTAAAGGAAATCTCTGGGTCCTTTTGTACAAAGAAGATTAGGGAAGACTCTAGGCTCCTTAGAATGAAAGTAAAATATTGAACTTTTAAACAGTCATGCCAGTTTAATACCAGAAATATTTAAAGAGGCCTTTAGCTATTTTGCTGTTCTCATATTATAGGTAAATAGTCATAGTTTATCTTCTGCACTGCTGCTTTTGGGTCTTCTAAGCCAATCTCAATAGGTAAATATCAATTGTTCAGCCATAAAAGTCCATAAAAACCAGAGTTCCAGAAAAAGTATTATGTTTTGCATACAGTAATGTGTTTGCAAGTGTTTTATAAGCCCCGTGCAACAAAAATGGCAGTGCGAATACCAACAGTATGATGTTTCAGTTACTCTCTGAGACACCTAATAATATTAGCAATATGTTTCCATTAAGCTCACACCATATTTATTAAAGAACTTTATGCTGTTTTCTTTTTCAATTTGAGGCTAATACCTTGCTAAAAAGAGCTCCAAGTAAGTGTGTGTCATCCATCCTTGTATACCAGGTGGCATTTATGTCAGTGCACCATGGGACATTACTTTCAGAATGACTTGAAAGCCAAACAAAGAATTTATAGGGCTACATGAGTTCCCATTATCAAATTTTAGCAGCCCAGACAATACTATACACATAAACTAAAGCAACTGCCTATCATAAATGTGATCCCAAATCCATTTACCTGGTTAGTTGCCCCTCTGCTGCTATTTTCTATGTAGGCACTGGGAGGTAAAGACACAATTTTAAGTCAATTCAATTTTAATGACAGGGGTTTATTCCTCACCCACGTAGAAATGCCTTTTACCCTCTTGCTAAAGGAAAAAAATGTTAGTCTGCTTTCCCTTTATGAACAATAACCACAAGGTATTCAATAATTTAAGAATTAACACATTGGTAGTATTTATCTTAAATCAGTTTTTTGGGAGAGTTTCGTATTTGGTTATTCTATGTATGTATCATTTATTTCATGTAAGAATGATAGAGCCAACCAGAGAGGTGCTCTTTCAAGATCCCCTTGGATCTCCCCTATCTTCAGTAAGCCCCTTTCTAAGCTTCAGGCTACTTTGTTAATGGTCTACACCTGCAGCTATTTACCTAGGGGCAGCCCTCAGGCTACTGGAGTCCCTTTGCCCTGCAAGCAAAGAGAGTTCACATTCCTTTAGTGCAAGCTTTAGTCAATAACTGACAGACTAGGGCATGAGGGGTTAGATATTTGGCCTCGGTCCAGTACCAGTTTTTCCAGGGAAATCGTCTGAAATCTCTTTCCATGGAACTTGCTTCAAATCACAATCTTATTTGACTTTTTCCCTTTCTTTTTCCTGCTTCTGTTTTTACCAGTTTATCTTGTGAGTTTTTCCTCATAATCCACTAGAATACAAACGCTCAACTCTGAGTTCTTCTCAGGGGAACTTGAACCAACACAGCTTTTCCTACACCTAGATAAATGCTTACTATAATACAATTCCTGGTCTACCATCAAAGAATGACACAAAAATAATTTATTTCACTAGAATCTCATTACTTTCCATGCAAACTTCTGTTATGAGTTCCTTTTGGAGAGAACAACAGCTTCAAAGTTAGAGCAAGATTCAAAGTCATCTGAGTTGCGCACTAGGTGGGCAATACTGGAAAAGCTAATTCATCTTTTAGAGTCCTTTTTCTTCAACTCCATGTGAATAAATCCTATAGAAATGTGTTGAACATTAAATGAATATGCCCAGCCTACTGCTTTGTTCACAGAATTCCTCATTGTGAATAATTTTGTCCTACCCACCACTTGTTTGAAATGTTTCATCTACTAAAATTCTAGTAAATGATTTTCCTATGAGTGAATAATAAAGTGAGTAAATATGAAATAATAACTTTGTATACTTTGAAAGTCAATTTAAGTACCTCTGTTAATTTTGTAGGGATTTAGTAACAAATGACAATAAACTTGATAGTTTACAACACCGGAAACATATTTTGTCACAAGACTGGAGTGTAGAAGTCTAAAATAAGGAATTGGCACAGTTGGTTCCTTCTGGAGATTCCAAGTGAAAATCTGCCTGTCTCCTACCTGCTGGTTGCTGCCAGCAATTGTTGGGATTCACTGTCATGTGCACACATCATTGTAATGTCTAACCCTATCTTCCTATGTCTTTCACTCTGTGTTCCTCACTGTATGAAATCTCTTTGTTTTCTTTCTTATAATGACAGCAATCATTGAATTTGGGGTCTACCTTACATCCAGAATAATAACATTTAGAAATCCTTAACTACACTTATTCTGTGAAAACCGTATTTCTAAATAAAATCACATTCATAAGAACCAGGAATTAGGACATGAACATATATTTTGGGGCAGACAACATTCAACACACTGCAGTTGAGTTTTTACTTACAGACACAACCATTCTGATTGCTACAGATGCCAATTTGATTAAAACAAATAACTCCCTAGTTCTGAAGCAAAATTCTAGAATGCTGGTTTCATAAGATGGTTTGTTTTGAAATGTAAACTTTTAAAAAAATTTAGAGGTCATTTCCTTTAATGTTTCCTTTTCAATAAAAATCCTTTATAAAATTTTGCTGAGCAATGACTGTGATGCTATTTTTAATTACACCAAAGTTATATTTTCTTCATAATTCACACCACTTCTAGAGAATTGTGTTCATTAAAAATTTTCTATGACCAGTGCTTTCTTTGACTGCACATATCTTAAAATTGGAATGATACAGAAAAGATTAGCATGGCCCTTACACAAAGATGACATACCATTTTGTGAAGCATCCCATATTTTTATGCAAAAATACTCAATAAAATCTCAGCAAATAGATTACAACTACAAATTTAAAAAATTATACATCATAATCAAGTGGGCTTTATCCTAGGGATGAAAAGTTGGTTTAACATATGCAAATCCATAAATGTAATTCACCATATCAATAAAAGCAAAAACAAAGACCATATGATCCTCATAATAGATGCAGAAAAAGCATTTGACAAAATTAAACAACCTTTTCTAACAAGAACACTTAATAATATAGGCATAGCTGGCACACTTCTTAAACTGATTGAAGCCATCTATGACAAACCGACAGCTAAAATCATACTGAATGTAGAAAATTGAAAGATTTTCCACTTAGAACTGAAACCAGACAAGGATGTCTAGTATTGCTTCTGTAACTCAATATATTGCTGGAAGATTTAGCCAATGTGATAAGGCAAGAAAAGGATATTAAGGGCATCCAAATGGGGGCAGAGGAGGTCAAACTCTCACTCTTTGCTGATGATATGATCTTATACTTAGAAAACACCAGAGACTCAATTATGAGTCATTCCTAGAGTGATCACGAAATACAGTAATGGCTCAGGGTATAAAATCAATGTCCACAAATCAGTAGCTTTTGTACAGGCCAATAATAACCAAGTTGAGAAGCAAATCAAGAACACAATTCCCTTTGCAGTGGCTTCAAAGTAAAGGAATACCTAGGAATACGCCTTACAAAAGAGGTGTAGGATATCCACAAAGATAATGATAGAACCCTAAGAAAAGAAATAGCAGAAAAAAATTTAAAAAAGAAAGAAAGAAATAGCAGAAGACATTAATAAATGAAGGAACATGCCATGCTCTTGGTTGGGAATAATCAACATTATTAAAATGTCTGTACTACCCAAAACAATCTACAGATTTAATGCTACTCAAAACAATCTACAGTTGATGCAATACCAATTAAAATACCAACATCATACTTCAAAGAACTGGAAAAAATAATTCTTCCCCTGGTATATAACTAGGAAAAACCCCATATATCCAAGGCTATTCTTAGTTATAAAAAAAAAAAAAAAAGCAGGAGGCATTGCTCTACCAGACCTCAGGTTATATTACAAACCCACAGTGATCAAAACAGCAGGGAATGGCATAAAAATAGAGACACAAACATATGGAACATAATAGAAAACAAGGAGATAAAACACATCTTTTATAGCCATCTGATCTTTGATAAACCAAAAAAAAGTATTTACTGGGGAAAATAATCCATATTCAATAAATGGTCCGGAGAGAACTTGATATAACCACACGTGAAAGACTAAAACCAGACCTGCACCTCTCACCTTACAAACATTTACTGAACATGGATAAAAGATTTAAATCTAAGACATAAAATCATAAAAAACCTAGGAGAAAACATGGGAAAACTCTTAAGGATAAAACCTAGGGAAGGATTATATAAAGACTCAGTGGCAATTGAAACAACAAAAATAAACAGATGGGACTTATTTAAGCTGAAAAGCTTCTGCACAGATAAGGACACAAAAATTAAAGCAAATAGATAACCTTCAGAATGGAAGAAGATAATTTGCATGATATAAATCTGACAAAGGGTTGATAACTAGAATCTACAGAGAGCTCAAATTAATCAATAAAAAAACAGCAAACAATCCCATAAAACTGGGCAAGAGACATGAATAGAACCTTTTCTGAAGAAGACAGATAATTTATTCACACAAGCGTGTGAATAAATGCTCATCATCCATAATCATCAAAGAAATGCAAACCAAAATCAACCTGAGATATCACCTAACCCCAGTGAGAATAGCTCACTTCACAAAGTCCCAAAATTGCATATGTTGTGGCTGATGTGGAGAGTAGGGAACACTTTTACACTGTTGGTAGGAGCAAACTGATATAGCCTCTTTGAACAAAAATATGAAGAATCCTCAAAGAACTCAAATTAGACCTCCAATTTGACACCACAATTCCCTACTAGACATCTACCCACAAGAAAAAAAGCATCATTTTATCATAAGGACATTTGTACTAGATTGTTTACTACTGCTCAATTTATAATCGCCAAGATATGGAAACAACCTAAATGTCCATCAACTCAGGAATGGATTGACAAGATGGGATATATGTACACCAAGGAATACTATGCAACCATAAAAGGGTGGAGACTGTACATGTTTTATATTAACCTGGATGGAGTTAAAACACATTCTTCTTAGTAAAGTATCATAAGAATGTAAAAACAAGTATCAAATATACTCAATACCAATATGAAGCCAGTAGACAATCTAATACATGCCAACATAAAAGAAAAACTCAATTAAATTCAAGATGAGGGAGGGGGAAGGATAGCAGGAGGGGTGTAAGGAGGAGAATGGGTGTGTTCCCACTTAACGGGCACAACATAAAAGTATATGGCACACCTTCTGGTTGCGGGACACAACTAAAACAGAGACTCTACATAACAAATGCAAACATTGTAACCTGGTTCTTTGTACCCTCACATTAATATGAATTTAAACACATTTTTTTTTCTTCTGTGACCAAAACCATATCTTGCTCTTAAAGATCCCAAATATTAAGGCTTACATGTATGGAGGAGGATTTTCTTTGTTGGGGCCATAAAAATATATTAACAGTAATTCTTTAAAGGCATGAGCTAGAACAACAGAAGGAAAAGAAAAAGATCTGTTTTGAGTTCATAGCAAAATTTCTACATAGTTTTACTCTAGGTGGATTTACCATTAAGACTCAGTAAATATAATACTGTTCAACCTCTATAGTTGACATTACACTGACCACCTCCTTAAGTTGACCTAATTTTCATGGACAAGATTGTTATCCCTTATATATATCAGTACACCAGGCCTACTACCTAATCTTGACCACCTCCATATGTTGCCCTGACCAGTTGACCGTTAAGTGGTCAACTTACAGAGGTTCTACTGTTTTTTCTGCTACAGTACATGGAGCTGGGCTGAAATGAAGTTTGAGGACTTTGAATACTAAATACAACTTAAATGCTTATTTTCTCTGGCACACAATAAAATTAGGGAGAGATATGGGACATCAAGACAGATAGGATAAATGCCATGGATTTTGAGTTATGTTTCTGATATTAAGATGTTTCACACATTTATTTAATAAACATCCAGTGGGATCAGTTCTTGTTTCCTGCCATTTTTCCTTTCAAAACTATTATAAATAATTTTGACACTCTTAAAAGAGATAAAATAACTTATTAAAGTAGCAATATTATAGGATTGGGATTTCCGGAGTACACTTAAAAATAGTATTGGGTGAGCCAGATGCATAGTTTAGAAGTTTTAGTGGGAACTGTATAAACTGAGTCTTAGGATAGAGTATCAAGTTGCTCTATGATGCTGGAGATACAGATATGAAGAAAACTCTATCCAAACAATTTTCGACCTACACACACAGTCAAATGTCGTCCCCCCAATTTAAACCATCTCAAAATGGATAACAAGTACAAAGTGTAAAGAAAAATAAAATAAATATGTTAAGAAAATTTGATGTAGTGGGAAAGTCTTTACAGAGGCCCTGTATTCAATTCTTGCCTTCAGCTTTTTCAAGTCAATGATTCAATTACTAGGTTTAATTATTTTTTTGCAAGTCAAGATTGAATTTGAACAATGGACTCTCTACTGTACAGCTTTTGCTATTAAATGGAGAAAAGTCCAAACACTGACAGCATCAAATGTTGGGGAGGAAGGTGAGCAACAGGAACTCAGAAACTGAGAAGCTGGGACTGCAGGCATATACCACCACACCTAGCTAATTTTTCTATTTTTTTTATAGAGGCATGGTCTCTCCATATTGCCTAAGCTGGTCTCAAACTTCTGGCCTCAAGCAATCCTTCTATATTGGCCTCCCAAAATGCTGCAATTCCTGAGCCATCATGCCCGGCTAGCCACTTGAAATCTTTGCTGTCATGCCTGCAAAATGGTATAAACACTTTAAAAGATGCTTGGCAGTTTCTTACCACACTAAATATACTCTTGTTATATACCACACCATTCATACTACTTGGTATTTATTCAAACGAGTTAAAAACATATGTCCACACAAAAACCTGGATAAGAGCATTTGTAAAAGGTTTATTCATAATTGCCAGAGCTTGAAAGCAACCAAGATGCCCTTTACTGGGTGAATAGATACAGAAATTATTAGCACATTCAGGCATTGAAGTTTTATTTAACACTAAGAAGAAATGAGCTATGAAGCAATAAAAAGGCTTGAAGCTAATTTATAATCCTTCTAACTAAGTGAAAAAATCCAATCTACATATGTTAGACTGTATGATTCCAACTATATGGCGTTCTGCAAAAGGCAAAATTATGAAGTAAAGAAGATCAATAATTTCCAGGAGTTAGGGAAGAGTGAGAACAGAGTATTTTTAGGACAGTGAAACTATTCTGAATGATGCCACAATGGTAGATACATGTCATTATATCTTTGTTAGAACACATACAATGAGTATGATATAAAGAGAGAACTCGAATGCAAACTATGTGTATGCACACCTGCTATGCAAATGTGTAAATTATGGACTTAGGGGGTTAAGGATGTGTCAGTGAAAGTTTCTGGACTGTAATGAACATGTGCAGGATGTTTACTGTGTATAAAGTGTGCACATATAGTTAGGGGATACAGTGGAACTCTATATATTTTGCTTAATTTTCTTGCGAATGTAAAACTGTGGTAAAAAAAAAATCAAGTCTATTAAAAAGAAAACAACACAGCACTCTATAGTGAAGAGGTATCTGCACTCCCATGTTAGTTGGGCACCATTTGCAATAGTGAAGGTATAGAATAAACCTACGCATTCATCAATGGATGAACAGGTAAAGAAAATGTAGAAGGAAACACATTATGCTAAGTGAAAATGCTTATTTTCACATTATGCAAAATGAAATAAATCTATAAGGAAATGTTAAAACAATTCTGCAGATATTTCTCTCAGAGTATTTTTTTCAATTTTTATTGTAATTCTTTCCAACCTACTTTTTGTCCTTAAAATAATATTAAACAAGAACATTACTCAGTTGTTACTAACTATAACTATTTATTACGCATCTATCATGGTCTAGAAACTGTTCTAAAAATCAGAATACAATTTCAAACTTGCAAGAGAAGTTTGAATTCAAAATTAAAATCTAATGAAAATAAAATATAATACCCAGAAAGACCAATCCATAAATAATATATTTTGCTTTGCTGATTAATGTTTTAAGGAATAATAATATGAATAGTAATGAGTGCAAGGGTTATCACAAGTTAAAAATAAGTGACTGAATTTTCCCTTATAGAAATAAGGGAAGAAATTTTCCCTCATTCCCTGTTCTTAAAAATATTTATTTTAAAAACTGGTGATTTTAATTTCCTTTCTGTCTCTTTGAAAAGTGTATGAATCTTTTCAAAAACTAAATAAGTCTCTTGACAATTTTAAGATTCAAAGATATCTTTCTCAAGACTTGGGAACTATCTTTTTTAATGTAGTCATCAAAAAATATCACCCCATCTCCTAATACCTGTGGGACTGGTAGGAACCTAACCTCAATTGACGTATTACTCCAAGTTGCAAAACTATAAACCCATGAGAAGTTTGTTTTTCTGTTAGGTAAAACCAATTAATTGACATAATTAGTCACCCTAACTATAAAGGGAATATAGGATAAATTATGTGCATGATAAATATGCTATCAGGTTCTATTTTATTTTTGAGACAAAGGTCTCACTGTCCCCCTAGGTAGAGTGCCATCGCATCATAGCTCATAGCAACCTCAAACTCTTGGGCTTGAACAATCCTTTTTTGCCTCAGCTTCCTAAGTAGCTGGGACTACAGGCAGCCACCACAATGCCCAGCTAGCTTTTCTTTTTTTCTTCTTTCTTTCTTTTTCTTTTCTTTTCTTTTTTAAAGCAGAGATGGGGTCTCATTCTTTTTCAGGCTGGACTCAAACTCATGAGCTCAGGTCATCTACCCACCTTGTCCTTACAGAGTGCTAGCATCACAGGTGTGAGCCACCACCCCCAGCCTATCTATCAAGTCCTCTTCTACGAGGGCTAGTTATTGTTCATCTTGAAAATATACAGTACATGCAATGGGTTCTATCTGCTTAGCAATATAAAAGGGTGATGCTCTCCCAATCTTGGCAATCTCTCAGTGGATTATCTGCTATGTGCATCAAATTCTGGTTTAACGCTTATTCAACAATAAAGTTATATTATTCCTCATCCACCTTGTCAGAGGGGCTTCTGAGCTGGAAGATTTTGCTTTTTAATTATATCTCCTCAGAGTAAGGTAGAAAATGATGCCACAGGATATTTGTGGAGATGTGAATTTAGAGAGCATGTTCTGCAGAAATTCTCTCTAGGGAACTGATATTTGAGTAGGGATTTGATTGTTGGGAAGGGATCACCTACACAAAATATCTATGGAAGACAATCCAAGCAGTAAGAATAGCAACTATCATAGCTCTGAGACAAAGATAAGCTTGGTTTATTTTAATGACAGAAAAAAGGCCAATATATAAATCTTAGCAAATAATAAATGATAATCAGATAAGGTCAGGACATGAGTTGTCATCACATAGGGCTTGCAGTCATTAAAAAGAGTTTATAAAGAAGATCCTAAGTGTAATTATGTGTTGTCAGTTAGCTCACAGTCTTAAAAATATTAACAGGCCTATTTTGTAGAGAATAATAATGAAGAGGAAAGAAGCTATAGCAATCATTAAGAGTCTATTATAATTGTCCTGGCAAAAAATAGAACTACAGTTAACAGCAGTGGATGGTTTGAGAGGGGATTGAATTAGGAATGATTTTTTGGGGTAGCCAACTCCATGTGGAAAGAATTCCAGAATAACTCCTAGGCCTTTTCCCCCTGGACTCATATAAATGGTGATACATACTTACTAACTGTGGTAGACTGGGAAAGACTAGTTTTAAGGAGAGAATCAAACATTCCATTCTAGCCATGTAGAGTTAAAGATACTCACTGGGTGCTTAAATAGAAACATCAAGTTATTAGTTAAAGAAATGAATCTGAGAGTCTGAAGCCAGAAACATATTTGGGGAAATCAACTTTCTATTGTCTTTTAAACCATAAGTCTGAATAATGTCATCTGGAGTAGAGTGGAGCTAGTGAGAGTTTGCCTGGAGAAACACAGGCATTTAGAGGAATAAAAGGTGGGAGAAGCCAAGGAAGGAAAGAGTCATTAGCACAACCTGAAGTAAAGCTAGGAGTGTTACCCACACCAAAATAATGATTTTGATTTAAAAGAAAGCCTTCCAGTGTGGCAGAGAGAGAAATGAGTTCATGTGTGCCGATGACAGATACCTGCTTTGGTCTTTGGAAAGCTGGTCCCTGGTGATGTTGATAAGATCAACTTCAACGGAGTGATGCGGAGAAGAATACAATTCAAATGGAATAAGGAAGTGAGGAAAAGAAGACCAAATACAGGCAGCTTTTTTTGTAGGCAGCTATAAAAGCGTGACTATAAAAGGGAACAGTTGTGGATTCACTTTTATTCATATATATACATATATGAATAGGGACATATTTTTCTCTCAGATTCTAAGACTTCAGTTATTTTGTTGTTTCCATTGCTGACAATATATGTATATGGTATTTTTAATTTAAAAAATTATAATTAAAGTTCTTTAAAAAAATCTTTATCATCTCCCTTGATAACTCAGTATTTTATTCTTTTTATTTTGTATTTTTTTTGAGTTCGATTTTTCAACTTACTTTTTGGGTAGTTTATTTTTGAAGCACACCTAGGTAAAATGTTTTCTGAGGCTTCATATATTAAAAAATGCTTCTATTTTTCCAAAATAAAAATAACTTGTTTGCATGTACTCTTCCTTGACACTTAAAATTATATCTGATTAACTCTACTTTTGTCCTAGAGCATTTTGATTATTCTTAAACTTTTCTCTTTTCTAATTTTATTTTATTTTTTACTTTTTCATTTTTTTTTAGATATGGGTTCTTGCTCTGGTGTCCAGTTTGGCCTCTTGAGTAGCTGGAATTACAGAATTTTTTGTTTGTTTGTTTCGTGAGGGACCTCTGGCTCTCCCAGGCACAAAGACAGGCACCTGCCTTGGTGCTGCCTCAAGCAGTTGCCACACTAGAAAAGAAAGACAAGCCTGGGTGACCCACCTTGGTGCTGCCCAACCTTGATGCCACCCTGAGCAATTATAGCACTTATGGGAATACCCTATCAATCTACAAAAGAATGCAGGGAATTCCCTAGCTAGGCAGCCCGGGCACAACAGGATCTGGAAAGTGACTTAGACTTAAGGTATGGCTGATTATCATGTTGTCTGCTGTCTGCCAGGGTGGTTTGATGGTGACATCTGAACGACGAGGAGGTTCAATCCAGACAATATAAAACAGAACCCCCAAGAATGACCAGAATCTCTTGTTATGACGGAGGCCCTTTTGTCATCGTCTATGGTGTCTTGCTCTTCCTCTGTAAGCCTATCTTGCCCTTCTGTAACAAACTGCTCATGCTTGCTTGCTTTCAGTGTCTCTGGTCATTCTTCAGCCAAGAGCACACCAAGAACCAAGAACAGACTACAACCCACCATGCCTAGGATGGAATCTCAATACCAATTTTACAAAATTTTTGTTTTGAAATAGTTTACAACCGCATATTACTTTTCCTCCGTATCCTGTTATTTTTCTTTAGATTGTTTCTTAGTGTTGTAGGATTATTTCTCAGGTTTCTCCTCTAAAATACAAATTGGAAATTGTTGCTCATCCTGTTCAAGCTCACCCATGCTTCCTTAGTGTCCGAGACTGTATTGTTGGCTTTGCAACTCGTCGTGTGCCTCTCCTTAACAGATCTAAACTCAGAATCATATGGATAAAGATATTTGGAAAAATTTAAGGCCATGCTTCCCTCACACAAATAACAGGTTTGTTGCCTTTTCCTATTGAGTTGTTCCTTGATAATTTTTAAAAAGACACTGCCTCACTACGAGTTATATGTTTCAATTCCATACCCTCAATCTCTCTAGTCATCTTCCAGAATTTTAAGCATAAAATATGAAGAAAGAAACTCTCAGTATAATTTATCCCAATGATCTATAACCATGTAACTGTAACTGTGCCTTTTTATAGATTGTAAGCAGAGCTTAAGATGCCTGCTTCACTATCCCTTCAGATATGCAAACGGAGGGAAAATGACACAGATGATGATAGCCTCAAAAAATTTTTATCATTAAAAAACAATGTACACTCCAATGTCTGAATCATCTCATGAACTTAGGATTCTTAATATGAACACAGTTCAGAAGGATTGTTACATGTCAGATCCCTTTTATTTAGAAAAAGGACAAACCTTTATAAATGTTTAACATCTTATTAAAATTATTATGTGAATTTTATCTGTCAACTTCAAATTCCTTTGATGATCATATGTCTATGTTAATACCCAAACCTATATCAGGGTACATCAATTATTTAACTGAAAAAAAACTAGAAATAAAGTGCATCTGCTCTGAAAAACGCTATAAAAATATGTAATATTTGAGAGATAATTGCTTCATTTCATAAGGAAAATTTTGGTCCAGAAACTAGAATTGTCGTGGTAGAATTGTGGGACGGGAGTAGGAGAGAAGGGTGTAGTGTGTTTGGATATATATATATTACATATATGTGTGTATGATATATATATCATATATATATATATGTGTGTGTGGTATCTTTAGAATACAACCTACCTAGTTAAATCAAGCAGGAGAAAACAAACCTGGGCTTACTTAATAAAGCATCCGTTTGATAGAATCAATATTTAATAGTTCTCAGTAAAGAATGTGTTCGTAGATATAGTCCCTGGTGACTAGCTGTTGTTGTTGGAACTGAAATAGAAATATCTAGGCAATGTAAAATTCTTGAGAATTATTAAAAGTCTCAAAGATCAGAACTGGGGGCAAGGGTCAAGGCTGCCTTATCACTAAGAGTCACTCGATGGGAAAACTCAGACGCTGATCTACGACTACAGTACCAAGGAATAAACTCATTAAGTCTCTCTTTGCATAAGTCAAGATTTACAGTAGACAGCTTTGAAACAAAACAACTCCATAACTGTGGAATGGCTGAAAAATGAGCAAAGCATGTATGTTTTCAAAGGTTAACGAAACACACATTTTCTCCGAAAAATATCCCTACAGACATTTGATGAAGTTATATTGAGAAAAGAACTGTCGAGGGTGCCGGAAAAATCAGCCTTAATAAACCAGTAGCATAAGTGACTTTCTACACTGGATTATTTCAAAGGCCTCAAAAAACTTCAATGAACCTCCATATCATTTCCCAACCTTTCATGCATATATTTATTCAACACAAGATGATGATAATGTGTATTTTTTCTAGTCAAACTGCAGGTCCCTATAGTGGAGATGGGGAAGATGGAGTCCTGTAGGGGTAAAAAAGTTTACAATAATTAAAACAAACAAAGAAACAAAAATATAAAACTCTCACCATTCATAGAAATGTTGAAATATTTTGTTTAACTTTTTCTTTCTGTCTTTATTAGTGTGGTGCTTGAAAAGCTATAGATTCTCATCGAGTATTTATATACATTTTACTAAAGACAAATGTAAAAATAGACAGGAGAAGTCAAGCAGGGTAAAAAAGCACCAAATAATTTTTTTTTTTTTTTTGCAGTTTTTGGCTGGAGCTGTGTTTGAACCTGCCACTTCCAGCATATGGGGCTGGTGCCCTATTCTTTTGAGCCACAGGTTATAGTGTCAGGAGTACACTTGAGAGTAAGAAGACTCAATTGTCAAATATAATACCTGCCTCATTATGGTATGATTGTGGACCAGAACATGATAAATGGTCAACACTTTGAAACACTGTTTGGGGCTTTCTCGTTATTCTACTGTCTCCTGAAATACTCTCCTTATGTATGTAACAAGAACTTCATTCATCCTTTTGCTCTTCAAATTCTAATAATTCCTTAGGTGATCCATGTATGGGTAAGACAAGAATCAGCCTAAACACAAACATTATGTTCTATCAATAAATGAATGGATTCACAGTGGATTTTAAAATGAAATTTCATTTCATTCATTCTCCAGTACTTCTAGTCTGAGAATAGCAACTTCCATCATCAGTAAATAAGTCATTTTAGGAGCCGTAAGACATTCAGCTTCTAGTCCTGAAACCTTCCCCGTGCCCTGCTCAGACAATGACATCCTCTAAAAAAGTTTGATGTATTTCTTCTGTGAAATTTTTTTCTCCCTTTATAAAATTCAGCATATGAGTCAAGGCAACTGGGAGAGATCAGTTTGGGGTAATCTTAGCTTTTTAAAGCCTGTGATGACTGATTAGAAATTCTGAGCTTTATTGATTTGAACTTTCAAGTATCTTTCAAAAATCTTCCTATAGATTCAAATTGATATTCTATACAAACCAGAAAAGAATGGAAATACAAGATATATCTGATTTTTCTGACTCTTTTAAAAGGAATAAACCAATAGGGAAAACTAGTATTGAAATGAGGGGAATTCACAACAGTGATCATGGGCATCGTAAAGCCTTGCAAGAGCATAAAGAAGTTGTCTGTTCCAGAAAACACCACACTTCATGTGGGTGAGAAGACTCTGTGCCTCAATCTATGCTTCAGATTTGTACCTTCCAAATGTTAGAACACATCCTTATGGACCTGGGAAAGATTAAGATTCTGATTCAGTAGGTGTGAGGTGGGCCTCAGCTTCTGCAGTTCTAATATAATCTCAGGTGAAGTTTCTCAACCTCAGTACCACCAACATTTTGAGCTGTGTAATTTTTTGTTTGGGTGGGTTTATCCTAGGTGTTGTAAGATTTTTTTAGCAGCACTGTGGCTTCTAACTGCTAGATTCTAGTAGGAACACCTCTGAAGAGTTGTGATAATCAAAATTGCATCTAGATGTTTCCAAATGTTCCCTGGAAGACAAAATCATCCCAAGTTGGAATACTAGTGTCCTACAAGATGCTGCTGCTCGGGTCCTGAGAAGAGAGGTTATTAGAGGATTCTTCTAAGTCTCTCCCACAAAATACATCTTCCCACAAAATGAAAAGTTTGTGGGATCAGTACGGGGACACATCCTGAGTTTTGGTCTAGGTAACTAGACTTGTGATTCCTGCTAACATGATGCAGACTTGCTTCCAAAATTTATGGGGACCTTGTCACCTGATCTGTTTCCCCAAGGAGTGACCATGTTAGTGATGAACGCAGCACTAGATTTTTAAGATGGTTGACCCAGGGGAGACATTTTGGGGATAGGCAGAATGAGCTCAGCATAGGTATTGGGATGTGTGCACAGGCGTGCAGTCCCACCACAGCACAGGACAGAGCAAAGCAGAGAAGAAAACCCAGTGGGGCACAGCAGAGTGAAGCTGAATCTGGATCCTTCTCATACATCCATGTTTGGTGCAGAAATTCTTAAAAGTCTGAAAGTTCTAAATTCAACCTTGACTTTGTAGTTCATTGTGATGGTTATCATTATACAAATAGGAAAATAAAAATAATTATTTAGTGCTTTGTGGCTGATTCATGACTTTTAAATAAGCCTATGTGGGCCTACATTTAACTCTTGTCTTAGACCTCACAAATGTTAAGGATTGGTCTAGTTTCATAGTCGGCAGAGAATTTCAAATGTTCCCCAAAGGGATAAGGTCATTATTATTGGGGAAAAGGAGAGTCTTTTATCATATGAGAAAATTTAGTTGCTTAACATGACAAATATTTTTGGAATTATAAAAATTAGCATAAACATAAAGCTAAACCTGAAACATGTATGTCCCCAGGAATCTGATGCCAAAGACCATTTTCTTTGTGCTATGCTGGGCATTGGCAGGTTTCTCTGTAAAGTGTCAAATAGTAAATATTTCAGTCTTGGCAGAATAAACTCTGTTGCAATGACTCAATTCTGTTGTAGCTCGAAAGCAGACATAGATGATGCCTAAATGGGTGGTTTGGGTTGTCTTTTAATAAAACATTCCTTACAAAAACCATTTATAGTTCTAAGCCCTGTGCTATTAATATATTCTCCCTTAAGACAAAAAGACTGTAAGATATCATGCTAGTGAGGCATAATATAATGTGTTGGAAGACACTTTCTCAATACATGGTTAAATCAATCTATACACTATGTAGCTATAAAGATAAAAATAAAAGAATAGGTTTTTTGGTAAAAAATATTTCACTTTTATTGTCCAACTAGCCCCCAAATCTTGTCTGTTATAGTTCTTAATTTCCATTTGTATAATTATCTCACTTGAATGAAGTGTAGAATTGTTTCTTTAATATGAGACTTATGAAGACATAGATACATTTCTGTATATGCTCACATACATACCTGATGAATAAATTATCAAACTGACTGAAAACCTACTGTAAGATGAAAATCACATATAACAAATATTAACTTGCTCAAATATGACATGAATTAACTTAACAAATGACATAAAATATTCAATTCTTCTCCATTCTATAGAATCTTTATCATGGTGTCCAGAAGGGACTTTTATCTGCCTTGGTCTTGTCTGAATTGTTTATTCATTTGTGTTTTACAAATTTTGTTCATATCAATCCATGGATTATAGTCTTCTTACCTCACTTTAGCATATATTGGGATGTCACTCTCTAATATAGGCATACCCTAGAAATATTGCAAGCTTAGTTTCAGTCTACTGTGGTAAAGATCATCATCATTAAGTCACACTTTTTGGTTTCTCAGTACATATAAAAGTTATGTTTATACTACACTGTAGCCTATTATGTGTGCAATATCATTATTTCTAGAAGGAATAATATTCATATCTTAATTAAAAATATATATATTGAGAAAGAGTCTCAAGCTGTTGCCCTGGATAGAGTGCTATGTTGTCACAGCTCACAGCAACCTCAAACTCTTGGGCTTAAGCAATTCTCTTGCCTCAGTCTCCCAAGTAGCTGGGACTACAGGTGCCCGTCACAATGCCCAGGTATTTTTGGCTGTAGTTGTCATTGTTGTTTGGCAGGCCCAGTCTGGATTCCAACCCACCAGCTCTGGTGTATGTGGCTGGCACTCTAGCTGCTGAGCTACATGTGCCGAGCCATTAATTAAAAATATTTTGATGCTAAAAAGTTCCTACAAGTGCCCTGTGGCTTAAATAAGTCATAATGTTTTTACCAATTAGAGTGTTTTGTCTTCATATTAATGACTGCTGTTTGATTAAGGTAGTGGTTGCTGAAAGGCAGAGTGGCTGTGGCAATTTCTTAAAATAAGACAAGAATGAAGTTTTCCACATCAAGTGACTATTTCTTTCACAAACATCTCTTTGTACCACATTATGCTGTTTAATAACATTTTACTCACAGTAGAATGTATTTCAAAATTGAGGTCATTTCAGCTTTGTGGTTAGCTGAAAAAAAAATTAAGGCCAACTTTCTCAAACACTGCTGCTACTTTGTCAACTCAATTTATGGAATATTCTAAATCTGCTGTTGTCATTTCAACAATCTTCATAGCATCTTCACCAAAAGTAGATTCTATCTCATCCTAAGAATTAATTCCTCATCTGTTTGAATTTTATTTGAGACTGTAACAATTCATTCACATCTTCAGGTTCCAATTGATATTTAGTTTTATTGCTATTTCTACTATATCTGCACTTTCTTCAGTAAACTCTTAAGCCTCTTGAAGTCATCCATGAGAGAATCAGTTTGTTCCAAACTCCTATTAATGTTAATATTTTGGTATCCTCCTATGAATCACAAATGTTCTTAATAGCATCTATAATGGGGAATGCTTCCCAGAAGGTTTTTAATTAACTTTGCTCAGATTCATCAGAGGAATCACTATCTATAGCAGATATAGCTTTACAAAATTCATTTCTAAATAGTTACTTAAAAAATTCAAATTACTCCTTGATCTATGAGCTGCAGAATGGATGTTGTATTAGCAGACATGATAATCCTTGTGCATCTTCATCAGAACTCTCAGGTGACCAAGTGTATTGTCAATGGGCATTAATATATTTTGAAAATAATTTTTCTTTTCTTTCTGAGAAGAAGATCTTAACATTGAGCCTAATCTATCCAGTCATGCCATAAACAAATGAGCTGTCATCCAGAATCTGTTGTTCCATGTATAGAACACAGGAAGAGTGGTTTAGCATAATTCTTAAGGGCTCTAGGATTTTCAGAATGGAAAATAAATATCAGATTCAACTTAAAGTCACCATTGGCATTAGCCTTACCAAGAGAATCTTTGATGCTTTGAAGCCAGGGAGTGATTTCTCCTTCTCTAGTTATGAAAGTTCCCAATGGTATCTTTCAAAACAAGGCTATTTCAGCTATTTAGTGTAAACATTGTCAGTTATTTTAGCTAGATCTGGATATCTTGCTATGTCACAGGCAAACTCCCAGCCTGTTCCCCCACCCCACAGGCAAGCTCTCAGCCCATTTCCCTGCTCCCCAGGATCGATTCCAAGAAAAGACTTCAGAACAAAGAAGCACGGGAAGTCCCAAGTTTCAAAAACCCCTGCCCCCCAAGTTCCTGGTGAACAATGGTGGAAACCTACCTCAGCTATGTTACCCAAGTGGTAACCATTATTACTTAAATTGTAACCATTGTTACCTAAATTGTATCCATAGTTACCCAAGCTATAACCCTGCCCAGAGATAACCACAATGTTCTGCTTCTGTATTGGCTTGCTTGCTTAGCTACATACAAAAAAAGATATAAAAAACAACCTACCCTCCACTTTAGGGCCAACTGCCTCTCAGGGCAGCAGTCCTCTGTGCAGATGTAATAAATTACCAATTAATTGCATCTAAGTGGCGTCCCAGTCTATCTTTTCAGGTCAAGATGGGTACAACAGCTATAGCTTCTAGATCAGCACTTGCTACTTCACTTTGCACTTTTATGTTACTAGGGTCAGATTTTATCCTTCTTTCTCATGAACCGGCCTATTCTACCTTCAAACTGTTCTTCAGCTTCCTCATTTCAATCATCCTTCATAGAATTTTACATAATTAAGGCCTTGTTCTAAATTAGGATTTAGTAAGGGGGTGCTATGTCTGTTTAATATTTTATCTGGACAACTAAAATTCTCTCCACATCAACAATAAGTCTATTTTGCTTTCTTATCATTCATGTGCTCCCTGGAGTAGCATTTTCAATTTCTTTTTTTTTTAATTTTTTTATTATTTTTTTATTCTTATACCATAATTATGTACATTAATGCAATCACAGGGTACAGTGTGTTGCTTTCATATACATTTTGAAATACTCTCATCAAACTGGTTAACATAACCTTCATGTCATTTTCTTAGTTATTGAGTCAAGACATTCATACTCTGCTTTTAGAAAGATTCACTTGTACCCTTGTAAGATAAACCATAGAGATGACCCTACCAATCACCCTCCCTCCCCCTGTCCACCCCCTCACCTCCCCTCTTCCAACCCCTTCCCATATTCTAAGGCTATAATTAGGTTATGACATTCCTATGAAAGCTATGAATTAGTTTCAAAATAGGACTGTGTACATTGGATACTTTTTCTTCCATTCTTGTGATACTTTGCTAAGAAGAACATTTTCCAATTCCATCCATATAAACATGAAGGAGGTAAAGGCTCCATCTTTCTTTAGGGCTGCATGGTATTCCATGGTGTACATATACCACAATTTATTGGTCCATTCGTGGGTCGATGGGCATTTAGGCTTCTTCCATGACCTAGCAATTATGAATTGGGCTGCAAAAAATATTCTGATACACATATCTTTGTTGTAATTCGATTTTTGATCTTCTGGATATACACCTAATAAAGGAATTGCAGGATCAAATGGCAGGTCTATTTTTAGTTCTCTCAGTGTTCTCCAGATGTCTTTCCAAAAGGAATGAATTAATTTGCATTCCCACCAGCAGTGTAGAAGTGTTCCCTTTTCTCCACATCCATGCCAACATCTCTGGTTTTGAGATTTTGTGATATGGGCTAATCTTACTGGGGCTAGGTGGTCCCTCAAAGTAGTTTTGATTTGCATTTCTCTGATGATTAAGGATGGAGAGCATTTTTTTCATATACCTGTAGGCCATGCACCTCTCTTCTTTAGAGAAATTTCTATTCAAGTCCCTTGCCCACCCTGAGATGGGATCGCTTGTTTTTTTCTTGCTAATATGTTTGAGTTCTCTGTGGATTCTTGTTATTAAACCTTTGTCAGAGACATAACCAGCAAATATCTTCTCCCATTCTGAGGGCTGTCTACCCATTTTATTTATCCACAGCCAAGTTTCTGCACAGCCAAGAACACAGTAAATAAAATGGGTAGACAGCCCTCAGAATGGGAGAAGATATTTGCTGGTTATGTCTCTGACAAAGGTTTAATAACAAGAATCCACAGAGAACTCAAACATATTAGCAAGAAAAAAACAAGCGATCCCATCTCAGGGTGGGCAAGGGACTTGAATAGAAATTTCTCTAAAGAAGAGAGGTGCATGGCCTACAGGTATATGAAAAAAATGCTCTCCATCCTTAATCATCAGAGAAATGCA
Organism: Otolemur garnettii; assembly: GCF_000181295.1. Taxonomy (NCBI): domain Eukaryota; kingdom Metazoa; phylum Chordata; class Mammalia; order Primates; family Galagidae; genus Otolemur; species Otolemur garnettii. The sequence continues at coordinate 64,851,203 of NW_003852396.1, read as the reverse complement.
AATCAAAACTACTTTGAGGGACCACCTAGCCCCAGTAAGATTTTTGTTTTTTAATTTGTTTATGTGATGAATTATATTTATAGATTTCCGTATGTTGAACCATCTTGAGATTCTGGGATAAAACCCACTTGGTTGTGGTGTATAATTTATTTGATGTGTTGCTGGATTCTGTTTGTGAGGACCATGTTGAATATTTTTGCATCAATATTCATTAGTGATATTGGTCTATAATTTTCTTTTCTTGTTGAGTCTTTTCCTGGTTTGGGGATCAAGGTGATTTTTGCTTGATAGAATGTGTTGGGTAGTATTCCGTCTTTTTCTATATTTTGGAAAACGTTGAGTAATATAGGTACTAGTTCCACTTTAAAGGTTTGGTAGAATTCTGACGTGAAGCCATCTGGTCCTGGCCTTTTCTTTTTAGGGAGATTTTGTATAGTTGATGCTATTTCAGAACTTGGTATAGGCCTGTTCAACATTTCCACTTCATTCTGACTAAGTTTTGGGAGATGATATGCTTCCAAGTATTGGTCAATTTCCTTCAGATTTTCATATTTCTGGGAATAAAGTTTCTTGTAATATTCATTAAGGATTTTTTGAATTTGTAATGGGCCTGTTGTTATTTCATCTTTACCATTTCTTATTGATGAGATTAGAGATTTTACTCTTTTTTTTCTTGGTTAGGTTGGCCAAAGGTTTATCAATTTTTTTTGACTTTTTCAAAAAACCAACTTTTGGATTTATTGATGTGTTCTATAATCCTTTTGTTTTCAATCTCATTTAATTCTGCTCTAATTTTGGTTATTTCTTTTCTTCTGATGGGTTTGGGATTGGAATGTTCTTCCTTTTCCAGCTATTTGAGATGTCCCATTAAGTTGTTAGAAAAATGTGTATTCAGTTTTGTTAGGATGTAATGTTCTGTAGATGTCTATTAAATCCAGAAGTTGAATAGTTAAATTTAAACCTAAGATTTCTTTGCTCAGCTTCTTTTTGGAGGATCTATCCAACACTGCCAAAGGAGTGTAAAATCTCTGACTATGATGGAGTTGGGGGAGATCAAGTTGCTCATTCCAGTTAGAGTCTCTTTTATAAATTGAGGTACAGTGTGGTTGGGTGCATAGACATTGATAATTGAGATCTCATCATACTGAGTATTGCCCTTAACAAATACAAAGTGGCCATCTTTATCTTTGGTTACTTTTGTTGGTTTAAAACCTATTGTGTCTGCGAATAAAATTGCAACACCAGCTTTTTTCTGTTTTTCATTAGCCTGGAATATAGATGACCATCCCTTCACCCTGAGTCTATAATTGTCTTTTAAGGTAAGATGAGATTTTTGTATACAACAGATGTCTGGTCTAAGTTTCTGTATCCAATTAGCCAATCTGTGCCTCTTTAGGGGACAATTTAAGCCATTCACATTGATTGCAATTATTGATAAGCCTGATAAAATTTTAGGTATCAAGTTGTTCGAAAGTCCAGTGGACATTTTTAATCCTTTTGCCATTGTAGAAGTTGGAGCTTGATCAATAGTTTCTGAGTTAGTTTACTTTTGTGGTAAAGGAGGATTGGTCCACTGGTCCTTATGGAGAATAGGTCTAAGAATATCCTGGAGAGCTGGTTTGGTCATGGCAAATTTCTTCAATGCATGGATGTCATTAAAGTATTTAATTTCTCCATCATAAATGAAACTCAGTTTAGCTGGATACAGGATCCTGGTCTGAAAGTTATTTTGTTTTAAGAGATTAAATGGGCTCGGCGCCTATAGCTCAATCGGCTAAGGCACCAGCCA
>NW_003852396.1:64754311-64849168 GCF_000181295.1 Otolemur garnettii | reverse complement strand
ATGTTGATGACCACCCTCTTCTGGCCTGAAAAGTTTCGACAGAGAGATCTGCAGTTATTCTAATATTCTTCCCCTTGTAGGTTATGGTTTTCTTATGTCTCGCTGCTTTCAAGATTTTCTCTTTCATATTCACTTTAGTGAAGTTAATTATGATGTGTCTGGGAGATGTCTTATTCGGGTTGAGTCATGCTGGGGTTCTGAAGCTGTCTGCAATCTGAATTTCAGGATCTCTTGACATATCTGGGAATTTCTCTTTCATAATGTTATAAAGAAGAGCCTCTGTGTTTTGTAAAGCAACTTCATCACCTTCAGGGATTCTTATAAGGTGAATATCAGTTTTCTTCAAATTATTCCAGAGCTCTCTGAGAGAATGACCCGTTTTTGCTTTCCATTTCTGATTCTCTTTGGATGTTTGGACATATTCAGAAGCTTTGTCTTCTACGTCTGAGATCCTTTCTTCTGCCTCCTGCACTCTGTTACCAAGAGATTCTACTGTATTTTTTCAGATCTTTGAGGACTTGCCTTAATGTTTCAAAATCTTTGGTGATTTTGTCTTGGAATTATTTGAATTCTTGAGTGGAATTCTTATTTGGAATGCTCCTTGAATTTGTAGTTCTATCTTTGCCTCTATTCTGTTTATCTTATTTGCAATCCAGATTCTGAATTCAATTTCTGACATCTCAGCCATTTGTTTATAAAGGGGATATTCAGTTTCATCTGCCACATCCTTTCTTGGGGGGGGTTGACCTACTCTGGTTATTCATATTACCAGACACATCCTTTCTTGGGGGGGGGTTGATCTCCTCTGGTTATTCATATTACCAGAGCTTTTCTGCTGATTCTGCCCCATGATTATTTTACCCCATTTGGCTTTTCCCCTTGACGTTTGTCAAGGACCCATCCGGTGTTATGGCCTGAGAGACTGGGGACCTGTTTGGTGTGGTGGGGCTAAGTTGCTCTGTCTTATTTTCAGCTGGTCTCTGTCCTACCCTAGTGATTCAGTTACTCTTGGTTGAAGTCTCTGCTATGGAGAAATACCAGCAATTAAGTCACCCGGCCCCCCATAAACAACAATTGGGCAAGGAAAATCAAACCTTCCCTCAACCTTACACCCAGGGTGCCCCTTTGAATAGTCTCTGGGTGGTCTGCTAGGTTTAAGGGGTCCAAATCAGTTGTCCCAGTCAGCAGCAGTTTCAGGTGGAAGAGTTCAAATATCCCCAGCAGCTAGATAAGAGGGATCTGCTCGCAGCTCAGATATAACTTGCTCCAGTGCTCCATGAGGGCAAAGGGACCCACCCAGCAAATGGGTTAGTCTGGGAAGGTTAATACCTCCTTCCCCACCTTGCACCCAGTCACTCGTAATCCTCCAGGTCTGTGATCCTATTCACTCCAGTAGGCAACTGCTCCTGGGGTTTATGACTGCCAAAATCACCCAGAAATCTGCGTCCAGCAGAGGGGCCTTGTGTGTTTAAATTAGGCTGTGAAAGTTCTCTCAATTCCAGCCCCCCTCACCTTGTCTTCCAGCTAGATTCCTCTGCAAGTCAGAGGCTGCTAGAGCCGATGAGGAACTCAACCCTGGGCAGCAATTAGTGTTTACACTCAGGTGTCAATCCCTGCTTCTGCCCACCCACTCCTTTTATCTCAACATTCCCCTGAGGGTGAGGTGCTCTTTGGGAAATCTGAGTCCAGTCTGGCAAGGGAAGAATTTAGGCTTTGGAAGTTCTTGCCATTCCAGCCTCACACCTTTTGTCCCATCTAAATTCTTTTGCAAGTCAGAGGCTGATAGAACTGGTGAGGAATTCAGCTCTGGTCAGCAAGCTATTAGAGTTTACACTCAGGTGTCAATTCCAGCCTCTGCCTGCTCAAGGCCTTTGTCTCAGCTATATTCCCCTGAGGGTTGGTGCTAATGGTCTCTCTACTTACTAAAGTTACCAAGTCCATTCCACCTGTGGCTGCTGTCCGGAAGCTCTGGTTACCCAGAGAGATGGGGCTTGCGTATCTAGAATGGCATCAGTTTGCAGCTCAGGATGCCACTGTTGCTGTATGGCTTCCTCTGAGCCAACTTTCTTCTCCTCACTCCTATGCCACAGTCAGCACAGAGCAGCACTAGCCCTTTCCTCCTCCACTTCTCTCAAGGAGATGCCCAAGAATTTGGACTCCATAGGTAACAAACCTCCAGACCTCAGGGTGTGTGTGTGGGGGAATCCTTGGAGTTCAATGTTGCAGGTGGAGAATATATACAGTTTTGTACAGTTTTACAGTTTTATGCTTGTCACAAGGGTGCCATGGCACTCCAGCATGGGTAGGAGGTTCAGTTTTTAGGAGGTCCCTCCGGTGGGATAAAGTGGGAGGATGCTTGAACTCTACTTGCTTGTTTGCATGGAGTAAACTGTGAGCCCTTCTTGTGGGGGAGGGAACTCTCATCCACTTGGTAGTGGATTTTGTACCTTTTAGTTGTATTTTTGGGGTCACAGCTTGCCCCAGGAAGGTTGAAGTGTGCTCTTCAATCTTCTCCCTTGGCTCTGCTACAAACCATCAGCTCCCTTGCTAAACTTTTGTCCTTTAGCCTCCTTCTGGATGGGAGCTTCTGTAAAAAGCTGGCTTCAGTCCACCATCTTGGTTCCACCCACCACCACCCCCGCATTTTCAATTTCTTGCAAGAACTTTTCCTTTGCATTCACAATTTTGTTAATGGTTTGGCACAAGAGATGTACCTTTCGGTCTACCTTAGCTTTCAACATTCCTTCCACCCTAACCTTAATCATTTCTAGCTTTTGATTTACAATGAGAGACTTATACCTATTCCTCCCACATGAACATTTAGAGGCCATTGTGGGTTTTTAATTGGCATAACTTTAATATTGGTTTGACTCAGGGAACCAGGAGGCCTAGGGAGGGGGAGAGAGATAAAGAATTGGCTGGTTGGGGGAGTATCTAGAAACCACAGAACATTTATCAATTAAGTTTTATGTCTTATATGGGCTCTGTTACTGGTTCCTCAAATAATTATAGTAGTAAAATCAAGGATGACTAATGACAGATCAAAATAATGGATATAATAAGAATAAAAAGGCTTGAAATATTATGAGAATTATCAAACTGTGACCCAGAGATATGAAGTGAGCACATGCTGTTGGAAAAAAAATTGCACCAATAGACTTGCTCAAGGTGGTATTGCTATAAACTTGTAATGTTTTAAAAACAAAAAGTCTACAAAGTACAATAAAGAGAAAACTCAATAAAGTGAGGTGTGCCTCTAGCGGGATCTTCATTACTTCTTGAATAGAGTTGCAACCTTTGTTCATCTGACCTTTTAAATGTTGTTTTGAGTATTGACTTTTTATCAATGATGTTTGGAAAGACCTTAAGATCAGTGACTTAATTACTTGAAAAATCATACCTCCTCTGTTTCCTTATCACATGTTCTCCCTATGTAACATAACTCTTCAACCCCTGTGGGGTAATTTGTTTGTTTGTTTGTTTGTTTGTTTGTTTTTTAAACCCAAGTTATGGCTGTTTATTGGATTGGTGGGAAAGGGATGTGAACTATAATTTGCTTTTATTGAAGGAAAGTAACTTCTTAATTGCAAGATGAGTTGTAGATGGGAATCCCACTTCTGATATAAAATCCTTACACTATATCTTCCTATGCAGCTTCAGCTCATTATCAGGTGGACCATCAAGTCTGCTTTATAATAATTAATATAAGTAGAATTAACCATTTTTTCCATTTTTCAGGCACTTCTTGATATCCTTTTCTGAGGGCCTAAAGGAATTGATTTATTCATACTAGGGCATGTAACTAAAAGAATGTCTTTTTACATTAAGATATCCACATGCAAGCGCACAATCATGACCTACCCAGAGAGCTTCTCCCCCCAACAACAACAAAAATAACCAGAAAGAATTTTAAAGTCAAAAATGAGCACTATATTTTCATTCTCTACCTTTCACTTGTAATCTTTATCAGGTTGTGGTGTAGAGAGAAAGGCAAGCTGATAAAAGTTTTTCAAGGCAGGGAAAATATTTTCAGGCTGATAGATTCAAAAATACATCTACAAGGCCAAAAGGAAATACATTATACAGAACACACCAAGAAAATGCTCCCAAGATAGAAAACCAAGGTTGCTGCTTATTTCTACCTAAAACAGCTTTAAGGTCTTCATTCTTCTTTTTCTGTAGCTAATACATTTCCAAACTGCAATTATCACACATGAGTAAAGCAGTGCAAATGTTCTGTACTTTCTCTAGCAATTCTCAGGCTATCCTTGATAATAATAATGGTGATGGACAGGAGTTTTATTTCTGGAAGCACAGTCACCATGTAAAACCAAATTATCAGATTTCAGGGCCAAAAAGAACATTTTGTTGGATGTAATAGTTATAAATCATTCCTCTCTAGAATATTGGAAGTTGTGGCTTTTAGCAAAGAAATATATCAAATGTAGTTTAATATTGATTTTTCCCTACTTCAGAAATGCATTTCAACCAAAAGGATCCCAAAGCTTAGTAAATCTACATGCAATCCTTATGCAGGCTACAGTTACAGTTTTCCTTTTATTTTATTGAAAAATGTTTGTGACGGTTCATTCAATTTGTTCTCCCAAACCTGACTTGCTGGTTATAGGAGTACACCATGAAGAAGTATGGCCTTGGGTTTGTTAGAAACATCAGAGTGTGTGGATTGGAAAGCAGTGGATGGTCTGCTAAGTGGATGCAGCACTCCACACACCCCTTGTGAAGCTCCATCCCTCAATAAGTGTCTAATACAGCAGATTTTATAATGTGTGGGCACATCAGCCAGCCCATAGGGTTGTGTTGGACTATATTTTGTTATCTAGACAAAAAAAGAACACACTGATAGGCTATGCAGTTGTCTTCTTGGATTTTGATATTAAAATATAGAGGAATATGTTCAAATAGTGTTGGTACTGGGAAGGGGCCACAACACTGATCATTCCCCATCCAGGGACTTTTCACCACCCAGCAGTCCAGGAGATTAGAGAAAGAGCAGGAGACATTCACACCCAGAGTTTTTATGGCAGAGTTTCTGTGGAGACCCGGGATGGACTGACACCATCATAGAGGCCTACAGTGAGGGAGATAGTGCTGGGCTGAACTGAGTTCTCAAGAATTTTTTATTAGGATTTTGGTGTTGCACATATACAAAGCGGAAAGTGAGACGCTAATAGTCTCCTGACTAAGTTAACCAGGTGGTCTTTTTAATTAAGGAAGACTATCAGAGTGAAGGACAAGAAAGCACTAAATCACGGATCAAAAAACCCCACTGTAGGGGCTGAAAGAGGGAAAGCTACAGCTCACAGGCTAGGTAGCTATGGCTGGAGGGTACCTGTCAGCTGCTAGCTAACTTCACTGATATTCTGTCTCTGCTGAGCTACTGATTTCTATCTAGACATTTCCCAAACTTGTCTCGCATCTACTCTGCTGAACATTCCATCCCCCTGACCACAGTAGATGTGCAGAGAAGCAGCGGCTGAGGCCCTGGCCATGCCAGCAGGAATCCTCTGGAATGCCAGCCTACACTGTGCTTCTACCTGTGAAATAGTAGTGAACTATTAATTCTAAAGATGTGAGTGCCATAAGAAAATGGAAAGGCTAAGTTTCCATTTTCTTATGGCACTTACATCTTTGAAACTAATTTATAGCTTTCATAGGAAAGCTATAACCTAATTACAGCCTTAGAATATGGGGAGGGGAGAGGGAGAAAGGAGGAGAGAGGGTGGATGGGTGGAGGGAGGGTGGGGTCACCTCTATGGTTTATCTTACAAGGGTACAAGTGAATCGTTCAAAAAGCAAAAGCAGAGTATGAAATGTCTTAACTCAATAACTAAGAAAATGACATGAAGGCTATGTTAACCAATTTGATGAGAGCATTTCAAATTGTATATGAAAGCACTACACTGTACCCTGTGATTGCATTAATGTACACAGCTATTATTTAATAAATTAAAAAGAAAAGAAAATGGAAAGTATAAATGAGCACAAGGCCAAGTTAGAATACATTTTATATAAAGTTCCTTTCACGAAACTTTCAACATGATGTTAATCGGCAAGAAAAATGATTTGAATCTTAACACAAATATGTGAAATGCTGTTTTAAATTAAGTTTTTTGTATTATTGTTATTACAAGCCTTCTCAGAATGTTAAAATGCAGATATGAATTATGAATCTTTACATAGTGTAATACCCAAACATTGGCTGTACATCTCAGGTTATTTTATAAATGCATATCTTAGAACACTAGATTTACATTGATGCCATTTAGAAAGTGGTGACAAAATGAAAAGAAATGGAAGGGCAAAGGGAAGAGAGAAAGATTTTTTTTTTTAATTTAGAAAAAAAATTAAAAGAAGTTATTCAAAGTCACTGAATCTTCACAAAAGTAGAAAATACATTTGGTTAAAATAGAAAGCAGAGTACACAGGTTTCAGAAGGATGACAAGATAACTTATCATTACATTATTGCCTAGTTACTTAAAAGATCTTGAATGCTCCTGAATTAGACTTCACTTCTATGAAGACTTGCGCTGAACTGTCTCTTATTGCTCTATGATTCTTTTACTATTAAAAACACATTAATTATGTTAAATCAGTGTGGAGCAATTTGTCTAATTCAAAGTTTCAACTGAAAGCTGTGCTTTCACTCTCTTTGTTGACTTTCCTTGAACCACTGGAGAAGAAATGAGAGCCTCCTGGACACTGGTGTCATTGAAGGTTGGAGCTCTCCTACTTCTAGGAGCGTGATAAAGTGGGGAACAGACAGGCCTTGTTCTGAGGATATCTGTGGCCAGCAAGCAGGGCCTTTTAGTAGGCTTTGTTCAATGGCAGAGAATAGTAATTGTCTAACCATTATCATTCTTTTCCCCTTTCTTCTGAAAGAACTCCCATCCCCACCACTGCCACCATCACACAGAATTACTGGAAGTAGAAATTTGCCCTATAAAAATGTCCTATTTACAGATTTTCTTCCCAGATGTGTGCGGGTAACACAAGGCAAGCAGAAGGGTAGAAATTCTTCAAAGCTTTTTTCCCCCTCCTTTTCTCTTCCTCTTGCCAAAATCATGAATGTGATGATTTAGGTGACATGAGCCATTGTTAGGAGTGGAAGACCAAGACTGTTGCAGCAATCTGATCTATCCAGTTTCAAGACATTGCTCAACCAAAGACTGAATCCACTCACTTCTATATTTCCTGGTACATGGAGAGTTAACTCTTGTACAAAGACTTGTCCTTTAACATACTCTGTTTCCTCAGTGTTTGAGGGCTCTCTTTATAGCTTACCAGGCCTATTAACTGGTACAGAAGACACTAGCTGGTCTTATTAGCTACAAGAGAATGACAAAGACTGGAGCCATGATGTGTTATTCCAGAATGTTCCAAAGTTACGGCCATAAGATATTTCTGACAAATACTGGGTTAAATATGTCTCCCAGCATACCCAGGCCCTGAAGAAGTATTGGACTATGTTGGAACAGGTAGAATTTTAAAATATATAGCTACAAGTCCATCATGTATTCAGCTAAAACACGACCTTTTTACTTGGGTGCTAACTGCTGCATTAAAGTCAATTTCCATCAGTTTGTTTTATAGTTAGGGCTTATGAGAATACGCTACTTAAAGATGTAACTTTATAATGAAAATGGAGATCATATAAAAGGTAACATTTGTTTTCACAGCCCAAGTACAAGAAAACAAGTTCACTCAGGGACCCATGTCAATAATTGTTCAGGATTCTAAAGATATTGAATTCTATTCAACTTACAGAGCATAATTAACACATGAAGCCAAAACTATGAATTTTTATGCTGAAACCACATTTGGGGGGTTGTTGAAATTAAATCAAACAATGCTTTGATTTTATTTTCATGTTCTGTGATGAGGTGCCTCTCAATAAATTCTTACTGATATTTGAAGAAGAGATTACTAGAAGAATCTCTTGTTACACATACTGGAAGTCCAGTATGTCTTTGTGGAGAAGGAATTGAGGAATGGAAGTGAGTCTTTTCAGGACAGACAATAGCAGCATATTTACAGAGGTTTGACTAAAACAGGAGATGAGAGATTGGACAGAAATATTACAACCCTCGTCCTAGAAGATGTATCTGTATAGCTATGACTATCTATTGATAGAAGTGTTTAGATGAATTTGAAGCCATTATGTTATGCAAACATGAGTTTTGGAATATAATCTCGAAAGCTTTTTATTCTTGTTACCCACTTGCAGTATAGAATATATTCAGGGAGAGAAATGTCCCTTTGCCATTGGATGAAAGCACACAGGAAGAAAGACTGTACAGTATATCTTTTTTTAACCACTCATAAATAATCAAAAGTTAAATTTTAATCTAACTAACAAGTAACAGCTCATGTTACCAAAAAGCTAATTATAGTATATCATTCATCATTTTAATTTTTATTCAAAGACCATGAGTCAGACATCCCTCAGCCAAGTGTGGCTTTGGTTAATTAATCTCGTTTGCTCCAGACCCCTTGGATGAAGGAGAGAAGTGGAGGGGGATGGAAGGGGCTGGGGGAGGTTTGATAGAGGGAGGATAAACGGTGGGGCCACACCTACGGAGCATATTGCAAGGGTACAAATCAAATCTACCAAGTATAGAACATAAATGTCTTAACACAATAATTAAGTAAATGAGGTGAAAGTTTTATTAATCAATTTGATGTAACCATTCCAAATTGTATAAAAAAACAACAACACAGTTTACCCCATAAATGCATAAATATATTCATGATCTATGTGTATATGGCTTAATAAAAGGAAGAAAAAAGATGGGCATGTGGAAGCTTTTATTTTCTTCCTTTATTGTTTCAAAAATTTCTGCCATATCCATGCATTCCATTTAAAACAATAAAATGATGATTTTTTAAAAGTAAGAACCATGAAAAAATATACTGCATGTGACAGTTAACTCAAAGTTGCAACTAACTAGATGATGCTATCACATGTATAAAAGGTTTTGAAGAACATGTTTGAAAAATGAAACAATAATCTGCAAAGTGAACTTAGACAAAAACCAAAAATCTACAAGGGTTTTAGGCCATCAGTGTGCTCAGAAGATCAGAAATAAGAAGGAAGACAAAAAACATCCAAACTTCTAGCAGTTCCTAAGAAATGCAGAAAAATCCAGCACTTCTAACCTATTTATAAATACTATCTTTACGTCTTAGGATATTATTGGGCATGAGAGTGAGGCTTACTAAATATATTTTCTTTTTTTTTAATAAACATATTTGCAATGAATAAATGTACAACTAAGAAGAATCATCGCTTATTTGGTTCACTATGAGGAAGAAAGGCTTTCTTCATAAAGTCATAACAGATATCTTCTAATACTTCATACTCGTAAATGATGGCTTATAGCAAGATACATAAACACACACACCTACATAACATACATTCTGTAGTCTACAGATATCAAGAAGTGTTTTCCCTCAGCAGTGATAATGAGTTTAATAATTTCCTATTCAAAAGTGATATCTTCCTAATATATGCGGTAGGAAAAACATGAAGAGATAATATTGCAGAATTCATTTTCATTCATTAAGCTTATTTTTTCATAAAATATTATAAGTTGGTGAGTACGGGATCATCAATTTATATGTTTATGGACACACAGTTACTTTTAATTATCATGCTAAATATATATACAAACAGAATAAATGACTTTTATATATTCAGATAGAAAATAAATGTATAAATATGTCATATAAGATTTAGAATAGATATAGAAAGATACATGAAAGATCAAGAAACAGAGAAACATATAAGACATATGTACGTCCTTACACATATTATACATGTATCCTCATAAAAATTACATAAGATAAAGTAAAATAAGTTCAGTGATAAGTAAGAAAGAAAAGGCAATAAACTGAATGAGGTGGTGACAGCATGGAAAATGTAAAGAATGTATGTCTTTCAAGGCATTTATTTATTCAGGATGTCAGCAGAAGAATATAAACCGCATGCCAAGTCTATAAAGGTATATGCGGAGCTGATGAGTCAGGTGGGAAATGATGAGAATGTCATCATGTGTCATCCCTGAGTTACTCAGTAGATGGCAGGGACCAGCACAGTCAGGGCACCGATTTGGCCAGCTTGGTTAGAGTCGGTGATGGTCTTGTCTGAACAATAGAACAGGGACAAACCATTTGACATTTGGTACTTAATCTCTTCACTGTAGATTTTCAGGTAACAGACTCTAAACAATTGACATTAGTCTGAAGAATCTGTATGTTTCCTCAATAGGAAAAATTTGCAAGTACACAGGTAACAATGTTAAAAAAATCATAGAGGGGTGAATCCTTCAGGTCTCCTGTCTGATGAATCCTTGTCCTGGAATACTTACTGTTTTGTTGCATTTTACTTTCTCTGTCAAGGCAGTTTCTTTAGTTTGTGTATGATTTCTAGAGCCTGTGTTTTTGGTAATTGGGATTAAATTCTGAAATACTTAGAATGGGCCTGTGTGATCTAACCCTCTCATTTTTTTCTATGTGTTGATAGTGTATATTAGGATATATAAAGCATTAATCGGGCTTATGGTCTTTACTACCAAGTTGTAGAGAGGCTATATAGGGACTAATGGTGATACTATAACTCAAACATGACCTACAATACAGATACTCTGATAAGATCTAAAATGTAATGGTGGGAAAGCCTTTTTTAAAAAAATAGTTGTTAACAGATTCTCCTTGTTTCTATTTCTTGGAAATGCTTTTTGTACTTTCACATAATTTTGAATCTCTTGTATAATTGTTATAGAAATCTGTGAGTAGCATAAGTCACATGCAAAAAATAAAGACCAGAAATTTAAGATGCTATTTTTATGTTCTAATCATAGATCAGTGACAATTAACCAGATAATCTTATTCCAAGTCCTACAATATTTTTCTTTTACCCAAAGACATAAAAGTTATGCAGTGAGTCATCATTCTCCTCTTAGAGCTAATAAATACATAATTCAATTTGTTAAAAGTCAGATTTTTTTTGGAAAACTGTATGAAGAATTTGTCCCCTACAATGACAAAACTACCTTAAAATAAAGCCATCACTTCAGTAAAACATTGAATACAGATATGAGATTTAAAATATAGTATGGTTAATTCCATTAAACCCAAATCTTATTTAAATAATTTATTTGAAACTCACAGCTAATAGAAAAATTACTCAAGAAACCTAGCAGGGCAGCACCTGTGGCTCAAAAGGGTAGGGCGCTGGCCCCATATGCCAGAGGTGGCAGGTTCAAACCCAGCCCCAACCAAAAAAAAAAAAAAAAAAAAGAAAGAAAGAAAGAAAGAAATCTAGCAAAATAAAAAAATATCTTTTTTTCTTTATCAAAAAGTCTTTATGTGGCTCTCATTTTTAATGGATATCTTAACTAACTTTTTTAAAATTCCAGATTAATATAAGGGTACAAATATTTAGGTTACCTTGTTTTCATTTCCAAGGTAAAGTTCAAGTTCAACTTGAGCCCTTCACTTATCGGAGGTGTTGAACACCCTCACAGTACGTGAGATCCCACCAATTACCCTCCTGCCTCTTCCCCTCCTCTCCCTTCCCCCTTGTTAGCCTGTACTTGTGTTTTTTTCCTCCCATGGGGCATGTAGTTGTTTATATATTGGTTTCATATTAGTATTGAGAACACTGGATATTTTTTTTCCGTTCTTGTGACACTTTGCTAAGAAGAATGTGTTTCAACTCCATCCGGGTAAACATAAAAGATGTACAGTCTCCATCTTTTCTTATGGCTATTACCCCATGGTATGCATTTGCAAAAGTTTATTAATCCATTCATGGGTTTATGCCTTGGGCTGCTTCCACATCTTGGCAATTGTGAAGTGAGCTGCAGTAAACATTCTAAAAATCACATGAAACTGTTTTCAAGTTCAAAATCTTTTGCTTGCAGAACCTTGAAACCTTTCATAATTTTTCTTTTCTACTCTTTTCAGTGATAAGAGCTCCTAAAATTTCCTTTTTTGAGTTTTAAATTTAATTAAAATGTGTAGTAATGTTACTCTTACTAATAAAAAATAATCCGGAGATCTGATTCTGTCCCACACTCTCACTGTTCCTGATTCAAAGTATTCTCTTAGTTTCTAGGTACAGAAAAGAAAAAAAAAAACCCACAAAATATTAATGATCACTAATCTTAACATTACAGCAAAAACAATTACAAAATTAAAGTGAGAACTGGATTCTTTCAATATACCACATGTTATATGTCAATTATTCTTGCTCATATATAATATCTATTTTTTCCTGGTAAAACCATATGTACAAATAGAGATACAAATAGCTAATAAAATATAGTTGGGGTGAAAATAGTGAAAAGGAACCTCAATCTTTGTGATCCTGGAATGCCTGAATTTCCTTGTCAAAGGAAACTTGTTTTTAAAGTATTAGTAACTTTTTAGTGGAACCCTTCACTGAATTATTTTGTGAAATGAATAACCCCTTCCAGATATAAAGGATTATCCCTCATTCAAATATGAAAAATGTATAATTAGCTTTCATGAGATGACAGGCATGGGCTTATCTTTGTAATAGCTACCAAATAAATAAATAATTCTATTTGTAGTAAGTTTAATTTTATCCATTCTGGGCCCGTGCAGAGGTTCACACCTGCCAAAGGACGACTTTGCACGATGTGTCAGACAGGTAAACTCTAGGGAAATAACAGTGTTGGGCAGATCAAGCTGCATTCAAGTTATCAGCATAGAGGCCTGAAATTACCAAGCTATAAATGCAACTGGATTTCAATTATTGACTGCAGCCTTGGGAGGAAGTGTTGTCTGTGGTGGGTTTTTCTTCTTTCCATTTATATACAGGAAGCAATCACTGTCAGCATCATCCACATGAAACGTGAATGTGTGACAGTGATGTGGGAACAGGGGGACAGGCACATGAAAGACACCCTCCGTGGGGGCTATGAGGAAGGGGCAGAGTTTGGGAGATGAGACAAAGCTAAAAGTGACAGGTTTGGGCAAAATGTAGATGGATAGAATTTTTTAAGGAGCCTGGGGTTTGTAATTGAGGAAGAGATGACAGGTCTACAGGAAGAATGAGGAGCCATTATTAAGTAATAATGACAAATATGCATGTCATTTGTTTGAGGTCTTCATTCATGCACATTGAAAAACAATAACAACCACCAAACAATAATTTAAAATCCAGCAATATAATAAAAGGAAAATAAAAGTGTGTATTTTCTTCTAGTTTTTTTTTTTGAATGTTCTATAAAAACAGAACCTTGATCTTTGAAGAAATTTGTTCTTTGTCAACTTGTGCAGAACAAATAGGAAACCATTGGTTCCTAGTAAAGGAATTGATTCTATTATGAAATGGAAATACTGGCTTCCAAGAACATGGAGCTGGGCAGGTACAGACATGTAGGAAATCATGAAATGGCTTCATTCTGTTTGGGAAAATCGTATCACAGAGAAATTGAAAATCTCGATCTCTCCCACTTCTTCTCTCCTCTCACTTTCTCTTTTTCTGTGAACATGACGCTGCCTGGAGTAAATGCCAGTCTTCTGTGTCAAAAAGACAGTCAAAGATTAGATGATTAGAGATACAGGATGAAGCATACCCACCAGAATGAAAAGATCACATTTTATAGAAGGGAGACACAGCAAAGATTATTTAATCCACTGTTATAGTTTACAGACGAGGGAACTATGGCTCAGGAAATAGAAGGAAGGCATGACTTTATCAATGACAAATGATCAAAGCACGTGTGACTTAACGTTTTTCGTTTAAGAAAGCTAGGCATATTTTGAAATTTATAATCTTTAGATAAATATTTCTGACCTAGCATGGAAGTCTACTGCGCTGGTCTTTCTAGCCAAGCTGTCAGACTGAACTACTGGAATGGGCTGAAATGACTAAGGAAAGGGTAAAACGTGTCCAGGCATTGTGGAAAAAGTTGTCATTCAGGAATCCAAACGAATCGGTGGTAGAGAATGTGAAACAGCTTCTGTACTAAGCCAGACATAGAGGAAAAGGAAAATAGAATCTGGGAAGACCAAACTTATAAACTCGAAAGGTCAAATAGAAAGGTCTAAGTCATAACCCCATTGTGCTGTGATAACTGAATTCAGGACAGATGATGTCAACTTACAACTTTGTGTTAGGAATTCTCCTCAATGCTGATTGGTAAATACAAGGAAGATAATAATATTTTGCAGAACACAACTACTCTTTATAATTGATGGTGTTTGGTCAAGACACCTAAAACTTGTGTGCTAGTGAAAACACAGGACATGGTTAGAGTCCATTTCATCACCAAAATAAAAGTGAGATCTAAAAGATCCTATTTTTTCTGGTTAGATGTGGTACCTCATGACTATAATCCTAGCACTCTGAGGCTGAAACAGGTGGATCGCTTGAGCTCAGGAGTTGGAGATGAGCCTGAACAAGAGTGAGACTCTTGTGGCAGGCACACACTCAGGAGGCTGAGGCAAGAGGATTGCTTGAACCCAAGAGTTTGAGGTTGCTGTAGGCTATGGTGACACTGCTCTACTCAGAGCAACCGATTGAGATTTTATCTAATAACAATATAAAATAAAAATACAAAAGTAATAAAAGATCCTAATTTATCTAAGTGGTAACAGGTACAGTATACAAATTAGAGGTATTTTGACATACATTTTATAGAAAAAAAAGGAATTGGGGAAAGCAGAGATCCTAGAAACTGAAAAAAAAGTGGATTCGCATTGCTTAGACATATGAGATTCAGGGAGGTGAAGAAGACAAGTAGGTTTTTTGAAACAGAGAAAGAACACAAGGTGGGAGAAAGGGAAAACAAGACTTCTCTTTGCAGAACGTGGATCCTCTTTTGTGCTGTATGTTGTAACATTGCGTCCACCTCTACAGTTTCAAGGAGCCGCTCACTCACTCATGCTCTGGGGACGATATTTATGCTGTTTGTCCAGACACATGAGGTGCAGAGGCAGATTTCCAGGTCAGGAACAACATGAAGCCTGAACTACAAAGGGTATAGAGACAAGTTTTATTGTCAGAAGAGACGTCTCTAAGCAGACAAGGAAAATGCTGATTACCATTCCCAAGAACCTATTTATACCTTCAGATTTTACCCCCAATTTTAATCAAGTATTGTCCTCGTCTTGGGAGTTTAAGAACAAGGTTCACTTACTGGGAACTCACTCAGCAGTGTAGAATATAAAACCATATCCCTAAGGGAAAATTAATTTATAACCTTTGTTACTCTGAATGTGTAGCCATGGAGAACAGATCAAATTTTCAAGTAAAAATAGAGTTACAGATATTTCAAATATCAGATCCATGTTTACATACATATCCTCTTGAAACTCTAAATAGTGATGCCACATGGACCCGATGGAGATCAAGTCAAATTAAGTGATGCTTATTTAAGAGAGAGAGGAAAAGAAAAACTGAGAAAAGAATAACAGACTTTAAAATTATATAGTGGATTCCTGACATGTATGAGAAAGAGTAATAGTACATTAGGTATAAAGGAAGACTGGAATTTATAGATAAATCATCCTATTATTAAAAGCAAAACAAAATCTTCAAAGCCTACCATCAGCAGAGAGACTCTTGTGAAACTTTTCCTGCCTGACATTCTCAAATATTCCCTCAAAAAACAATCAAAAAGCATTTCTATTATTGCTAAGCACCATATTGATAACGTCAATAAACATGTCAAATTTAAAGATTGTTTAAGTTTAATATTTCATTTTATATTTTGAGATTTAGTTTTGGATTTATAATGAATTGCTCATAGATTTTTTTCATAATTTCTTTTGTATGTTGATTATATGGCTAAACATTTCAGTGAAAATTGACATTATTTGGGGATTGAAGGAGACTATTGTAAAAACTGACAAACTCTTTGGAGCAAATGACCACAACTGGAGTGAAGAGAAGATGCATGAAATCGAGCACAAGCAGCACCTCAGAAATGCTGGTTTGGAAATTCATATTTTTGTTAAAATCAAAAAACTAAAATTACCTATTTTAAGATGAAATGTACCATTTACTACCAAGCATGGGTTTCCAAAATTGCATGTATCACAAAATCTAATAGAAAACCTGAACCTTATAATCAAATAACACAATTATGCTAAGAATTGGACCATTTGCTTTTCTTTTTTTACATATAGCAATGTAAAAAATGCATTTTATTCCATACTAAATTTGATTGCTTTTTAAAAGAAATATGCTAGAATATTCAATTGCCCTATTTTTAGAATACAAGGGTGGGGTGTGGGAAAAAAAATCTGTTTTAATTATGCAAATGAAGAATAACATTGACTAATACAATGTTTAAAATGTAGAAAAACTTGTAAGAGAAATAAGCAAATCTGACAGTTGTATGTGAAGATTTAAAAATCCTGAAGAACTTGAAACTTCAAGGGTCAAACACAAAAATTACGGATTATTGTTATATAACTCAAATATTGGGTGAATACTACTAAAACTTAGCAAGGCAATTCTCTTTATTTTCCCGGTTTGATAGAACTGCTCGGTGACAATGTTTCTGAACTTTTTTTTATGGCAAAAATATCAAATATCAGTAGTCTTTCTGTAAGATTACCTCAACAAATTTTGCTTATGTTTTGCCTGAGTATTCCATTTGGAAGTTTGCAGAGAACCACAAAGGATAATTATTGTGAGATTTTGTTGACATTATGTTTACTCTGTGAGCTTTCATATTATTACATGTAAGGCAAAGGAGATGAGCAATGATGATTGTAATTATTATCTTTCGATTTTTATTCAATGGGTAATAAATACACATCATTATTCATGCTATTAATTTTCTTATCTTTCATTGCAACATCTCTCCAAGTAAGTTTAGGGCCACAGCAATTAATACTTGTATCATAACTTGTATAATAAGTAGCCTATATAGAACAAAAAAGAGCATTTGCCAAGTGTTCTTCTATCTTATAAATCAGATCAGTCGTTTATAATTAAAGAACTTAAACTAAGGCTTCAGAGATCCCTCACTCATTCATGCCCTAAGAGACACCTTTTAATGTATTCCCAGGGCCACATGTCTTTATGACATGTACTAAAGCAGGATATTTTATGAATTTTTTAAGACCTCTTTCTCTTTCCAATCCAACTCGTTGCATGCCACACTTCCCGTCTGTTAGGAGGTTCATATTACAAAATTGGAATGGCAGGAAGAGGTGACTAAGGAAAACATATCTAAAAGTGTATGGAGAAAAGTATCGTGTAATATGCATTTATTATGTATTTGCTACTTTGCGAGGCTCTTCAAAGACACCATATTTATTCTACAATGAAATCTTGTGAATCATGTCAAATAATCATTTGAAAGAAAATGTTTTTTCAGAAAAAAAGGTCATTTATGTTAAATTTACTTATCAAAACATTGCAACTGACTCTATTAACAAATTTCAACGACCTCTGTACTTTTTAAAATAATTCTTTCCCTTAACTACCTACTTGGCCTTTTGAGTTATTTTCCAGAAATGGCTGATTTTCTAGATGCCGTTTTGCCTGCTCTCCTTCTGGCTGCAGAAGCTATCGGAGAAAGTGGGTTATGTGTTGCAAGAAGATTCTTAATGAGTCTGATTCTCTTTAAAGAAACAGAAAAGAATTTCATAAAACTCTGTAACAAACTCAGAGGAGGAAACCTTTTAAAAGAATGACAGTAGTTTTAGCAAGAAATAGAATACAAGAAAACATTCCCTACACACCTTTTTTTCGTTGTTTTAATTTAAATATTTACACCAGGAATTGAATGCTGCCTAGAGTTGGGGAAACAAAAGATAAAGTATGAAAATATGGTAATTGTAGCCACTGGGGAAAAACAAAGCAAACAAAACATAACAAACCAAACCAAAACAAAACAAAAATCAAAATAATCCCCACACAGGGGTCGGTCTCTCTTTGCACCCAACCATTAAGAATGGCTTGGGAAATGGGAACAATGGAGAAACGAAGCAAACTTTTCTTCATTTTACTTGCTTTGTAAAATGTATCATTCTCCATATTGCTTCTATTTTGATAGTTTTCTTAAATTCCTGCTTTTATCTTTGCACACACTTGTAAGACTGCCAGTTAAAAGCGGTGTCAGCATCTTCCCACTAGGGGGCGCCCTCATTGCACATATAGATGTGCCACCGGTGCAGCGCTGATCTGGACAGGCAACGCAGGTAAGTTTTACTTTTGGCAAACGTCAATCTGAACATTATAATTCTAACATTGCTATTGTTATTTTTTAAATTGACCTGAGTATTTGACAACACCATATACTTCATTGGGACATGTAAAGCTTCATTTTCTGAGGGCTATTAAGTATTCAGACTTTTTGGAGGAAAGGATGAAAAACTAGAAGCTACTTCAGCTCAGATTTTTGTTCTGAGACACAGGTAAAGCCTCCAGATACATAGCCTAGAATTTTTTTTTTTTTGCATAGTTGCTTATATTTATTTCCTGTCAATTTAAAAAAATACCCATAATCTATATAAGCTGATTGTGATATTAATTACAATATTTAAAATATTAAAATGTTATTTTGAAAATAAAAGTCATTTCCCACTCTAAGTTAAAAGTATTAAATTATACTGTATTATTACTACTGTAATAATCCTTGTATTTTTCCAACTATTGTGCCTTTTTAACATTCTTAATATTTCACTTTTATTCCAACTTTATGTACTAATTAAACTTGTAAGTAACAGTTAGTTTAGCAAAGAATTGCTAAAAATAATGTTTTAGCAAAGAATTCTTTGAAAAAATGACATAATTTATTAAGATTTATATGAAGAAACTTATTATTATTTTTCTGTGATGGCCAAAAAGATTAATTGGACCATTTCTCTTATGGCTCAGCAAATATTAACAGAAAAATTCAGAAAATTCAAAAAATCATTAATATAAAACATCAAACACAATCCTTGGCTTAAAAAAAAAGTTCAGAAAAAAATTGAGAAACTTTACAGTGGGGGGAAAACAGCAGTGTGTTGTCTATGTGGTTTTACCCATTCAGGTCATCTGTATATTTTATTTTCTTTGAATTAATTTCAAACTATGTAAATTATAGAAAAATTATAATAATGTAAATGATTCTTGTCTATAAAACCTAAATTTATTATGTCTAGTAGAATGCAGTTGATTATTGTACTATAGATGAGCTTTTAAAAAACTCTGTAGGGCAGCACCTGTGGCTCAAAGGAGTAGGGCACTGACCTCATATGCTGGAGGTGGCAGGTTCAAACCCTGGCCAAAAACTGAGGGAAAAAAAAAATCTATTTGTAAGTTCATTTTCTATTTTTCACGTGACTTGAACAGGCATCCTCAAACTATGGCCCGAGGGCCACATGCAGCCCGCCTAGGACATTTATCCAGCCTTCCAGGTGTTTTTGCTGCTGCTGCCTGTCTCGCTTGGCAGCCAACTCATCCTGGGGCCCGTAGTCTGGCCCTCCGAAGGTCTGAGGGACAGTGAATGGCCCCCTGTTTAAAAAGTTTGAGGATCCCTGCCTGATTAGAATAGCTTCCTCATTCATTATTGGTTTGTCTTCTTTGACTTGTTTATATTATATTTAAATGAGTTATGATGTTTCAATTGATTGAAAATTATCCATTAACAAGATTATGATCCAAATTTATGGATAAGGATTCAGATTAACGTTGGTCAGATACCATTAAAACCAAAATCTTATTACAAGACTTTAAAAGAGGGATTTGTTGTTGTTTATTTGGGTTTACTTGTTTATTTATTTATTTTTTTTTTTGACTGAGTTTCACTCCATCACCCTGGCATCATAATAGTTCACAGAAACCTCAAACTGTTGGGCCCAAGAGTTCCCCTGCCTCAGCCTCTCTAGTAGCTGAGACTACAGGTGCTCACTACCATCCCCAGCTAGTCTTAAAATCCTTAGTTCAAACAATCCTAGAATTACAAGACTGAGCAACTATGCCCCGCCTTAAAAATTTCATTTAAAAGTCTAATAAGACCTGAATTTTTTGAATATATCAAAGTCTCGTGTTCTAGATTCTTAGATAAGAATCCTAGTGAGTAGGATTCTTAGTGAGCCCATATACTTACTTAGCCACAGGTTTCAGAGTTCAGCTTTGTACACAAACACATGTCCAGTGTTGCTGTCACATTCAATATATTTTGGTGGAATAAAGTGTATATATTTAGATATCTGAATACACTTAGACAATAAGATGTATACACACACAGGGGGTGCAATTGCACAAGTCAAACATGACTCAAGTATTACAATTTTAATGCAATTTTTTCCTTTCTAAAAATGTGTATACATTTTTTGGCATCCTCTGCATTATTGAGATAGGGTCTCACTCTGTTGTCCAGGCTAGAGTGTTGTTACATCACAGCTCTCAGCCTCTTCAAACTCCTGGGCTCAGGTGATCCTCTTGCGTCAGCCTCCTGAGTGGCTAGGGCTATATAACTGTCCACCACAATGTGCAGCAGTTTTTATATTTTTAGTAGAGATGGGATCTTAATTCTTGCTCAGGCTTGTCTCAAGCTCCTGAGCTCAGGCAATCCACCCACCTCGGCCTTCCAGAGTGCTGCGATTACAGGTGGGACCCCCGTGTTTTTCAGTCTATGTGGAATTTGAATTCCCACCATGGGGAGAGACTATCTTTCCTTGTATTTCAGGATTAGTTCACCATATGTTTAGTCTGTCATTGGAAAAAAGTTAGTATTTGTCACTTGATTCTAAAGAGTCGAAGGCACCAGCGATTAACTCACCCCTGAGAAGATATAGGAAAGGCTTATTCAGAGACAGCTCCTCCACCAGCCACGTAGGAAAGGGATGACCAGAAGAGGAAAATAGGCACTTTTAAGACCAAAGAAAAGTTTGTATCCCAGGAATCAGATTAGAATTCCCCATACAGAGGTTTGTAGTAGGTGCTTTCAAAATGCAGCATGTCCCGAGGTGTGATCTGGATTGAGTTTAGCTGTGGAGGCAGGTTGGAAGGAGCCACCAGGGCAGGCATCTTTGCTGTTAAATATTTTGCTGATGGGTAATGTCCAGTGATGGAAGAATTCTTATTTTTTCCAAAGGGTTTATAAAACACCCATTAGGGAAAGAAGAGCTTGCACTCCAAAGAGTAATAATGTCCATCGCAGCTGTGCTTGTCACAAGCTGCCTCCTCCTCGCCTCCTCTCACTGCTTGAAAACTGCAGGAGCAGAGGTTTGAAAGAGAAAGAGAAATGCCAGTGAGAGAAACAGAGGGCAGCCAGCCTTTCCCATGTCACCCTAGTAGTCCTCTCTGCTTGAGGTAGAGCAAAAGTGGGGGGAAGAGCAAAATGTTAAGTTTGGGGAATGTGTTTTTAATTGCTGGACTGTTTTGTTTCCGTTACTGTGGAGGGATTTTTATTTTTAAAACTATCCTCCAAATGAGAAATTTTATTTAAGACACAAGGAAGAAAGAGTCCATAATTTGGATTTTAGAGGACAGTAGAGGAAAAGAATAAATTGCCTTCTGTTTGTTTCTGTGATCCAGGAATTGTAGATGATAGATTATGCGGCATCTAATGGAGAAAAGGTCCGAGGAAGATGAACCTCATAGCAGAGACTTTGTTTTGATAAGTGACGTTTGCAAGTTTAGGGTCAAGAAAGACTTTCAATGTAGCTTCTTTCTGTTTTGTTTTTCTCTACAATTAAAGATTTTAAGAATATGAACAAGAAGGGGAGTGGGGCTATTGTCTCTCTACAGGCCTTAGTTATGTTCCTCTGTAGGACAATTCCATTGTATTTGGGTATGTGAGGTTTTAACAGATTATTTTTCAGATTCATTTTTGCTCATCACATTCTTGCCCAACCCTTAATAATTACTATTTAGTTTAATTATTTTATCTATTTTCTATGTAGGGTAGTTCTTAATGCATCAGTCATAAAATTAATCTATGTCTTAATTTATGCATTTCTTTGACTTATATATGGAATATTCCCTTTAGCAAAAAGTTATTTCTAATGCTGTGTATTAGAAATAAATCTAACCTCTTCCTTCATGGAGCATACAGTAAACGTGCTGAGTTCAACCATGTACATGGCACTGTACTTAAATCGTCCATATATTCAGGTGACTAAAATTAACATTGACCCAATTATCATGGGAATTAAAGTTTAACATTTCAGAGGAATGGTGAATGATGGTAGAAGATTAACGATCATGACATTAGTAATGTTTTTAAAGTTCCACAATTAAACATCGTTTCTGGGAGTTTCTAGTAGATCCTCTATATTGTTAGAAAAATCATCTGAAACTTGGAAATAAGACATAAATAGGAGCAGCACATCCTTTTAATGCCAGACAGGAGCAAAGAACACCCGTTGATTATCTAGGGCAATGGTTCTCAACCTTCCTAATGCCGCGACCCTTTAATACAGTTCCTCATGTTGTGCTGACTCCCAACCATAAAATTATTTTCGTTGCCACTTCATAACTGTAATTTTGCCACTGTTATGAATCATAATGTAAATATCTGATATGCAGTATGTCTTTAGGTGACCCCTGTGAAAGGGTCATTTGACCCCCACAGGTTGAGAACCGCTGATCTAGAGGACTGTATTTAGCTTAACTTACAGTTTATTATTTATTCGGGTCCCAGATTTCATAGAGATGCAAGTAATTTCCCTCTGGTAAAAAAGAAAACCCTAAAGATTTATGGCCATGTCATCTATAAGTTAGTTTTGGATCTAATAGTCTTTTTCTAGCCCTTTTTTTTTTTTTCTTTTTGCAGTTTTTGGCCAGGGTTGGGTTTGAACCCGCCACCTCTGGCATATGGGGCTGGTGCCCTACTCCTTTCAGCCACAGGTGCCTCCCTGAGCCCTTTTTTTGCTCCAACATCAATATGAAGCATTTTGCGTGCAGCACTTTATTCAATACCCACATCAAGCCTACGTGACTATCACAGGGGTGTCCAATCTGTGCTGATTTTGTGACCACTTCTTTTGAGTATCTGTGTTGTCGGAGATCATGTAAAGTATTCATGGGGCATGGCGGCTCAAGCCTGTAATCCTAGCACTCCAGGACACCAAGGCAAGTAGATTGCCTGAGCTCAGGAGTTGGAGGCAAGTCTGGCTGAGATAAAGACCTTGTATCTACTAAAAACAAGAAAAATTAGCTAGGCATTTTGGTGGGCCCTGCTTATTCTATCAGGGAGAGATTAAGTGCAAGTCGGACACCCTTAAAGACCTGAGTAAAAAGGCTGGTACCATTTCCTCTCCCTGAGAACTGTGCCTGTGCCTGTGACACTTGTCTGCATCACAAGGCCACTTTTGATAGCAGTGGGCTTCCTATCCACCTCTCATGTATAACCTGTCCACCAAGAAAATAGCCTGCTTAGTCATTATCCAAGCCCTTCTATATCTTAAAAACACTCTTCAAGCAGTTGAATTTGGGGAAAAGACGCAGTGCTTGTGTGACCCAGTTCCCAGGCTCAGTTCTGCCTTTGGCATAATGAGTTTGGGGGGGGGGTTAAGATTTTTATTCCCCTTTCACACACATTATGCTCCTCTTCTCATTTCATAGGTCTCCTTTTCTACAATACTGAGATCACCACCATATTATACAAGGAACTATTAGAGGTGATGACAGGATGTTCTACCAAATGCATATTTCCTCAAAATGAAGCAGGCATATTAAAGACAATTCTTGACAAAACACTTTTTATATTCTCACCGTAACTCCCATCCCTGATTTTGCATGCAATGCTAGCCACAAAATGTTAACGCATGGCCAACAGTCTGAATTGACACATTTCCATGTTGAATAAACCATGTTCTAAGCTGAGATTATTTTAGTTACAAATAATAAAAAAAAAGTCATTTGAACATAATTGAACAAAACCCAGGAATACAGAGATATGTCAAAGATTTCAACTGTAGAAAGATGTCCCGAGGATGTGTGGTCAGTGTTAGAAAGCCAGCGATAAGCCAAAGAACTGCTCTTTCTCTCTCCTTTTCTCGTCTCTTTCTTTTCTTTTTTTCTTTTTCTTTTTCTTTTTTCGAGACAGAGCCTCAAGCTGTCCCCCTGGGTAGAGTGCTGTGGCCTAGCTCACAGCAACCTCCAACTCCTGGGCTCAAGCGAGTCTCCTGCCTCCGCCTCCCAAGTTGCTGGGAGCAAAGGCGCCCGCCACAACACCCGGCTACTTTTTGGTTGCAGCCATCATTGTTGCTTGATGGGCCCGGGCTTCGAACCCACCACCTTAGGTGTATGTGTCTGGCGCCTTAGCCACTTGAGCCACACGCGCCGAGGAGTCTCTCATCTCTTTCTTTAATGACACTTATTATTTATCTCAAGCATCTAGTTTTGTATGTTTCCTTGTTCTTTCTGAAGGAGGACTTTCTCTACTTCTCCATGCCAAGTAATCACTTCATAGGTCCTGTGTATGCAAGTGATCAATTCACTTGTAAACCTTTCAAATAAATATTGCATGGGGGTAAAATTAAACCGCCAAGGAGGATCCTATTCAAATATATTGTCATAAGAAAAAGGAATTGAAATTGTAGGGGTGAGAGGAAATTTCCCCTTTTCCCTGAAAGGCTGCTGAAAGAGCAAATTACAATTAAGCAGATTAATAAATGAAAGAGGTTTATTTACTGTGCACATGGGGAAAATCACAGAGTGATTATCCAGTACCCCGGGGGGGGGGTGTCCATAAATTTATATACCCTCCTTTTAGAGGGAAGGGGTAGTAAGAAATATAGGCAATTCTGCTTGGGAGCGATGAATGGGAAGATGAACAGATCCTTGAGAGGATAATGGATGGGAAGAAACGGATTGGCTTGTAAATTAACCCGAGAGATAAATATTATATTTAAAATGATTTGGGGCAGGTCAGATTGCATTCTTGATCTTCTATTCTGCAATATTTAGATAACAGGGAGGGGAAGGAAAGGTGATTGTTCTTTTTAATGGATCGCGTCTGGCTTATGCAGAGAAAAAGGAATTCCCTTCCGAAGTCCACTGAGCACTAAGGTCACTTAATTCAAAACACTCTTTATACCAAGGAGCCATGTGTTAGGGTGAAATTTCCTGAGCTCCTTCAAGCATTGATGCTGCTGAAACAAAAGGTTTTGACAATCCTGCTGTGGTGAAGTGGCGGAAACGTACTGGAGGGGGTTCTGGGGATGAGATCAGTGGGGCAGCTGTTCCACACTATGCCTTACTTGCAAATGTCTTCTCTCTGTGATTAGCCTGTGTGTGCTAATTGGTGCCAACTGAAGTCAGGCTCCTGCTGCCACCTAACCAGGTTCATCTGCCTGTACCCAAGAGGAAGTGAATGCCCAGAGTCAGTAGGGTTTGCCACAGAGAAAGAGTTTATTCTGCATAGTGCAAAGTGAGGAGACAGGAGAAATGCCTCAAATCTGCCTACCTAAGTATTGGGGATACCATGTTTTTAAAGATAACTTTTGATGGGAGTCCTTTCACCTGGGCCTGAACACAGACCCAATTTGCTGGATTCAAGAAGGCTCATAAACCAGTTTCATCAATGTTCCAGCTAAGCCACAAACCCTGGGGAGGAGGCCTGCCCTAAGGAAGACCACGGTCCTGGTCCTACACTATGGAGGTTTAAAATTAGCTTCTGCCTACATTGCTTCTGGCAATGACTGGGACATATTTTAGACACGCTTTCACCTCTCCAAACCCTGTGCCCACAGGGAAAAAGAAGTTGCATATAAGCCCCTAGACAGAGTGCCCAATGGCCCTGCTCCCCTCTTTTGCTTATCTGTAGTCTTCTCTTATCTATAATAAAATCTGTCCTGTCACTTACTCATGATGGTCTGTGAATTCATTCTTTGAATTTTCGGGCAAGCAGGGGATTAGGTAATTGTGTTTGGTATTTGGCTAAGTTTGGGGCAAAATTACAGGGTCCAGGAATCATCTTCCTGTTTTGCTTCAGCTCCTGGGGTCATGTTTCCCACTGATTCAGTTTCTTGGTATAAGTCACGGGTCGGAGTGGGTCAGACAATCCACTGGAATGCAGGGCTTGGAGGATATCTCAGAAGCCACCTTCAGGATCCCAAAAGGTAATATTATCTACAAAGAATAGTTAAGACGCTTTACAATTTTTACAATTACTGCCTGGAAGTGAACAAGGGATACCAACTAACTATTATTAAGAACATGAGGGGACAGTGGCTGATTATTATCATAATTTTCAGCTAAGTCTGTTCCTTCACAGAATTTTTGGTGCCTTGTACCCCCTCATCAATTTGGAATGGTGGTTTCACTCCTACTCCTCCACAGAAACTGGGAAATGGAATGGTACCTTCCTATGGATTCCAGTTCACATGGCTGACTGCCAGGTGTTCAGAGAGAAACACTCCTGAGCTAAAACTGGGCTGTCCAAACATTTTTCTTTTCTGCAAAACATTGAAAGAGTTACATAGGGTTACATGGCACACACACAAACACTAATGAAAGCTGATGAGGAAAAGTTTCACAGATACTTTCCTTGATATCTGACACCACAGGTAAATAAAACAGTCTTCAGATAAGCTGTGTGTGGCCCGTGGGCTGCAAGTTGGACACCCCATCCTAGAAGAAGATTTATATACATTTCAAAGAGGCATAAAATGAATTTGCAATGATGATTTTTCAAAGTAAATGCTCTAACAAAAGAGGAAGTTGGGGCTTTATTGGGGAAGAAACTACTAACATTGAATTGCGTTATTGTTCTGCAAAGATTATTTATTATTTGGCAAGCTTAAAACAATAAACTCATATCTGACAGAAAACCTATTAGATAAAAAATTGTAATAAGCAAAAAAAATTGTAATAAGCAATGATACTAATGGGTCTTTGAACTATGCAACCAATTAGCAGAATATGTATGTAAAATTAGAAATGTGCATGGAAAAATATAGTTACACCAGAAAAAAAAGGTGTAATTTATGTACTTGTAATAATGTAATGAGCTACCTGAGGTTTTTTTTCTTTAGTTAATTTCTCTGAGATTACATTTTTTTAAGACATAAACTCTGAGCTTCATGGCCCATACAATGTTATGTAGTCACTATATGAATACACTGAGAAGTTATTCTTTTAACAAATGTTTACTGCATGTATGGAGCTAAGAACTGTGTATTCCTAAACCAGAAATTAATAAAAAGAATCCAGAATGAAAATTTTAAAACAATACGAAAGAATAGAACCATAGAGATGCCCAAAGTCCCATGGGAATAAAATGAAGGTGTATGTAATCTATTAATAAATAGAGGGGCGGGGAGAAGAAGGGCACGTTCTCTAAAGGAGGTTTCCCTTAAACTGGGTAAATCTTAAAAGCAGGAAGAAGATGAGTAAGCAGAACATATGGGCACAGGGAATTACAAAATTTACTTACATGAAATTAAATTCCAATTTCA
This sequence comes from Otolemur garnettii, assembly GCF_000181295.1. Classification (NCBI taxonomy): domain Eukaryota; kingdom Metazoa; phylum Chordata; class Mammalia; order Primates; family Galagidae; genus Otolemur; species Otolemur garnettii. The sequence goes on along the minus strand of NW_003852396.1, from coordinate 64,821,756 downwards.
GAGTCTATGAGCCTGGAAAAGTAAGCTAGATCACAAAAGGTTCTATACATGTCATTTAAAAATTTGAACTTTTGCATGAAATCTTACCATGTCCATTTGAAACTTAGAGTGGCTCCTTCAGTTCTTAATAAATGTTGTTGGCATGATCATTTATTAAAAATAATACAATTCCGGTACCACCCTAGGAAAAGAGAGGAGGCTGCTTGCTCATCCCCTTTCTCCCCCTGCTTTCCCCCATCCCACACCAGGGTTCTAATCATCTGGGCTGAAGTCTAAGGATAGAATCTGATGTGAGACTGTGTTGCAGCAGCTGGCCTAGTCAGAGGCTTTGGAATGGCACTAAGTTACAAGCCCAAAGAAAGGAATAAAAGTTTAGGGAAAGATGATGGTTTTTAAGAGGTTAACTTAGAATTTAAGAAACATGAAAAAGAGAAGAAGTAGATGTAGGATGGAGACATGGACACTCTGAAGAAAGATTTAGATCAACTCCAAAGGGCTTCCTGATTGATGACAGTGTAGAGTGAAGGACCAAGTCCACGGTGACTCTCTTCTCATTTAACAGCAGTGTTAGCATAATTTATACACCAGGACTATTGTTCTTTTATATATAATATAGACGGGTTGATCCAAAGTATATTGGGAAAGTGAATTGTCAGCAGAAAAAGGGTAGGCAGAAAATAAAACAGACTATGGGGGAAAGAATCATCTAGAGACTTAAAAGGCAAGTCTATATTTAAGGGGAAATAATAATTACTAAAAGGTTAAATAAAGACCAAAGGCTGGATTTAGTTCTGTGAGTTGAAAGCTAAACACTTCTGCTAGGGAAATGATCAAGTGGGGCTGATGAGACTATTCTCAGAGATGTCCAGAAGTGGAAATATGATTAACAGTTGCATGCCAACCTTTTCTGCTTTGGCTGATTGGGTAAGCTCCTAGATTCTCATTTATTATTATTATTATTACTATTATTTTAAGAGACAGAGTCTCACTTTGTCACCCTTGGTAGAGTGCTGTGGCATCACACACAGCTCACAGCAATAGGCGATTCTCTTGCCTCAGCCTGCAGAGTAGCTGGGACTAGAGGCACCTGCCACAACACTTGGCTATTTTTTTGTTGCAGTTGGGCAGGGACTGGGTTCAAACCCACCACGCTCTGTATATGGGTCCAGCGCCCTACTCACTGAGCCACAGGCACCGCCCAGCTCCTAGATTTTTAGTAAATTCAGAAGAAGTAGAAAAGTCTGGGGATTGAGAGTATACAATTGATACAACTAAGTCAGTTTCTCTTCCCCCTACCCCTCTCTGCTATTGTGACCTCCTCTGTTTCCATCCAAGTTGGCTTCGTGTCAGGCAGCCTCCATGTGGTGGCAACATAAATTCTGTACCCTAGCTCCTTAATAACTGCCATCTTAGAAGGAAAAAGATCTTTCATTTCCTTATAAAATTACCTGGAAAATAAATGTACAAATTAATGTAACAGATTTATTCTCAATTCTATACTTTTCTTATGTATGAACTTCAAACAATTCATATATACATTAATTAATTTTGATTATTAATATTAATCTGGAGCCAAATCCAGATGACTTCAACATCTTTTTAAAAGTGTTGTAGATTGAGAGAGTAGAAGCAGACTGGGCAGTGGTTCACACCTGTAATCCTATCACTCTGGGAGGCTGAGGTGGGTGGATTGCCTGAGCTTAGGAGTTTGAGGCCAGCCTTAGCCACAGTGAGACCCTGTCTCTAAGAAAAAAAATCACTTTCTGTGGCAGGTACCTGTAGTCCCAGATACTTGAGAGGCTGGGGAAAGAGGATCATTTGAGCCCAAGAGTTTGAGATTGCTGTGAACTGTGATGACATGCCACTCTATGGAGGGTGACAAAGTGAGACTATGTCTTAAGGGGGTCAGTCAGTAGAGCTTCAGTATCCTCTGATAACTTCACCAACAGAGGCAGTAGAAATCTCGCATTCCCTCTTTCAAATTCTAGGGAACAAGAAAAAGCAAATTCTGACTCCATGCTCCTGAATTCTGTGCTCTTAAGACCCTGAGCCTAATATTGTTATTTAATATTAATCTTTAGCTTCATTTAATTGTTAATCCTTTTCTTCTGTTCTTCGTATCATTTCCTAGTTGCCATTAACTGTAGACATTAATGCCATCTGTTTCTATACTTTAACCTCTTGAGAAGAGGGGCAATGATTTTGCCAAAATACTTTTAAACTTCCAAATGGAAACCCTCAATAATGATCATTTAATGACAATGATCATGATGAAGGTGATAGGGGACAAAATGAAACAATATATTAATGAGTAAAATGGTATATAATCAGCTGACAATAGCAATTAACATTCACATTCCTAGAACATTATGCTTAGATACGAGGCATCTGTTTCCTGGGGCTTAAAGTCCTCAAATCACTTCAAGGAAAGTTAAAACATTTAGTGAGCTATTATGCCAAAGCAATATTTTCATAATTTGTAATAGAGACAGTAAAACAATTTAACAGCAAACATTGCTTAACTATTTTTCATTGTAAGAAGAAACAGTTTTATGTTAGTCCTCAGGCTAACAAAGTACACGAATCTTCCAGTAGAAAAATGTTTTATAAAAAGCTGACCAACAAATCACACATTAATAGGCTGAAGACATATTAACTAGAAAGAAAGCCCAGCATGCGTAATGACAGTTTATCAGAAAAAAAAAATCATTGTGGGAAACCTTTGTCATAAAAGATATTAGAGGGTGAAAAATAAATATGCATACCCATCTATAAATATAGATACATAAATATAGATAGAGGTGGAGACAGAATGCATGTACATCTCCAGCCATACTGATAAACTCATTTTTTATTTACATGTGATCAGGTTCACATGAGAAAGTTGGGCCAGGTGAGATTTGAACATCTAGGTCAAAGTCAAGGCAATAGAGAAGCAGAGGCTAATTCCTGGTCACAAATAGCAGAGAAGGAATAAATTAATTCCAGAGAAGTAAATGTGATAGTGATTGCCATTTTACTAGGGATAGTTCCAGATGGAACTTCAGAATCAGTTAGTGACTGGGATGGTCCTCACTTGCCTTAAATATCCCAAATCTGTTAGGCTAACTCTTAACCTCTGTGTAACAGGCTGTGTTCTCATTGTAATAGAGGGACTCAGTATTTTTGGCAAAAGTCCTTTCTATATACAAAATGGACATCCCTTTAGGCGCCTCCCTGAAAGGTACTGTTCTGAGAAGGGTCTAGTTTCCCTTGATCATATTCACTGGATTACTCTTTTCCCAGGTTTCAGCTGCCTTTCTATTACCACCACCTGAGCACCAGAGCACAGGACTTAATAACTGACCCCTTAAAGTTATATATCACCTCTTGGATAAAGTATCCATAACAGACTTTAAAAATACAAATTCCATTTTCCCTATCTGCAGTTGACCACCTACCAAAGAAAGTTGTTTTCTTTTTCTGCTTGGACTTCAATTTTTCCACTGTTTCCTTTTGCAATAATTTCAACTAGAGGTTTACATATAAACTAAATATTAATAAGTGAGCACGCTTGAAGGCAGGAAAAAGGCCAGGGAACTTATGGGCAGAATCCTCACAATAACTCTTAGAATGAAATAGGGTTTGAGTATCTTTTCTTGTGTAGTGAAAACAAAAATACAAATTAACGTTAGCTTTTAATGTTGTCTCTTTACATTAACTTCCTCTTCTGGAACTGGTCTGGGCTTCAGGTAAACAATTTCGCATAATTGGGTGGTGACTGTAGTTTGGTGGGTAGGGAGCCGGCAACATGCACTGAGGCTGGTGGGTTCAAACCTGGCCTGGGACAGCTAAACAACAATGAAAAGTGCAACAGAAAAATAACCAGGTGTTGTGGCGAGTGCCTGTGGTCCCACCTACTAAGGAGGCTGAGGAAAGAGAATTTCTTAAGCCCAAGAGTTTGCTGTAAGCTGTGACACCATGGCAGTCTACCAAGGGTGACATAGTGAGACTCTGTCTCAAAACAAACAAACAAAAAAAATCACCTACTTATTGTAATGTAATGTGTTGATCTGGTAACCATCATAGGGTGAAAACAATAACGTTTTTTTTTTTTTTACCAGCATCATTTTAATCTGTTCTCCCACAAGGACTGTGTGGTGGCAGCACTGGGTGTGAGGTAGCACAGGTTTTTTAGAGAATCACCAGCAACAATAGAGAGTCTGTGAAGCCTGCAAAGACATTTGCCTTAAGAACATTAAGACCACAGTTTATGAGTGTTCCATAAAGTGATACCAAATTTGAAACAGAAAAAAGAAGAGTTTCAGAAACAAAAATGTTCATTTTGTGGATTACTTTACAACTGAAGTTAATATCAAGAGGAGAAAAAAAGTTCTATGTTTAAATGGAAAGATTCTAGTCACTCTTAGAGAAACTAGATTAAGTTTAAAAAATTAGGGCAGTATGAATAAGTGGCTACTTTGAGAGATAGAAAAAAAATTACTGTCAGGGAAAACAAGAGGACTCTATTTCTGTCATTATTATGGCTGTTAATCAAACAACTTTGGTAGAAAGTAGAAGGGGAGGTAGCTTCAGTCTCCATAAGGAAATTATATACAACAGCATTTTTTTTATTTTTTGCAGCTTTTGGCCGGGGCCAGGCTTGAACCTGCCATGCCTGGTATATGGAGCCAGCGCCCTTGAGCCACAGGCACCACCCTACAACAGCATGATTTTAACAGAAACATGAGTTCATGTTGTGAGTGGGGGAATTATTGTAGGAATGACTTCACGATTAAATCAAATTCCTGACGAGGAGATCTCAGGACGTGGGGATATGTTTGTTCTTGTATCTGCTTAATGAATTCTTCAGAATAAGCTTTGGCTACAGGTAGAGATCACATTCACAAACACGCTTCCAGTATGAAGATAATTACAGGAAGCCTGGCAGATACTTGGGGAAACTTAAAACTTCAGGATGTGTGGAAAAGTTAGAAAATAAGAAGAAAGATCTTCTGGTAGACCATGTTCAGGTGAAAAATCTGAACACCACAGGGTCTCCTCACTGGACTTCCAGAAACGAAAGTGGGAAATTAGAGAGGGACCCAAGGGCTGAGCTCTTCTGACCTCATGATAATTAAAGCTTTCCACTCCCTGGGTTAGAGGCTGGTTGCATGGAGAGATGGAGCAGAGATAGCCAAGTGCTCATCTGCTGATGCTGCTTGTATTCTATGTGAAGGGTTAGAACATCTCTGATTATGGAAGAAGTGTGGCAGAGGATCAGGCTGAGTTGTCTGTCTCCTGGAATATCTCTATATTCTAATAAAACTGCACAAAATCTGTAACCTCTCCAGAGACATCTGCCAGCATCTTTTCACCTCTTCCCCTTGGTTTCTGTGGGGATGATATATGGAATTCTTGTTGGTTACATTTCCATGACTATGAGGAGCCATTGACCTTGAGGAAGGGACAAGTTTTCTTTTTACCTTGGGCTTCAGAATGAGTCAGAAAGTCACACCATGGAAGGGCCATCAGAGAAAAATTATGCCCAACCCTTAAAAGAAATTAAAAAGAGATGTTCATCCATGAGTCCAAAGATACCCATCTGCTACTGTTAATAATGTTTTTCTCGTGTACCATGTGAGACATAAGTAATTTCCAATGAATTACATTTTTCCCCTGAGAAAGTATAATATATACATATATATGTACATGTGTGTATGTTTCTATATATTAACTAGAATTTATATATTGTATATAATTTATATATATTTCCCAGAATTTTAGTGGTACTCATGAAAGGATATGGTAGTTAGCATAAAGATGGGAGGTGCAGACCACGCATGCTGTTTTCGTCTGGAAGTACCAAATGTCAGAAGGAAGGAAGGGGGGAGAGTTTAGGGCATGGAATGTTAGCAGTGCACAATTTCATGGTTTCCATGACACTCAAAATTATTGCCTAAATTAAACTCATACATGGCTTGGGTGAAGTTTTTTTGTTGTTGTTTGTTTGTTTTTTAAGTGTATCTGTTGAATGTAAGAATTTACTACACATCTTGTGGAGCATAGTTTACGTCATGGGTAAGAACCAAAGGGTAGGAAAAAGAAAGAACAAAGGAAAGTTGGAAATATACAGAAAATCTCGTGAAGGGCTGAATTTAACAAGCCATGAAATTGAGACTCTGAGGCAAGTTAGTAGCCATGCTCTGAAGAGAGACTTCAAATAAAATCTGATTTACATAGAATTCACCTTTATGTCTTAAATGTTCTCTTGAACATTTAAAATGTGATTGTAACCTACCCAGTGTTCATGATGCTGGGGAATATCTAGTTCTCCAAGATCATTAATATGATTCTCAGTCTTAACCACATTAGAATCAACTCAGAAGTTTATAAATCTTGACACCTGAGTCTTTCCCCCAAACAATTAATCTTTTGGGGGTGGTTCTTGAGAAACTGGATTTTTTTTCAATTTTATATTTAATTATCAAGCTCTGACAAGGTTGAGAACCTCTGACCGAGAAGCACTGCTATTTACACTTTGGCAGCCTTAACTTTCACCCTGAGATAAATTAAGTAGCATATGAATGGCTTTTGGAATATTTTTCCTTGAATACTATCAATTCATTCATTTATTTATCCATTTATTTACACGTTCCACTAGTAGTGGCTGTATCCCTTTTAGGTAGCAGTATTGTGTTGATATTGAGAATGCAGAGATGAATGGGGTAAACCAGTCGTAGTGGAGCCGATAGACTTATGGAGGAAAAGTATGGATCTAATACTCACTGAAGTAAAGGTATAACGACAAATTATCACCTGCATTATGGAACAACAGAAAAGATTTTGATGAGAATGCAAGAAGGCCTGCTGATTTAGATTGTTGAGGAAATGGGGACAATCCCTAAGGAATTTTTGAGGCAAAGACCTAATGGAGAATGTGTGACTTATTTAAAAAGAACTGGGAAGTAAAGGGACCTCAGGCAGATGAACCATCCTGCACAGAGCCCTGGGATAAGATAGAACAGCCATATATTTGAGGAAGTGACTTTCAACAAGAAAGCACAGAAAAAGATGAAGGATAGGTATACGATAAGCTAATAAAAGTAGAAATTCAGCTAACACAGGACTTGGAGACCTGTTAAAGACTTAGATTTTTTTTTTTTTTTTTTTAGATTTAGATGTGGTTTCTTTTTTTGTTGTTTTTGTTTATTTTTGTTTTTAATTATGTATTCAGTAGGATACCACTAAAATGGTTTTAGGTAGAGTAAGCCAGAATCTAATTTGCAGATTTAAAGATTATTCTGATATTCTGGTTAGCCATTTAGAGAATGACTTCAAGAAAGGAAAGATTAGAAATCAGATTAGATCATAGACCTTAGTTCAAATGTAAGATGACACTGTGCTGCCAAAAGAGAGCATTGCAGGAAAATGGGCAAAACTGAGCTATTGTTTGAGAACAAAGTCAACGTGTTTTGTTTGCCATTCAGCTAGATGTTTTCTCTCACTGAGAGGAAATGTTTGCCAGTGAGACAGATTTGCATCATCACACATCCCGTGTTGAGAGAATTCCTGTTTCTCTTCTTACAGGTTTCTAAAGCCTAGAAGAGTATTTCAGAAAAAGGTGTTTTATTTCAATAAGAAATGTTTTTCAGTGAAATGGCTTTCCATCACAGTGGGCGACCTTTCACAGTACACACTCGGTTTGGTAGGAACATGTATCTCTCTCACGGAAGGTGGCTGTGAGGTGGAGGTTCACGTATAGATGCAGTTTTACTAATGTAGCGTAGCTATATAAGCTTTTGCCATACAATTGCGTGTTTTCTTTTACTGAGAAGAAATAATTCCCTACACAAATAGCTTTTCACTATCACAGATAGCATTTGAAGCAAAATCCTGTTCCTTCTCTTAGAGGCTTTTAAGGCCTGGTTGCCTATGTTGTTCGCAAACTGAAATGAAAGCTTAGTTCCTGGTGTATGCATCTCTACCTGTGCAGGAACCAGGTAGAGATGGATAGAGATGAAATCATCGCCCGGTGCACTATGTTGACCCGTACATAGGTACCTTGATAGGAACACATATCCTGCTTACTGAAAGTGGCTGTGGGGTGAATGTTCACATGTAGATGTAGGTTTCCTAAAGGAGCAGACCTATAGTCAGCCATTCAGCTAGATGTTTTCTTTCATTGAGAAAAAAAACATTTGCCATTGAAATAATATTTCACCATCATATATTGCCTTTGGCCTGGAATCCTATTTCTTCCTCCTTAGAGATTTTTTAAGGCTGAGTTGCATATGCTGTTCCCATACTGAAATGAAAGCTTAGTTCCCAAAGTATAGGCGTGTCTACCTGATTTCTAATAATGAATGGAATCATTGTACAATGTGCCATCTTGAGCACACTCGCTGTGGCAGTAACACACATCTCTCTCATGGATAGGGGGCTGTGAGGTGAACGTTCACACAGAGATGCAGTTTTGCTCACAGAGCATACTTACAGTTTGCCATTGAAGTAAATGTTTGTTCCCTTAAGAAGAAATGTTTGCCAGTGAAATCACATTTCATTATTACAGATCAGCATGGTTAGGCAGACCTCACTTAGAATACTCCCAGGTCTAACAATCTTCAAACTATTCAAAAACCATCAAACCCCAAACTAAACTTCTCTGAATGTACCGAGAACAGAATCTGAATCGCTGTGTTTGCTCCACACCTTGCCTGGCTGCACAGAGGGAGGCAGCTTTCTGTTTTCATAGCCTCACTGTATGAAAAACGGGCAGATCTCCAAGAGCTGCAAAACCAAAAGAAATGGGTGGGAAAAACAGCAAGTGTCTTTGAAATAATCATACTGATGCCAATATATTGCCCTGACTACTATTGAAAGAGATCAATTTATCATTTAGTCAATGCAAAGTTTGTTGAGCAGGTAATATAAATAGTCACTCCTATGATAAGTTTTGGGTACAGAATGATGAAGGAAATATACATAGGTTTTAACTTTATAGGGTAGAGTTGCCAGAATATGATCCAGAACCGGATAATATCCAGGTCTAGAGGAGTCTTCTATGTCAAAGACCCAAGGCAAATTCTGTGTCTTGCCTTTGTTACCATGAAAATGACTGTCCTTGTTATTTTTCCTTGTCTCTTTAGATGTAGGCCGTAGGAGGAAACTTTCATTTCAGGACTGAAGATGAGTTGGAGTCTATATGTTAAACAATTTCCAAGACTCTTCAACTAAAAAGAAATACATGTGACCACCTGGGTAAGGATAAACATTCATATGAGCCAAAGTGACACTATGATATAACAAACAGGCTAGACTCATTTTGCTACCAAATAGAGTCAAGAGTCAGTGAGGGATTCCCTCTGAAAAAATGAAATAAATGTTTGTCACATATGCCTTACTAATTGTATGATAGACTTAATTTCTTACTAGATTAGTTAGTTAGTTAGTTAGAGAAAACTTTGAGGGCAGATTTGATTTTTTTTTTCCTTGTTTGCCTCAACTGGTATCACAGGACAGGCCACCTAACACTTGCTCTATAAAATGCTAATGAATAAATAAATTAGGGAAGATTTCTTAATTGAAAAAATTTCAATCCTTTCTTCAATGACTAAGGCAATTTTTTTATTTGAGAAAGAAAGTGGAAAAAATACGTAACAAAGAACAAGAAAGATCTGTCTCAGGAACCAACATTTGTTTCTAAATAGGTGTCCCTTTAATTTTCAAGTGGGCGTATAACAACAGAACTTGTCTTTTATATTTTGTTCTAATAAATGTGAGCCTTATAAATGTTGAGGGTGAAAAACAACTAGTAATCATAGGAGAAATACTTAAAGCTTCTTTTATTGTTTTTCAGCTGCTGCCCTTTGCTGAAGGATATTTCCTGTGTCCCTCAGTGGCAGAAGGAGAATAAAAACATTTCATTTTATGGAGGCAATTAGACACACATCTGTTGTTCTAGAGGATTCATATTAAATGTTTTTCTACACATACTATGTTAGTTAAAAAAAATATGTATAATAAAGAATATTTTAAGACATAATGATATTTGGTCCTCTTTTACTTTGGCTTAGTGGAAATAGAGCTCTTCATTCCTTGAGCAGCTAAAATGCTCTGTGTATTTCTGCTGTAAACAAGAAGGATTATAATATTTCATTTGTCCTTTTAATATTTACTTAACATCTATTTTTATTTAATATTATATGAGGGCACAGGGTAAAGGCTCATTTCTAAGGTAAAGTTCAAGTTGCCCTTGAGTCCTTCACCCAGAGGGCATGCTGAACATTCTTACATTGTACAAATTAGGCAAGACCCCCCCACCCCAGTCATCACCACTCCTTCCCCACTTCTCTTCCCTTCCTCTTGCTAGACCACATTTGTGTTTTTTCTTTCATGGGAGCCTGTAGTTGTTTATATATTAGTTTCGTATTACTATTGAGTACATTGGATACATTTTTTCCCCATTCTTGTGATACCTTACTAAGAATAATGTGTTTTAATCCATCCAGGTAAGCACAAAAAATGTAAAGTCCCCAGTTTTTTTCTTATGGCTGAATAGTACTCCATGGTATACATTTATTATAGTTTGTTATTCCACTCATGGGTTGATGGGCACTTTGGCTGCTTCCACATCTTGGCAATTGTGAACTGAGCTGCAATAAACATTCTACTGGTAAAATAATTTTTATTTTTCTGGGTAAATACCTAGTAACAGGATTGTGGGATCAAATGGAAGGTGACTTTTAGTTCTCTAAGAATTCTTTATAGTTCATCCCATAGATATTGTACTAGTTTGCAATCCCATCAGCAGTGCAAAAGTTTTCCTTCCCTCCATATTCATGCCAGCATCTGCAGTTTTGGGATTTTGTGATGGGGGATAATCTCATTGGAGTTAGGTGATATTTTTCAAAATGGTTTTGATTTACATTTCTCTGATGATTAGGGATGATGAGCATTTTTCATATGTTCATTGGCCATTCATCTGTTATCTTCAGAGAAGTTTCTGTTCAAGTCTCTTGCCTAATTATTAATGGAATTGTTTGTGCTTTTCTTGTTGATTAATTTGATTTCTCTGTAGATTGTAGTTATCAGGACTTTGTCACATTTATAACATGTGAATAACTTCTCCCATTCAGAAAACTATGTGTTTGCTTTTAATGTGGTACCCTTAGCTGTGCAGAAGCTTTTTAGCTTGATCATGTTCTGTTTATTTATTATATGTCTTGGGGTAATTGCCAGATGGTCTTCTTCATAAAATCCTTTCCCAGGGTGATTTTGTCAACAGTTTTCCCCATACTTTCTTTTAGAATTTTTATTGTCTTGTGTCTTAAATTTAAATCTTTTATCCAGCAAGAGTCAATTTTTTTCTATGGTGAGAGGTGTGGGTCCACTTTCAGTTTTCTACATGTTGCTAACCAATTCTCTCAATACCAGTTAATAAATGAGGATTCTTTTCCCTAGTGCCTGCTTTTGTTTGGTTTATCAAAGATCAAAGATCAGATGATGATATGTGGCTGGGTTCATCTCTACGTACTCTATTCTATTCTATAGAGCTATATCTCTATTTTTGTGCCAGTACCATGCTGTTTTGATCACTATAGACTTCTACAATAACCTTAAGTCTGGAGATGTGATTGCTACGTATTTGTTTTTCTTAAAATTGTATTGGCTATTTGGATGGTTTTTCCTAATTCTATATGAACTGAAGTACTATTTTTTTTCAAGTTTTTCAAAATATGACATTGGTGCTTTAAGGGGATTGCATTAAATCTGTAGATTGCTTTGGATAGTATGGACATATTAACAATGTGGATTCTTTCTAGCCATGAGCATGGTACGTTCTTCAGTTTGTTAATGTCTTCTGCTATTTCATTTCTCAAGGTTTCATAGTTCTCTTTGTAGAGATCCTTCACATCCTTTGTGAGATATATTCCCAGGTATTTCATTTTCTTTGGAGCTACTGTGAAGGGTACTGTGTCCTTAATTTCATCCTTAGTGTGACTATTCTTGGCACATAAGAAGGTGACTGATTTATGGACACTGATTTTGTATCCTGAAATATTACTATATTTCTGATCACTCTAAGAGCTTTGTAGCTGAGTTCCTGGAGTTTTCAAGGTAGATATCATGAAGAGTGAGAGTTTGACCTTCTCTGTCCCCATGTGAATATACTTGATCTCCTTTTCTTGCCTGTTGCATTGATTTGAACTTTCAGAGATATTTTGAACAGCAGTGGTATAGTGGGCATCCTTGTCTGATTCCAGTTCTAAGTGTCAATGCTTGCAGTTTTACTCCATTCAATGTGATATTGACTGTGGGTTTGTTGTAGTAGATGGCCTCTATCAGTTTAAAAAAACATTCCACCTATGTCTAGTTTTTTAAGTAGTCTCGTCAAAGAAGAATGATAGATTTTGTCAAAAGTCTTTTCTGTATCAATTGAGATAATATGTTCTTTGTTTTTTATTTTATTTATGTGGTGAACCAGATTTACAGAGTTACGTACATTGAACCAATCTTGCATCCATGGGTAAAACCCACTTTATCATGATGTATGATTTTTTTACAATGTAAATGTAGTCTGTTAGAATTTTCTTGAATAGTTTTAGATCAATATTCATTAATGATATTGGCCTATAGTTTTCCCTTTTTATTGGGTCCTTTTGGTATTGAAATCAGGATGATATTTGCTGCATAAAATGTATTGGAGAGAATTTCTTCCTCCTTTATGTTTTGGAATAGGTTATGCAATACAAGTACTATTTCCTCTTTGAAGGTTTGATAGAATTCTTGGTCCAGATAGCCCATCTGGTCCAGGGCTTTTCTTTTTTAGAGGGATGAGAAAAGGTCCCTCCTAGAATAAAGGACACCCAGAATAGACCCTGATCTGTCAAAGTCAGCAGCTAAGCCACAATTTCCTCTACATAGGTGGGCAGCACACACTCAGTTCACTGGAAAACACAATGTAGAAGAGCCTCAGAGACCTCACCAGATGTGTTAGGAGGGCAGGACATGTCTTTCTTCCCCTATGACCAATCAAGGATCCAGCCAGATGTGGCAAGGGAGAAAGTAGCCTCTGTGATCCCAGTGTGTTCCCCAGTGGGTCCAGTTGGACTTCCTTTGACATTCTGGTGCCTGGAGGTAGAGAAAACCCTCCAGTATGCTGAGAAGGCTAGGCTAGCATTCCAATTGCCAGAGTGTGAGGAGGCTGGCCTCTGCTGGGAGAAGTCTGTCTAGTGACCAAAGAATGAACGGGGATGGACTGTGGGCACAAGGCAGCAGAGATGAAGATTGTTAACTTTTCTGTCTGGTGGAATAGAGACCCAGGACATGGATATTCCTAGATGCAGGAAAACTGGGGCTTCCTGCTGTGTACTCTGGGGTGAGAAATCCCATGTTTGGTGCTCTGTGCTGAGAGCCTGGGGAAAGGCCCTGGGAGGGGTAGGGTCTTACTCTCATCCCTTTGTTTGGTACTGGGCTCCCTCAGTCCCTTAGCTCCATAGTTATTCTCTGTTCTCTCCCTTCCTCTTTCATGGCTTTGTTCCTCCCTGTGGAAATGCTGATTAACTTTATTTCTTCTCCTTGTGTTGGACCCCTCAACTTCAACTGCTTCAAGTTGACTCACGTCCTATTTTTCTTATTTTGGACTGGATCCTCTGGTGAAAGCTGTCTTCAGTTGACCATTTTGCCAGGGATCTAGTTAACATTTTGTTAAAAGATCTCTCTTCATCTATTTCTAGAATTTAACTTGACTATAATAAATAATTACACAGTGATTAAAGGAATGTATGATGATACTAAGAAAAAACTACATTTTTGAGATGCTTATATAACCATGGCAGCATAATTGAACATATAGACATTATTTGAGAATGAAACTTCATTTTTTTCCTTATAATACATGTATGAATTCAAATAATAAAATGATTAAAATAAAATTAAACATTTTTGAACAAACATACATACAGATAATAAATCATAAACTTTCAAGCTGGCTAATCATTACCCCGATTGCTTAGGTTTTAGGAAATAAGCTTCCTGATAAAAGATAGTATAAAATATGCAATGTAAAATCTTTGATTTGCTTTAGTTTTTTCGCTTCTTTGATTTACATTAAATATTTTGTGGTATCTTTTATCTAAATCTTATTTCCCAGAGTTCAACAATGCTAAAAATTGTATACACACACAAATGTACAACTTATATAAATTTAAAATTTATGTAAATAATTTTACATGCATAGATATATTTATATATATATATTCTATAATTTTAAATAAATTCATAAATTCATAAATGAAATCATCAGTAATAGGTTCCAGTGTGGAGTTTTATTTTTCTTTTGTTGTTGAATATTTTTCCTTCTTTCATTCCTATATCCATATTTCCCTTGTCAGGAAATTGATTTTAACAATTCACTCATATTTTTATTTCCATATTCAGAGTAGGTTTCTCTTCTACCTGCAAATAGTTAAGAAAACTTCTTCTCCTGAAGAAATAGCTTCTGGTAATTACATGTCTGGTAATTGTCCTCTGTTGACTGGTTCTCCACCGATAGTTTGCTCTCTCTTACTCTGTCCTTCACCTTTCACTTTCTCTTCTTATGAGTCAGATGTTATTTACATCAGCCATCAACATTGATCCACTAGATTGTAGGATGTTCCAACTATTTCCCAAAAGCCCCAATTCCACTTCCTATTTGAAAATACTCATACTATGAGGTGATTCCAATAAAGGAAGAGTTTAGTTTTTTCTTTTTCATCTTTAAGTTAAAATTCTCATTTGCTACCTACTTAAACTCTTTATACTATTCTATTCCAATCTTTCCAACTTTTGGACTTCAAGTTGTTCTTATAATATTGCTGTTTCTTCTGAATGGGAGGCTAGGAATACATCTTGTACAATTTTATCCCCAGATCTTGATTTAGGAACTCATACATTAAGAATCTCAAATGGTTATAAAATTAATGAAACAATTAATGCATCAATGAAAAGTTCAAGTTTATTGTGCAGCTTTAAATGCAGATGGCATATATAGCAATGAAGCATGAACGTTTTCACAGTGACTTGGATAGAACTGTTGGTGGGACTGTAAAGTAGTACAACATCTATGGAAAACAGTGGGGAGATTCCTCAAAGAGCTAAAAGTAGATTTATCACCCGATCCAGCAATATCACTACTGTCTATGCACAAGAAAAGAAATCATTTTGTTAAAAATATACTTGCACCCAAATTTCATCAAAGCACAAATTTACAACTGTGAAGTTGTGAAATTGACACAAATGCCCATCAATTTATGAGTGGATAAAGAAAATGTGGTGTGTGTGTGTGTATGTATACATGAGACAATTAAGTTCAAGAACTCAACCTAGAGAAAGTGCTACATACCTCACTGCTGAACATCACTAAGGTCACCTTCAAAGTACTTCAAAGTACTCCCTTGGACAGCTATGTACTGACTTAGACCACCTTCAAAGCAATTTTGAAACTCCTTTTGTGGAATGGTCATCAGACCTGTCATTGCACAAAGTAGGACAATTAAGTATGTGACCTTATCCTAGAAAAAGGGCCTTGAAGGGTGGGCTAGGCACTGGCATTGGTGCATAGCTTTCTAAGGGGAGTACTTTAAAGGTAGAGATATTCATCAAGGAGCTAAGTTTCCAGACTTAATTATCTGACTTCATATCATGTAGTACTACTCAGCCATGAGAAGGAATGAAATTACATTTTTCACCATGACTTGGATGGAACTAGAGACCATTATCCTGAGTGAAGTATGTCAGGAATGAACAAGCAAACATTTCATGCTGTCATTAATAAGTGGTAGCTGGATGATGGATATATATGGTGGTATAATCGTGTAAAAGACATTGAAAACTAAGAAGGGGGAGGGTGGGAAGTGGGTGAGAAACAAAAACTTGTCTATCAGGTATAATGAATAGTGTTCTGTTTCCTGGCACCCTGAAATCCCTGACTTCAGCATCATACAATGTATTATATACACATAAAAAAATATTTGTAACCACTTAACATTTTGAAATAAAATTGCATATAGAAATTTAGAAATATTTTTAGATTTTCTTAGAAGAATGTATACCTCATCCTTTAAAAAAATCATAATTATACATAAAATATTGCATATTTAAATAAATATTAAGAAATTATACAAATAACAACCATGAGTAAAACAGACCATCCAAATTCATCATTATTTCAGAAAAAAAAACCGAATTCTATTCATGCTTTAAGACATACTTTCAAAATGTTTTGGCTTATTTAAATACAATACAGTATGTTTAATGATAATTAGCACTTCTCATTTGAAATGTTAAGACTCTGGAATAACTGGAAAATCTATAACTATGGAATATTTATTTAGAAAATGAAGTTATCTCTTGCATACTCAAATCTCTGTGACTTATCATAGTTTTAATATTTACCTTTCCCATATTTGTGCATCTTGTCTATAACAATCTACCTACATTCTATATACCTTTTTTTCCTACGAATACACTTTACATTTTTCCTGTGCACTTTATTGTACACATAATAAAATAATCAGCAAATAATTGAATTCTCCTTTTCAGGATATTAGAATCTTTTACCACTCATCAATTATGTATTACATACTTAATACTTTAGATGTAGCCAAATAGGCCTTTAAAAAGTCATAAGAAGTGGATTAGTATTTTCTTTGTTCTAAAATAACCATTAGCAATTTTTGTTTTACATTCAGTGTCTAATTTATTATAGGATGGTGCTTAGCAACTCATGGTCATTTTGAAATCAGTAAATTTTCTTATTTCCTCTGGTTATGGAATGAAATATACTCTTTCCTTTTTAATATGCCCTTAGTTAATCTTGTTAATTAAGGACAACTAAATTAAAGAACATTTATGTTTGTATATGTTAATAAAGTTTATAGTAAATGAGTATGAGCATTTGTAAGATTTTAAGCTATAAAATTATAAGCTTGGCATCTGAGTCCATTGAGAGAAATAAAAACTAAAAATCTATTAGATAATGAGATCTGAGAGTATCTTCTGGTAATTGAGAATGGCCCCTGGGTTCTTCAGATGTCAAGCAGCAACATACTTGGGACTGCTTTAAAAGCCACCTTGTTTCATTCCCTCTGTGAAACTCCTGCTTGATTTGTGAACATCTAAACGTTACTGCCTGGAGTGGAGAACAATTTAGATTCATTAATTTGTCTCCCTTCTCACTTGATTTAATAAATCATCAGTAATAAAGCTCAATAACAATAGTAGGCTCGACTTTAGTACTTATTAGCAAATTATACTTTAAACTGAATATTGAATTATCATCAAGAAACGTGTATAAAACTAGAGCATTTCAAAGCTGGGAAAAGAAATGCAAAGATTCTTGGCACATATTTTAAAAAGGGAGAGGGTTTTATAAAATTAGAATTGTTCAGGAGAGAAAAAACTCTGTGGCATGACCATTTCTTGGGTTATATTTTTGATAAAGTAAAAATAGCTTGTATAACGAAGAGAGATGTTTTCTTGGGTATACATTATTAAAAGATTCTGTCATTCCCTAAGGGAGGGATACTTTACATAGTTGATGGGTATTGATGAGCATTGAGTGTTCTGACAAATTAACTTTTCCCCTAAAGAGTCTAGGTTGAAAGAGTTCCAGTTTACTTCAGTGAACATCTTGTTTTTAAACCAAACATTCTTCCAAAAATAATTAAAATGTTAGACTGACAAGCACATATTGAAGATTCAAAAAGGGAAAAGAAACTTATAGGCCAAATTGTGGATAGAAGTCTAACAAGAAAAGTAGATATAGTAATAAACTATAAACTCACTTTCACTCTAAATACATCAACAAATAATTAAGAGCTAAAAAGCAAAGATAAGAACCCAGAAGTCAATCAGGGTAGAAGTCTTTCTAGGAGACTTTTGCTACCTACAGACATTATACCTTTAGAGGTAATAATCAATCAACTTGAGACCTGTTTTCCACATTTTACCACTAACCATTTAAAACTCCACTTACAACCCTTTGTAAGATAGGAATTGAAATAGAAGAGAAAAATGAGAAAAAAATCCCCCCCAAACAAAAAAACCAACCCTTCCTTGGGAAACTTTCACACACACTACTTACATGATTACACAGGAAGTAGATAGGCCATCTTGAACTTGATCTGAGTTTATTCCAAGTGCTGAAACTTCATTTTTAAAACAAAACAAGCAGTTGTATATTAGTAGGCACACTAGGAAAAAAAAAAAACTTAAATGTAAACTAAAACCAATAATGAGAAGACAGCATGTGAATCCCAAGTCTTAGAGCATTGAGTCTTTCAGTGAATTGGTATGATCACTTCTTTTTAAAGCACCAGGTGAACTTTAACAAATATGATGGAAACATGGAAGTATTAAATTAAATTAACACTGTGCAATTAAAAAAATAACCAGATAAACTTTTCAAAAATGAATAATACAATGACTGGAATTAAAACCTCAGAAGAGTGTTCCAATACCAGTTAAGACGAAACAAGATTACAGCAAGCTCATCTCTCCCACTGATTTTAACTAAAAATGTGGACGGGACTCAAAAGCAACAACACAAGGATGCTGAGAAGTAAAGAACAGTGGGAAGATTTGGGAAAGGAATCAAAACTTGAAGAGCAAACTATACTGTGGGGGAAATTCCTCTTGATTTTCATTTTTCTTATTTATTTATTTATTTATTGGCATTGTTACAACACTGGCCCAAGTAATAGACCTGTAAATTTGGTGAACAAGCACATACATATCCCCTCCCTTCCCCACATGCACAAACTCTGAGAAAATTCTTCCCTTTCTGGCTAGAGGATTAGGAAAAAATTCCCTAAGATTTATAACATCCAAAGAAAAACTTTGTTTTATTGAGTTGTCATCTTATCTCTCCAAACCAGTAAAAATTCTTCCCAAATTGTTTTTTAAACTTCATCAACCAGAAAAATGGGTCTCTAATACCTGGAGAGTGTGAAGAAGTTCCTAATTGATGAGAGCTGTGTGACATGGGAGATGTTTTGATGTAAATACTAGGGTCACAGACAAGCTGAATATAATATACATGAAAGTGACTCAAAGAAGCTTAGAGGCTGTGACATAGAGCACTGTCTAACTCAGGACAGGCACAGGTACATGTTGGATTACTTCCTTAATCTGAATATAACTAAGTCACTTGATGATAATATTAACAGACGAGTGTACTCTAAGAAATGTTTAACAGAACAATTATACGTGCAATAAGTTTTCTATGTCTAGGACCCAATACAAAAGTACACGACAATCAAAAAAGGAGGGAGAAATGGTTAGTTAAATAAATGAATTAAATAATATTTTCTTAAAAGACTAGTTAACTCCCAGTGACCAAGATGTTCGAATTTATCAGGCATAAACTTTGAAGTAGCTATGAATATCTTTTTCCGCATCAACTTGACCTTGAAAAACATTGAAGTATAGATGTTGCAAAAGATAACCTGCACTGACTAAACATTACATGAGAAAACCATATGTTCATTTTTAGCACTGAAAGATGAAATATATCAAATTAAACATAATTACAAGGCCAATAGCAGAAGGAACATGGTGGAGAAAAAATATATAGGTCAACAGAAGTTATCCAATCTGAGAAACAGAGAGGGGTAAAAACATTAAACATAGCCACCCCTATCCATGAAATAATATAAAAATGTCTAACTTGAGTTCTTTTTTTTTTTTTTTTTTGCTTTTTTTTATTGTTTGGGATTCATTGAGGGTACAAAGAATTACCCTCTACCCCTTCCCTCTTTGCCTGTCCTCACCCCATGATTCCCCTCCCCTTCTCCCCCTTATGTATTAGATCATCTACTGCCTTCATATTAGATTTGAGTACATTGGATTCGGGTGTGCTTATGTTCTAGAAGCAGAAGAGAGAGATTATTGAAAGAAAATATGAACATATTCTAAGAAATAATGCTCAAGAACATCCCCAAATTGGTGAAAGGCATTCAGATTCCAGAAACTCAGCAAATCCCAGATAGGATAAATTCAAAGCAAAGCACATCAAAATACATCAAAAGAAAATTTCAGAACACCAAAGGTTAAAAACAAATCCACACACCCCCCCAAAAAAAACCCAAATATAAACTGAGATGGTAAATTGATTGACATGACAGTGAAATCTCTACGTTGCCTTTGAAGTGGCAAATAATAACTCTAAGTAGAGAATAATTTAGGTAGGAATATTGTAATCCTTACATTAACAAGTCAAATGAAAATACAAAGATACAGGGCAAAGAAGTTAATAGTATATTATATTTAAACTGTAGAATTATTAAAATACCTCAAAGGAAAGAAGCAAAGAGTGAATGGGAATAAGAGGAAGAAAAGAAAACAATAGAATAGTAGACTTAAATGAGAATCATTAATAATTACATAAAATGCAAGAGATGTAAACATCAATTGCTAATAGAACTGAAAAAAGCAGATAAATTTGCAACCATATCGAAAACCTCAGCACTCTTCTCTCTGCAACTGATAGAAAAAGTACATGTGAAATTGTCAAGGATCTAACAGACCCAAATAATACTGTCATCAGCATTTAATATTTGGCATTCTGAAACATCTGTCTAAAAATTGATTTCATATTCTTTTCAAAGATTCATGAAACATTTACTGGGGTTGATCATATAAAAGATCATAAAACAAATCCTAGGAAATAAAAAAAAATCAATTTAAGTTTGTTTCTTGACCATAAACTAATTAAATGGGAATTCAGGAATTGAAAGATACCTATTAAATACCAAAGTATGACATTAAAAGTACACTTGGAAATGGCCTATGGGTTGAAGAAGAATTCTCCAGATAAACTAGGAAATATTTTGAAGTAAATAAAAATGAAAATATATCAGACTTTGTGAGACACAACTAAAGCATAACTTCTAGAAAAAATTACCCCATTCAATGTCTACATTAGAAACAAAAGTCTCAAATTAGCAACTTAAACTTGCATTAAAAAAGAAAAATGGAGAAAAACAGCAATAGTGAACTAAATGTAAAGCAACAAGACAGTAGAGTATAAGAAATATAAAAGCATAAATTAAGAAATTGAAAACACAAGAAAGCTACAAAGAAAAATCAATAGAATTAAAAGCAAGTTCTTGGTACCAATCAATAAAACTGATGAAGTTCTATCCAACTAACAGAGAAAAAGAAAGATCAAATTATCACTCGCTGGAATGGAAGGATTAGTTTCTCCACAGAAACTATGGACTTTAAAAGTATAATATGATAATACTACAAAAAAGCAGATCCATAAATTAAAACATTTTAATGAACTGGAACAATTATGTGACAGGCGGAACTTATCAAATCTCACTTAAGAAAAGAATAATCTTCCTCCCAGAAAGTACTTTTTTTTCTTACCGCCAGGCAACCAGGATAAGAGTTTGTTTATTTTCTTCTTCTAATCAAGATTTTCAGGGGGGCATGCCCCGACTAGATCACTAATTATTATTAACTCCTGTTTAATTTCTAATATCTTGTATGTGGTTTCAGGGAGTTTCCTAAGTTGGGCTTTGGGATCTGAGCTCTGTGAGACACGGGATCATTTTCAGTCTTCCAGGCTACCGTCAAATTTCCTTTTTCTCTTCTCATTCAGCAAAAGGACCTGGGGTAGGAGTTAGAAGTGGAGGGAAGTCCAGGGAGGACCTGATCTGCGGTCTAGAAACCTCTACATTCCAGTTTAGCACACTACTCCAAAGAAGGCCATTGGATGTTCGGCGGTTTTTCCTTATAGCTGCAAAGTTTACATGTCTAGAACAAGCTGGCTCTTCTAACATCCTATGCCGGGAGACCCAGCAAACTATTATCTCTGCTTACTTAGTAAAGCTTTATCCTTCTCTGAAATTTGATGAGGTCATTTGCTTCCAAACCCATCCTATATGTTTTCTGATTGATTAACTCATACTTCAGTTTATGTGGCGCTCCCTCTTCTTACAGCAGAGGTACTGATATTTTCTAAACTTTTATAAAGGCATATAGAAGAAGCAACTTCAAAGTCACTTTGATTTGGGAAGACAGCTATGCTCACCACTGTACACTACTGCTCACTTTCATTTCAAAGATCATTATCACTACTCTGGGAATAGATGCCTTCTCAAGGAGGACAGGGCTTATAAAATATTTATTACTTAACCAGCGGGGAAAGGGTAATTCCTTTACTTACCCACACATACGGTTACTCATCCTTAGAAATATATATTTTTTACAATTCTGTATTGTAAGTATTTTTCTATGTACTGAGAGCACAACAGCTAGCAAAGAAGACACAGGCAAAACAAAACAATAACAAACACAATGGAAATAACAATGAAAACACTGAACACCGTTATTCCAGGGGATACAGACAAAAAGAAGCTAATTTGGGACACTAAGCAAGCAAGCTCATCACAAAAATGAGTTTGTCACGTCTGTAATAGGGATGCATTGTTTTTTCCCCTTCTTGATCAAGCATCCAGTTCAATCAAGACAATACCTATGTATTCTTTTAACATTGAATTTTGATGCTTTGAAAGTTATGCTTTCTGTACTTTAGCAATCAGACCCCTATGCAAATATTTGTGAAATGAATGAATTCATTCAGGGTAACAACCAAATATCTGGGGATTTATAATTTTAACAAACCCTGGAAACTGGATACAAATAGTCTTAGATAAATGCAGTGTGCGTGAGTGCAGTACTACTGTAAAAATGTGTTAATACAGTGTGCGGTTGAAAGCATGACATCTGCAATCAACTTGCCTGACTTTCAAGGATACTTCACTTATGACCTTTGTCAATTTGGTAAGTCATTATACTTAAAGAGACATGTACCTCAATTTCTTCATCTCTATTTGGAAAAAATAATAAAAAAAATTTAAAAAAGGAAAAAATAATAGTACCTTTACTATGGGTTGTTACCAGCAATGATTAATATTTGTGAAATGTGTTGAAGAGCCCCTGGCATTACACAAGCACAATATGAGCGTTTGCTACTTCTGGCAGTAGTAGTACTAGTGTCTGTGAATATGGTATTATTTATTGCTGCAAGACAAATTACCACAGGCTTAGTGGCTTAAACCAACACCCATTTATTATCTCTCAGTTCTGCAGGTCAGATATCTGGGTTCTCAACACAGAGGCTCAAAAGGCCAAAGTCAGCATACTTCCAAGCTGGGTTTCTGATGGAAGCTTTCGGCTCTGGGGGACAACTTGCTTTTGAAGTTCATATCGAGGTCACTGTCAGATTTCTGTTACTCCTAGTCATAGGATGAAATTCTCTGATTTGTTCAATTCTCTTACCCACAATGAAAGGGGATCACTTGTTCTTTTCTTATTAATAAGCTCTCTGTGGAGTCTGGTTATCAAATATTTGTCAGAAACAAACAGGTGCATGGTCTACAGACACATGAAAAAATGCTCATCATCTTTAATCATCAGAGAAATGCAAATAAAAACCACTTTGAGATATCATCTAACTCCAGTAAGAGTAGCCCACATAACAAAATCCCAAAGCTACAGATGCTGGCATGAATGTAGAGAAAAGGGAACACTTCTGCACTGCTGGTGGGAATTCAAGCTAATATGTTCTTTTTGAAAGAAGTTTGGGAGAACACTGAGGGATCTAAAAGTAGACCTGCCATTCAATCCTACAGTTCCTCTAACAGGTATATGTTCAGAAGACCAAAAATCACTTTGAACAAAGATATTTGCGCCAAAATGTTTACTGCAGCCAAATTCATCATTGCCATGTCATAGAAGCAGCCCACGTGCCCACTGACACATGAATGGATTAATAAATTGAAGTATATGTATACTATGGAATATCATGCAGCCTTAAAAAAGATGGAGACTTTAACTCTTTTATGTTTACATGGATGGAGCCAGAACATATTCTTCTTAGCAAAGTATCTCAAGAATGGAATAAAAAGTATTCAATATATTCATTACTATTATGAAACCAATATATAATCACCCACACTTTCATATGAAAGATAAAACACAACTATAGCTCAGGATGAAGGAGGGAAGAGAAGGAGAAGGGGTGGGAAGGAGGGAGGGTATTCAGTGGGACCACACCTATGGTGCATATTGCAAAGTTACACGTCAAATCTCTTAAGTGTAGAGTATAAATGCCTTAACCCAATAATTAAGTTTGGGTATGCTATCCTAACCAGTTTGATGTAAGCATTCCAAATTGTGTATAAAATCAGCACATCATACCCCACATTGATTTAATTAAAAAATTAAGAAAAGAAATTCTCCGATTTGCTATTGGGACTTCTCTTGGGTGCTGTGAGTTGTTCATGATTCTTGCTTCATGGTCTACTTAGCAAAGAAAAACTCTCTTGTAAGAAATCATTCATGCTTCAGATCCCTGGGACTTCGTCTTCTGCTACCAACCAGAGAAAACTCTGCTTTTCAAAGTTCATGCCATCAGGTTAAGTCTACCTGGAAAGCCTGTATAGTTTATGGATAATTAGGCAAGCTTAATTATAATTGTAAAATCCTTGTTGCCATGTAACATTTGTAACATAACACAATCCAAGTAGAAATGTCACACAGTCATCTTGTAATTCTGTCTGCACATCCTATACCAAATATTCCACAGTCTTTTTGAGAGACAACCATAAAACCTACCTCTCTCCTAATCATCCTCTTGCTCCATTAATACAAGTAAAACACTGAGATGAGATCACCTTTTAGGGGAATGAGATTTGTAAAGACAATCTCTACCTCCATTCTCCAGAGAGGATGGAAGGCTTCACTAAGATCACTTAGAGATGTCTGAATTGATGATGTCTTCATAAGAGAAGACCCGTGAGCATCTTTCATTTGCTTGTTTCTGAAGGTGTACTGATGACGCAGGACTCCGTGCTATATTGCAATGCCTTATGTAGACTTTGAATTCAATAATATTTAATAATATAACTGGTTTATGTTAGGGTACCTAGGAGCACAGTGTTGTAATTTTTTTTAGGATAAAGCAGAGGGTAAGGAAATGAAAGGGAACAGCACTTTATATGGCATGAGGTTTTCTGTAGATGGAAAAAAAAAGAAAAAAATATAAAACATAGGAAAACCAGGTGAGGGAAATGGTGTATAAGACAATAAAGACCAGCACCTAGATTGGCTATAAACAATTCACAGAGGAAGTAAAAAGGGTAGAGAAGTGATCGGGAGGAACATATTTGATCAAGGACTCTAAATTGTGGATCAGAGTTTTAGGATGATGAATAACGTTGGGAATCCATGTGGTTGTAATACCTAGTATGGGGGAGAAAATAAAAGTGTATTCATAGAAAAAAATAGAGTATTTTAACTAGTTATGCACTAAGTATCACTTAGTAAAAATAATCCCCATCTAATAGAAAATTAAGCCCATTGTTTAGCAAAGAATGCCATCTTTATTTTAAGATTCAGATGAAAAAGTGTGTTTAAAATATCTGATGTAGAAACTGAAATGCAACCGTGGATGTATTTTAGCACAACATCCCGTGTCTGGAGTCCCGTCCCACAGAACCTCTTGCGTTTACAGCAAAGTTCTAGATGTGCCCCGTCCACAGGGCAGCCCTGAGACACATGTGGTTATTTAACTCTTGAAATATGGATGGTACAACTGAAGAATTAGAGTTTTAAAATTTTAAATAATTTCAGTGTACTTGTGAGTGCCACATGTGGCTTGTGTCTAGTCTACTGGGCAGCACAGAGAGAAGATAACTAGTGTGAAGTCAGACTGTGTCTGTCTTAATTTTTAAAGTCCTTTCTTTTTGTAGTATATAGTTAAGAAGTAGAAGAAGAACAGAGGAGCGAGGCCTCTAAGTTTCAGAATTCTCCCATGTATTGGAAAACAGGAAACATTTCCCAAAAACTATGGGATTGGCGTTACCATTACCTCCTCTTTTGCAGTCCTATCTATCAGCTTTTGTGGCTGACTGCTTTATTTTTTCTCCCTTGCTCTCCAGGATTTTTCTCACTTGAGAACTGCTTTTTCCCGTGTCTTCTACTGAAAGTAGTAGCATAAGGATTTCTCTTTAAATATACGGCTCCAGCTTCAGCTTTAAGATGCCTCGTGCATCAACATTTGCCTACATTATTTGCTTTTGTTTTTATTTCTCCAGCTGCAAATCTTTCCCAGAGAACAAAGTTAGAGTTACACTCCCCTCCTTTGGCAGTATTAAAACAGAATGCCAGGTTCCTGCACTGCTTCCGCAACTCTCTGGCTGTGTGCACTCACTGCTATCTTGGCCACAGCATGGATCTCCAAAAAGATGCCAACCTGGTGACAAATACTAATTATTTTTATTTGAAAAAAGATATTTAAAAGATTTCTCAATTACAGTCATGGTAGCAGCAGCAGCAACAACAATGGAAAAATCAGCATAACTACAAAAGAAAAAAATGTTTTGCTTTGGGCTCTCCAGTCCCAACATGCCAAATGAAATTTTTACCCAGGTTTTTATATTTCCATTATACATGAGAAAATCCTAATTTCTACTTTCTTAATGAATTAATAGAACAATAATTAACTAGATTTATTTGATTATCATAACCTTTATTTTATTGATATTTGATGTCTTTTAATACTTTCCGAAACCTAAAACTCTATGACCAGTCTACTCATTCCAACCACCTACCCAGGTTGTCTCATATGTTTAAAAATATGGCACTGCTGATATAAATGATAAACAAAACAACTCTTGAATGAGACTATACAGGGAGAGAAAAATTTAGTAAATTTTAGTGCATATTAAAGACATTTTAATAATAAAATTAGAATTTATTAAATTTATTATTAAAATTTAAAATTTTTAATAATTTTAGTGCATATTAAAGATTAAATATTTTAGTGCATATTAAAGACATTTTTATTTTTATTAAAGCATCTGTACTGATATTCCTGCATTTCATTCTACCCATCAAGCCAAGAGGAATTCTTAGATGATTATAGCAAGAATGTCTCATCCTTCTCTGGGGCAGTTTTTGTAGGGTTAAAGCATATTTGGAAGCAAAATATTTCCAAAAAGGTTTACAAATCTACTTTAAGACCATGAGGAATTTACAGGGCATGCATTTCTTTCTTGAAATTTTGAAGTTCTATTTTTACTTCTCTTTTTGTATGTAAGACATCCATATGGTTAATCAACATTATCAGTAAATATTTATTAAACAAGTGCTACATGCCAGGCGTGGGAAGCCCAGCGGAGCCAGCTCTCTGAATTTCCACTGGTTCAAGATGTTACCTGATGCGTGAATCATTCTTTGCTTAGTGAAACTTTGTTAAATTTGTCTAAAGTTTTTATTTTTCTTTTTTGGCATTGCCTTTTGTAAATAAAATGAACAAGTGATTAGATAAGCGAACAACCTAAAAAGGACTTTGGGTTTTCATTTGGTGAAGATAATAATAATTTTTTATATTAATGAATAATAGATGGGATTGATGACTATTCCCTCAGAGTAGGCTAGGGCCATAAAACAAAAGAGAAATCTAATTCTGAGGCTGAGACCAAGTCTTGTATGATTTTGTATAACGTGCTCACTAGGCTAAAGTGATCTACGTGGCTGGTGAGCCCAGCACACCCTGTTCCCCGACTTCTCATCTCATACAGGCTGGAGAAAACGGTGCAGCCGAGAGGAGCTGGTGACCCACAGTGGCGACCAAAGAGGTACAGTGATGGGCTTGTAGCCGGAGGGATTTCTGATACTGAGTCTAGAGCCACCCTTCCAGAAAGAAATGCCTCACACAGTACCTGCAGTTTACAGTGGATTGTAAAGGTGCAGTCTGTTCCCTGGTTTGAAGCTCTGATACTGGGGAGGTGGGTGCAGGGGCTGGTAGTCCAGTCTGAGACTTCCTCCTCCACCCCCCACCAAGGCAACCGTTTGAAATCTTCCTGCTCAGTGGCCTGAGGCAACCTACCCTTGATAGTAATAGTTCATTACCAGGCTGGAGAATATGGGTGGAGTGGAGGAAGCCCAGACCTGGGGGAATGAGGGCCCCGGCTTATTCAAGGCCGTGCCGGGCCAGAGTGTGCCCTTCCTGGGACCAGGCCAGCAGAGTCTGCGCACACAGACTGCAGACACTACATCATCAAGCGCTCACCTTAGGGGCCGCCTGATGCCACTCTGCTGGCAGGTGGAAAGTGGGGGGTGGCGGGGAAGGAGCTGGGAGAGGAGAGTGCACAGGTACACCCAGAGGGCACAAGAAAAGGAGCGGGTTTGGAGAAGGGGGGTATAAAGACCCTCAAAGGGGAAAATAGTCCTTTGTAGTCATCGATTGGGTCAGCCCCTTTTGGATTTGGAGGGCATATTGTATATCATTAAAAATAAATGTCCAGTGATCCCTGAGCACCAAATGATGTTACCATCTTGTACTAAAACCAGCGATTCCTCTTCTGGGGCTCTTCACGGAAGGCCCGTAAGGGCGCCTGCCGGTCTGCCCGGCGCCCCTCAGCTGGTGGCCGCGCAGTGAGGCCGGCGCCGCGCTTGCGGGTCAGCGTGAGCAGCCGCGGCAGGTGCCTCGGGCTGCAGAGCAGGTGCCCTGAGCTGCTGCGGTCCGCGTCCGCATAGAAGCCGCAGCCAAGATAGGAGATGTACAGGTTGATGCGGAGGGCGACGACAGCGAAGGTCCACGTGGTGAGGTCCAGCGTCTGCACAGCTGCGGACATCGCTACCCGCCCGGCAGCCGCGCAGCGCCAGCGCCGGGTGGGTGACCCACCTCGTGCAGTAGCCGCCCAACCCCGGGAGTAGTCCTCGCGCAGGTCCCAGCTCAGGGCGTTGAAATGCGGAAACTGCCAGGAGTAGAGGATTCCTCCAGGAAGACACGGCCCCGCGTCCAGGCGCCAGGGTCTGCTGTCCAGCCCAGGACAAGTGGGATGGCCCTGACCACCGCCCCGACCCATGTTGGCAATGCTGACCCTCTTCAGTGGTGTGTAACAGCAGGTGTAAAGGAGAATGTTGAAGTCCCCCAAGGCTCCTGGGAGTGGACTGACCCCTCACCCAGGACAGAAGGGCCCCACTCCTGGAACAGCCCAGCAAGCAGCAAAGGACACAGCTAGCAGCGGGCTTGCTGCGCTGACCTGTCCACCACCCAGAGGTCTGTTCTTCGTCCTAGTCATGTCTGAGTCAATGACAACTCATCAAATGGTTGATGGGAGTTAGCAGCACAGGATGCAAGGCCCGTCCCAACAGAGGTAAGCAGGAAACAGGGCCAGTCAAAGGGTTCTGGGGCCAACGCAAGGATGGGAGACTCAACTCCAGCTGGGAGTCTGACTTTGTATATCGAGTGAGCCAGAACCCCCGGTGAATCCTCCGCATGCAGCTTCTTCTCTTTCCTCTGCTTTTCTTCTTTTGTCTCTTTTCCCACATTTACTGAGCCTTCAATGATTGAGGCTGACTCAGGTTCCAACAGTTCCTTTTCACGTGGCTTTCTGGAAAGATACACTGGGGGCTCATCTGGCGAATTTGGAGTTAGCAGCACAGAATGAAAGAAAGCTCATTGGCGAATTTGGCTTGACCTGAAATGTCTTTTCCAGGGAAGAAGATGCCAGTGGATCTGGCTTTGGTTTGACTTGCTGGTTGAGCTTCTGTTCAGTTGTGTGACATACGAGGAAATTAAAGTGCTGAAATGTGATCCACTGGTCACTGGCCTTCCTGGAAAGATGCATGAACTCCTGAGAGAATTCCTAGAAAGTTAGAAAGTTCTTTCATGATACTAGACACATTCCCTACCCAGCCAAAAGCCAAAAAAGACCCATCCAGCTTCCATTTATGTTTATCTCCGCTCCTTCTACTTTGAGGATTATATCAGGGACCATGCTGGTGGCACAAACGAAGTCTGAGGGGGCCTATGGCCCTCTAGTTGAGAGCTGTCATCATCATTGCCATTGTTATCATCAAAGCTTCTGAGTGGGAACAAAGTACTTCTCTTGTTATCACAAACCAGTGGCTACGGACTGAGGCTAGGCCAAGAGGCCTGTGGTTCTGCTCCTAAGGTTGCCCTCTGCCTTCTCCTCTAGCTTCCCCTACGTGGCAGCAGGGGTGAGGAGGGAGTGTGCAGGATGATGCCATAGCTCATGAGTCTGGCTGCTCCTCGGAACCCCATGTCCTCTCTTCTCACTGGCTATGGGGCGCCGTCATCTTCCTTCCCCTGCCTTTGTGGGAAGAATGGATATTGTCTTTCCAGAAAGGATTACAGTCAAACAACTGAGGTTCAGGGAAGTGTCCACATGCTAGCATTCCTACTTAGAGAATGGTATTCGTACAATCCTTTTTTCCGTTCTTTCATTCAAACATTTAATTACTCATCAATTATTCACTGGGTGCTTCCTATACGCCAGAATTCTTCCAGGCACTGGAGATACAGAGATGAGCAAAAAAGCCCTGTCCTCAGAGGACTCCTATTCTACACTTTATATGCTCTCTGACTTCTCAGAGATTTCATTAAACATGAATGCGTGAATGCTGCTTATCTATCTTTTCCGAATCTCTTTTTCCTGATTTGTAAAATGGAATAAAACCTCCTCACAAGGTTTTTACACAGATAACATACAAAACATGTAGGAAACTATAAAAATTGAAGGAACCATGGCTTGTGAATAGTGGATTGCTACCACAGGCAGTATTTTGTTAAATTCTCTACTAATGAGATGATGATAATATCAAGATTATGAAGCAATACAGTCAGGAAGACCTCAGTTGAAGTCCTTGAACTGATAAGATCAGATATTTGACCTTGCAAAATGTATTAACCTATTGACATAATGTCTTTTTTCTGCTAAGTGAAAATTTGATTTAATTTGAAAGGTTATTATAAGGATTATTGATAGCCTATGCAAATTGCCTACCCACTGAACAGGAACTATTTTAAATGCTCAAAAAAGGACAGGTATGAGAAGTTACAATTATGTGGAGAAACCAGGATTCTCACAGCCTTGTGGGAGAGTTTAGGTTAGGTCACCTATTCTGGAAATGTGTTTGGCTACATTTTCTAAAGCTGAACATGAACATTTCTCACAGCATGTAAATTCCACTGTACTTAGGTTTGTCAGAAGACATCCTCTTTAGAGCAGCGCCTGTGGCTCTAAGGAGTAGGGCGCCGGTCCCATATGCCAGAGGTGGTGGGTACAAACCAAGCCCTGGCCAAAAACTACAGAAAAAAAAAAAAGAAAAGAAAAGAAAAAAAAAAAAGACATCCTCTTCTAGATGACTATATCAGTGCTATTCACAATGGACCAAATCTGGAAACTAATTTAATGCTTATCATTGGTTGACTAGCTCTTCAGAGGGTGGAATGCTGTTTAACAACATGAATCAACGATTTACAATACACAATAACATCAATGAATTTCAGAAACTTATATTGAATGAAAGGAGCCAGACTTAAAGAAGTATGTGCTCTAAAGTATGCAAAGGAGTATTTGATTTTGCTGAGGACAGGATCTGAGAAACAAGAGGCCTATACTATCTAATCTATATAGGCAATCTTCCCAGACTGACTGGCTTTTCATCTTAACTTTACCATATCTTAATTTTGTGACCTTGCACACCTGTGTGTCTGTTTTCTCTTTTTAAAAATGATATAACTGCTTTTTCTTTTGTTTTTATTGTTGGGAATTCATGGAGGGTACAAAGAACCAGGTTACAGTGATTGCATTTTTTTAGGTAAATTCTGTCTATAATTGTGTCCCACCCCCAAGAGATGTGTCACACACTGTGACCCCCTCACAACCCCCCTCCCTCCTTCCCTCTCTCTGCTACTCCCTTTCCTCACCCCCTCTCTCCTTTACCCTCTCTGCTATTCCCTTTCCCCACCCCTTCCCTACTTCCCTCTCTCTGCTCTCCCCTTCCCCCACATCCAATTTCTTTATTAAAACTTAATT
Organism: Otolemur garnettii; assembly: GCF_000181295.1. Taxonomy (NCBI): domain Eukaryota; kingdom Metazoa; phylum Chordata; class Mammalia; order Primates; family Galagidae; genus Otolemur; species Otolemur garnettii. The sequence goes on along the minus strand of NW_003852396.1, from coordinate 64,789,864 downwards.
AAATTAATTAATTAATCATTTTTTTATTGTTTCAGATTCACTGAGGGCACAAAGAGTTAGGTTACACTGATTGCATTTGTTAAGTAAAGTTCCTCTTATAGTTCTGTCTCGCCCCCAAGAGGTGTGCCATACACGGAGACTGCCATCCCCCTTCCTGGTCCCCTCTCTCCACGCTCCTTCATTCCCCTACCCCACCCCTTGTATTAGATCATCTACTGCCTTCATATTAGAATTGATTGCATTGGATTCTTGCTTCTCCATTCTTGTGATGCTTTACTAATAAGAATGTGTTTCAACTCCATCCACATTAATAAAAAAGATGTCAAGTCTCCATCTTTTTAATGGCTGAATACTATTCCATGGTATACATATGCCACAGCTTGTTAGTCCATTCCTAGGTTGGTGGACATTTAGGTTGTTCCCACATTCTGGTGATTGTAAATTGAGCTGTGATAAACAGCCTAGTGCCAATGTCCTAATGATAAGATGATTTTTGTTTTCTTCTGGATAGATGCTTAGTAATGGGATTGCAGGATCAAATGGGAGGTCTATGTTGAGGTACTTGAGGATTCTCCCTACTTTCTTCCAAAAAGGTTGTATTAGTTTGCAGTCCCACCAGCAGTATAAAAGTGTTTCTTTCTCTCCACATCCACACCAGTATCTGCAGTTTTGAGACTTTGTAATGTGGGCCATTCTCACTGGGGTTGGGTTATTTCTCAGGGTGGTATTGATTTGCATTTCTCTGACGATTAGGAATGATGAGCATGTTTTCATACATTTGTTAGCCATTTATCTGTCTTCTTTAGAGAAGGTTTTATTCATTTTTCTTTCCCAGTGATATCTGGGATTGTTGGTTCTTTTTTATTGATTAATTTGAGTTTTCTGTATATCCTAGTTATCAAGCCTTTGTCCAATTCATAATATGCAAATATCTTTTCCCGTTCTGAAGGTTGTCTGTTTACTTTGGTGGTTGTCTCCTTAGCTGTACAGAAGCTTTTCAGTTCAATTAAGTTCCATTTATTTATCTTTGTTGTTGTTGCAATTGCCTTGGAAGTCTTCCTCATGAAATCTTTCCTCAGTTCAATATCTTCAAGTGTTTTCTACACATTTTCTTTGAGGATTTGGATTGCTTCAGGCCTTAGGTTTAAATATTTTATCCATCCTGAATCAATTTGCATAAGTGGTGAAAGGTGCAGGAAAAAATGACATAATTTCATAGTGTAATGTTATTCTGGGAAAGTAAATAGTTAATACCCATGAAACACTTAGAAGAACCCCCAACAACTAGCAAGTATTGAACAACAATTGTGATTTGTATTATGAATATAAATTATTTAAACACGGCTAAGCAGATGCTGACTTGTTAATGTTAAATATATAATCTTTAAAAAGCTAGCAATCTGTATTGATAAACATTTTATAAACTCTATCCATTATTTCTTTGCCTTGATGACGAACTGAAGCCAAACTGATAACCAAAATAACATTTCCTACATGGGAATTTATAAGTTCAAGGAACCCATCATTTGAAGTTAACAAAAATCTATAATAATATTTAAAAAATATCATCTTAAATTTACTTTTAAAAAATACAATTAATTCGATCAAGTCATGAACTTCATGGTATTGTGACTGGCTCATCACGGAGTGGGACTTTTTAACCCAGCAGTGATTAACAGAGACAAAAGCTGTCCTAATTTTAGAAGAGTGATGTGAGAAAAACAAATGCATAGCAATACTGACTTGGGGGGGGGGCAAAACTGACACATAGTCCTATGATAATAACTTCTATCTCTTTAATTAACTGGCTGAATTAACTAACAGCTCTATAGTTAAATCCTTTTGCCCACATTTTTGGAGCTTGAAGGACTTGACAATTATGATTTCAGCTGCAAAAGAAATTAGTGGAATTGAGCTTATGTGAAGGAGGCAAGTGTATAACTGAGAGTTAACTAAGGTAACCTTCATGTGTCATTCAAGTTTGTTAATGATAAAGGATAAACGTGTCCATATATGTAGTTTATATATATATATATATAATTATAATAAATCTCACCTTCAGAAACTGTAACCACAGCAATTATTTTGAACTTAGATCAGCAAAGCTTCTAATCTTCCCACACATGCTGGAGGTATACTTTTTAACACTTCCATGGTTTGCCATTGCAAAGTAATAATCAATATTAAAGCAACTTTTACTCAAGAAAGGGGATTATCTTTTCAACACTTAAAAACAGCTGTGGACTGTTTCCTGTTTGCCCAGCATGGACATACTTTACCAGACACTTCCCATTAGCCCATGTTTGGGGTGTCCCTGGTAAGGCTTTATATTGTTTTCCAGTATGTCTTCAGAATGACAGCTCTATTAAATAATACCCTCAACTTTGGCAGGGTTCTTTGAAGCTTTCTTGTTCTGGACTGTATAATGGTGGCAGGAAGGGGAGATTTAGGAGTGATTGCTTGGTTCACTGGAGAACCAATGATCATTTGAGACCAATTCGGAATGTATGACAATATCCTGTTAAGAAACCCTACTTGAAATTTGTGATTATTGTGTGCAACTAAATCAATCTATCTTTCACATCTTCCATTGGCATGCTGGCGTCTTTTAGAGAGGCTCTCATAGTACCTTCAACAGCTGTCAGGTTCTCATTATCTATCTCTTAAAAATTGAATTTAAATGGATGTAAAATCTTTCCTGAAGGTTATTGTTTTTAGCATGTCATAGAAATGTAGTGCTAAGAGAATCTTAAGTATTAAAGACTTGCTCATCTATTTTAACTGAATTAAAATCACCCTAATTAGAACAAAGAAATCCCATTTATTCATAAATTGTTCTAGCTAGGGAATCCATCACTGTCACTTCCGCTGGGTGGAGACTCAATGGCAGGGAGAAGAGCATCTCAGTCTCTTTAGGCTACTATAGCAAAATACTTTGAACTGGGCACTTTATAAACAAAAGAAATTCATTTTTCACATTTATGGAGGCTGGTAAATGCAAGATGAGGTACCAACAGATGTGATGTCTGGCGAGGACTTGCTCTTTGCCTCAAGCATGGCAGAAGGGGCATAAGAGAATAACCACTTCTCCCCTCATACCTTTTTTTTTTTTTTACAAGGTCATTGATCTGATTTATGAGGATGGAGCCCTAATCACCCTCAATGTCCTCACCTCTTAATAGTATCATATTGGGGATAAAGTTTCAGCACATGAATTTCTGGAAAACACCTTCCTGCTATAGGAGGGAGTATTAAAATTTCATAGTGGAAACAAAAAGAAAGGTTTTGCATATGTCCTGATTGGAAGTTGTTGCCGTGGAGAAGCTAGAGGTGAGCTAACTAAAAGCTAGGCATCCCCTGTGATTGGCTACGAAACATATTTGGCTTTCTCTGGTTGGTCCTTAGTTGGAAGGACAGGCACTAATTACAGAAGCTAGTAGTTGGTTAAGTCCTTACAAATTGATCTGTCCCTAATTTAATTACTACACAGATTGTGGTTAGGTTTTCTGGACTGGTTGCTACAGATTGTGAGTGAGAATTTTAATTTTATAAGTGTTCTGGCGATTGTTCATTTGCATATTCTACCTACTATTTGTCTTTGCCTTTCTTTGCAGATGAAGAAATTGAGAACCTCAAAAGAAATGTTTAAAATTTGCATCATCCCTGATTCCAGCTTTTGAGTTTGTTTCATATATTCATTGAAGAACTGTTATTTTTCAAAAGCTAAGCACAGGTCTCGGCTGAACAAGAGAGACAAAGTTCTTCCCATCATGAAATTTGCTTTCTTTTCACACAAATAATCCCATAATATTATGTCAAGTTCAGTTTTTCCAGCCAAATCACACTTTTTCACCAGTTTTCAGACACCTTCATTTTTTTTCCCTTTTTCTGTGGGTGTTATTTTGTTTCTCAAAGACAAATCATATTTTGTCGATGGGATCTTACCTGCCTGACTTTAAAAGCAGGTGTGTGTCTACTCAATTAAAGTCTTACATTTGTCATTATTCTTCCCAAGAAATGACTTAAACATTAACACCAGGTACTGAGGGAATGTGCTCACATAGGCACTTCTGTTCTTTACCTCTGTTGATTTTTAAGTGTATTGAATGGAAACATTCAAGAAAATGAATTTGTTTCATTGCTGGATCTTTTGGCATATATCACTCATAACACGTAGATAGCTTGGCTGTAAGCTAAGCAAAATAAATACATCTTTAGATAGGTTTTGCATCCTTGAGATTTTTACGTGCATATATTTGATATAACCATCTTGCCTTTATGAAATGGGGGTAGAAGTGAAGTCAAAGGTATTTTTGTGGAGAAGCTACTTTTTATTCCCTCGGGTCCTGAGAAATCACAGTATAGGTTATGGGAATGGCTCTGAGTGATTTTTTAAAGTAATGAAATGCAAGAAGCACATTTTTCAGTGATGGAGAAGGGCACCGATTTGCTAGATGAAGTAGAGAAATGGTTATCAGGCACTAATGTGAGTCAGAATCGCTTTCTGATGCGGTAAGTCTGAAGGAGGCTTTGTAACGTGCATTTCTAACATGTCAACAGGAGTTGGTGTTGGTGGTCTGGAAGTCACACTTTGAGAACCACTGGAGTAAAGGATGCATCATGCAATGAATTCCCCTGTGCTTTGGAAGTCCAGTAATTCACCTTAGTTTCAGTAATGGAAACCACTTTAAGATCAGATCAGATCAAGTGCAGGCTCTAATGGTGAGGCAAATTTTTGTTACTTTTTGGCTTGACGTTGGGAAATCCATACAGGATTCTGCCTTGTGGGGGTCATTAAATTCCACCAAATTAATATTTGGAACAAAAGCACTTTGGGGGAAAAAAACCAAGACTGATTTTTTTACTAGTAGGAGATTTAATATAACATTTATAAAAATGAAATTAAAATATAAAGCCATTGAGATCTTAAATATTAATTTCCATAAGCCTAATGGATTTCCTCTGCAGCTTACAGGAGTATAAGTATGTTCTTATTAAATTTAAACCAATAAAACTTTCTGTACTGAATGTATGATAAGAACTGCAATTTCTAAAAATAAATGTTCTTTACAAATTACAACAAACAACACCTTTGTAGTTTAAATAGTAATATCAGTGAACTGTTGCATAGCTTAGAAAGGTTTATTTTGCTATTTAAGAAATGTTGATAGAATTATAAACATCATGGCAAAGTGGGGGCATGAATTTTAACTCAAATCAAAACTTTGTCCTAACTAATTAATAATGTTTATGTTTTGAGCCCCTGAAAACATTGAAGTGTGACTATTACCCAACCATCTCACTTACATTTTAGTAGCATTAATTTCTAGTCCTTTTGTCAACAACATTATTCATTCTCAAAGTTAAATACCATTGGACTTGTAATTTTCACTTTTAAAAAGAAAATTTCACTTAAAGATAAATGAATTATAGAATGTTACCTTTTACTTATTTATGATTAATTATATGGCACATACAAATGACCATATTCAACTTAATTTCTTTTCTTATCCTGTTCTACATTTTTCGTTCTATTTATTACATTGTCTTCATAAGGAGGACTTCTGAAGCCTCAAATATCAAAAATCTCAGGATCATCTATGTATGCAACCCGATATTTAAGTCCGTTAGGAAGAGAAATGTATTCCACAATGCCGGGCATAAAACCAGACACATCCCTAAGTCTTCTGATTAACACAAAAACTGACTCTAAAGACTCCGTGCCCAGAATTTGGAGGAATTCAGTTTTACTCACACTATTCAACTGTTATACTTTAAAGTGTGACATTTAGAGACTTCATTCTGCCTGAACAGAAGTAAAATAGGACTCTAAACATCCACACATCATGTTGCCAACTGGATAATCAATACATCAATTTAAGCATATGAAGTCAGGCTTCTAGAGCCTTCCTCCAAATGATAATCTAGCCTTCTTTGGGTCCAAGGAACAAGTTTCTTGCTAAGATTTTCAGAGTCTAAGTACATTAGAAGTCCTGAGCCTGTACAGGAGCTTCATGGACAGAAGTCACAGTTTACTGTTCATTGCCAATAGTCCCCTCAGCACAATAACTTTTTCCATCCCTTTCATGGGGAAATTTCCTCCATACTGTTGCAACTTCTGTCTGCAACTTAACATATAACAACTGTACCAACGTTGAATGGACTTGTTCTGAACCTACGGATGCCAACATTCTTAAACGAGGACTTCTTAGAGTCTTGCTTGCCTTCTGGTTAGGCAGGTTAGTGGGAAATTTGGGTGGGAGGTAATCAGGAAAGGTAAAATTTTATTTTTTCCCATTCATCAACAGTAGTGGAAAATAAATGCATAAAAATATATCAGTAAAGAATCCCTTGCCACTGTGTGGTGTGTGTGTACATGAGTATTTTGTGAGTATGAACTGGAGCTTAATTAGAAGGGAGGGAGGAAGGAAGGGAGGGAAGGAGGGAGGGAGGAAAGGGAGGAGAAAAGGAAGGAAGGAAGCAAGGAAGGAAAGAAGGAAGGGTGGATGAATTAAATTATTCTATTCCCTACCTCCCCTTTCTGAAATAAAAGCAGTTTCCTGTGTCAAATACCTTTTTGATGGAGAATTTTCCTTTTTGAAGTGATTGGAATAAGATGTGCACTAATTGGGCAGTATTTTCACAATAATTCATAGCTGGGGGCCTTTATTCCTCACTCGAATTCAATTTTCTGTCCTTTTCTTTAATAAATATAAATAAGTCTTCAGAAGTAGGACATCCTGGGATTCTTTGTTGGAAGACAAGCGTCTCCTTCATCTCAATGCTGTGTGTGAATACAGTTCACAGTCACAACGTGACCCTTTTACAACCTTATTTTGGAAATAGTTGAAAAGCTAAAAGAAAAATATGCTTACCCGGATATTTGGTGTTTTAAGTGAGCATTATGGTTCTTTCTTTCTTTCTTTCTTTCTTCTTTTATCTCTTAAGGTAGAAAATGTCACAATATAATCTTGGTGAGTAAAAATAGAGCCATAAACTCAAAAAGAGTACCAGTTTATATTTACTTTTATGTATTTCTCATTATAAGTAACCTAAATTTAACAAAAACTGTGTCTAATACTGAGGTGATCTTTGCATACAAACCTGACAAGCACTTATTTTAATTGTATTTAAAATCTTCATCTTCTAAGAATTTCTGTTTGTTTCTGAGCCCATTCCCTAGCACAGTTTACAAACGAACATAATAGATTATGAATGAAAAATTAAATAGGTAATTCTATGTTCAGCTGAACTAAGCAATCTTTGACATTCTAAATCTATTTTTTACTTCTATTTGGTGTCCTTATAATAAAATAATTATTCACTATTTGAAATAATTTATATCTGACTTCTCTGATTGACTTTAACTGTACTCACACATGGTCTATACCTACAGTCTTTGCTGTGGTGTCCCCAGGGCCCGAAAGATAGCTAATGTGGAATAAGTGAACACAGGCTAACTCACTGAATAAATGAACAAAATGAACAAATGAAAAAGAAGAATACGAAGGGAGACGTCTGGGAAAATGATTAGAAACCACATTGTTATGAGTCTAATAGGCCTATTTAATCCTTCTTTTTATGAATGAATTACAGATAAAGTAAGAGGTGAAGATTCCGACTATATTTTTATGAAATATCTTCTTAAAAAAAAAATTCTCTGATCTTACGTCATTTTGCCAAAAACACTTCCGTTCTTTCAGGCTCATCTCAATCTTTTCCTATTGTGGTCGCTTAGTCCACTGTGACCTTTGCCTAATTCAGACCTTTCTACACTTTCTATGGGACATAATCTCTTATCAAAAACACATGAACATCTGTAATTAAGGGAAGGCTTGTGAGATCAGATCTTCCTGGATTTGAGTGGGCCCTAAATGCAACAATGAGTGTCCTTAAAAGAGACAGAAAAAGAGAAGATAGAGACATTAAAAAAAAAAAAAAAGCCCAGGTGGAAACAAAGGCAAAGATTGGAATTATGGACCTACCCCCCAGGCCAAAGAAAGTGGTTGTAGGCAGCCACTGGAAGCCAGGAGAGAGAGATGGAATCTATGGTTACTCAAAGTCTCCAAAGGGAATAAATCTGCAAGTATTTTTATTTTTGTATTTCTAACCTCCAGGACTGTGAGAGAATAAATTTTTGTTGATGTAAAAACAAAACAAAACAAAAGAAAACACATGAACATCTTCTCTGCAAGACAACTGGGATATTTTCTTATATCTTCCTGTGTCTGTGTTTCATCTCTCCAACTCAATCATAAGATCCTCGGAGTTCAATCCTATGTTGAAGAACCAAGAGTTTCATCAATAAATGGTCGCCCTCTTCTCTGAATGCATCTAAAGAAGTAGAGAAATAGAATGCAAAGTAAACATTGAAGCTACTACGTAATGGTGACTGCTGATAGAGTTTAACGCGCAGGCATAACTTTGGGTTGGTTGATTAAATGGACTCGATAATATTTACGTTCAGAATTTGGCACCTATCCTAATCTTATATGCCTTCAGATATCATTTACTACTATTTTTTTGCCTCCACAAAAGGTGTTTATGTGCCTGCAATAACATATAAGATTTTTGTGCGTGATTATAATAGCTCCAAGTTGGCATCGTCTTTCCAAGTAAAGTCAATCGCAAAAGGACGTAAATGAGGTCTAGGTAAGACCAACATGTGTTTGTAACAAGAGCATGATACAACCATACTTCTTATGAACTCATCAAATCACTCAGTTTTATAGAATATGTTAGAATTATTTTTCAACTGTTGCATATTTCTTACCTCGTGTTCTTCGTTTACATCTAATAACAACAAAACACTGAAAATTAAAGAAAATACACTTAACTTTGATCATGAAAGTATAGAGAAGTTAAAATACATCCAGTAGTAAAATTTATTATTAGCAGAATACAGTGTAAATGAGAGATAAAGCTGACAAATTTTACAAGTTGCTCAATATTGAGACCATCAAGTGTTTCAGTCTGTGATGGATTAAATAAGGGGAGGAAATTAAAGTAGTACAAGTTATTCCTATTCAGAGATTTTAATGTCAGGCAGACTAAAATGGTTAGGGGTGTTTGGTCAAGGATAGTAAGGAAGCAAACACTGAGCTATGGATTGGTTACACTTCGGGAGGCTGGTGGGCTTTAAACTGCAGATCAGTCCGTCTTTAGCAAGAGAGCATGAGCTTGCGTTGACAAACACAGAAAATTTTATCTGGTAGACTTTGAGCAGGATTTAATTTCTATGAATTGGCAGTTAGGACATCTAAATTTTCAGCACAAAGATAATTAGTCTTTACTATAGAAGGCAGAAGAAGATAAGTGGAATGAATTTAGAATCTGAAATCCAGGTTGGTCTCATACTAAAATGACTGACATTTGGTAAGACATGTTGCTATACAAGTTTTGATTTTTGCATCAAACAAAATGTCTATCTTAAAATGTTTTAATAAGGCTCAAAATCAAAGTTGCAGAGCAGGTCAAAAGGCTATTAGTTAGGAATTATTTAATAAATAATAGTCCTCTTTGTGAAGGCATTAGAGGTATTACAAAATGTGATTTTATAAAATAGTGACAAATGAAAATTACACAGATTAAATTATGGAAAACATGCTTTTGATTTACTTTTTATAAGAGAACAATATGCATACATACAGGATAGCAAATAAAAGATACACAGGGTATGAAAATTAACTTCACAAACTCATCCTGGAAAAAGTGCTACATGCATCATCACTGAATATCACTCGCCTTTGAAATACTCCCCTTGGGAAGCTTGGACCAATGCCAGTGCCTAAGTCCATCTTTCAAAGTAAGTTTGAAATGCTTTTTCTGGAATGATCAGTAGAGTTGTTGCCATACGAGTCCTGACAATTAAGTTTGCAAACTTGCCAACATGCACTTATTTTGGCAGCACTATACAACAACTTGGTAAGGTTCCATGACCTTGGTATATCAGTGTCTGACAACTGTTTTCTTGTCAACATGTGACAGTGTCTTGCTGACTGGCATTCAGTATTGTTGGGTGTTTTTGTGTGTTGTACAATGACAGCACTAATGGTCATTTCATAAAGACTTTCAAAATTGCTTTAAAGGGTGGATGAGGTGCTGGAGTGGGTGCATAGCTGCCTCAGAGGAGTACTTTGAAGGTGACTGCAGTGATATTCAGCAGTGAGATATGTAGCACATTTTAAAGAATGAGTTCATCAACTTAATTGTCACACCTTGTATGTCCAATATTAATAGTGATTATTGGTGAGGACTTTTTCATTCTCTATGCTTTTTCTAATCTTTCTAAAATTTTAAAAAATAAGGAATTACACTTAAATAGAAAGAAAATACTGAAAAGAAATATAGAAATAGCCCAATGGGAAAGCATGAGGAAACCAGAAATATATCCACAAATTATATACAGGCAATTGATCTTTGACATGCAGCATGGCAGAGCATTTGGACAACAAACAGATTTTCTCAAAAATACGTACAATTGACACCCACATTAAAGTAAAAAGTAAATTAAAATGAAATAAAATCCTTACTTCATATCATATATGATAATCAACTCCAGGAGAATCATAGGGCCAAACAATAAATTTGAAGCAATAAAGATTGTTTTTATGACATCAGAATAAAAAACAATTTAAAGAAATAATTGTCACCCTTGACAATGGTGGAGTCTATTTTTCAAAGAAAACATAAGAATAGTGAGACATAAACCAGAGAAGTAATATCCAAAGCCATAAGGGACTTTCAAACAGGCTGTAGAGAGATTACTCACACACTTGCCACACAACAAGTAGATCGCCATTAAAAAGAAGAGCAAAGGTTATTAAAGGAATTTTACAAAAAAAGAAAAAGAAAATGGTACCCAATCATATAAGCAATCAAAAAATACAAATTAAAATTAATTTAGATTAATTTATTAATTGATATTAAGGAACATTAAAACCTGATTATACCTAGCATAAGTAAGGATGGAGAACAGTTAGAATTCTAATACATTTTACTGTTTGGCAATAGCCAATGAAGTGGATATGCTCATACTTTGTGACCCAGAAAATGCACTCTTAGACACATAACTCAAAAATTTCACACAAATGTACCCAAGAACACACAAACTAAAATGTTCATAGAAGCATTTCCATAATTTACAAAAAGTAGAAATAATCCTCTGCCCATCAATGTAGAAAAGGTAAATACAGGGTAATACTATAGCAATGTAGTATTTTGAGGCTTATCAGTAGAAACAATAATAACAATAATATGGGCAGGAGAGTGTATTATGGCTCCAATATGATTTAAATTTTCTGAGAAAGTACATAAGATAACAGGGTATTACCTAAAGTAGCAAATTCCATTCTTTTATCATTATGCCTGTCAGAAAATTTATTTTATCTATTGGTGAGAAAACGTTTAAAACACAATTCCAATTGTGATAAATAATACATGTAAATAACATTTTTCCTATATATATAAATATGTGCTCATAAAGACTGTTTATCCTAGTGGGAAATCTTCATATTTAAGACTAATACTACTTCTAGTAATTTAATTCTTGCAATCAATTCACTGTTTTTCTGAACTCTCCAATTAATTCAAACTGATGTGAAAGAAATGAGAATGTTATACTTCAAAGTAATTGTTCTTTTCAGCATATTATTTCATAGATGCAAGTTTAAATACAAGTTATAACTAAACAGAATTATTCACAGGAATTCTCTTGCCCTCTCTCTCCCTAAACTGTCGAGGAGAAAATACTGCATGTAAACCCCCCAAACTCCTATAAATTGTTGTTCATAGATAGCTGGAATCAAAGGGAAATTAGTAAATTTGCTTCTAGAAAACCAAGTTTATTAAAGGTTTTCCTGGTGTGAGTGCACATGGCCCAGAAGAATATAAAGCTTGATATTAGGAGTCTATTAGTAGTTGATGGGTGTGGAGCAGTTCACAGGAGAATGAAAGGAAAACTTCCTTGAGTTATACCAGGCAGATAGTCACTATGTTTTGATTTGTTTTTACATAATGTATGAGTGTCAGGTAGGTTCATAAGGGAAAAGTAGGTAAGGAAGCTTCTGGGGAAAGGGGAGGAGGACAGGAGGGAAGGGGAGAGGATGAGTGGAGGGAGGGTGATTGGTGGGACCACAGCTATGCTTCATCTTACAAGGGTACATGTGAATCTTTCGAAATGTAGAGTATAAATGTCTTAACACAATAACTAAGAAAATGCCATGAAGGCTATGTTGACCAGTTTGATGAAAGTATTTCAGATTGTGTATAGAACCAGGCACTGTACCCCATGACTTCATTAATGTACACAGCTATGATTTAATTTAAAAAAAAAAGAATTTAAAGGTATGTAGTGCTTCTGCCTTTAAGAAGGCGATGACATATGACGTTGCATTCTCACTTTCTTGTAACATAAAATTTTGTTCAATTTATGACATTGAGGACACTAAGAACATTGACCCAATGGGCATTCAGTGGAATCAGTCTAACCTTTGTTTTCCCTTGTGTGTATGTTTCTGCATGTGTAATATAAATATGCATATACTCATGTAAATACAAAACTAATGACAAGGAACAAGAGCAACAGTCTTTTAATATGACAAAGTCAGTTTCTGGGAGCTACTGCTAAGGGCTTTCATACGGATTCAAGCAGATTCACTAGGGCCATGGCTAAATAGATTACAGAGTTATTCTGCTAACCAATGCTGTTTCACCAGGAAATGCTTCTATTTCATGGACCTAGGCTTTCTGAAAACAATGTACTTATAAAAGGTAAAAGAAAACTGTGTATTTCAATGCTGTCTACTGCTAGTGTATGTAAGAGTAGCAAGTGTACTAACACAAATGTGAAAAATCTTTGCAGTTTCCACTAGTAAGTTCTGAGTTAAGAATGTTTCATAGCAGGCCAGGCATGGTGTCTCACACCTGCAATCCCAGCACTCTGGGAGGCCAAGACATGTGCATTGCTGGAGATCAGGGGTTACTTGGGAGGCCAAGGTAAGAGGATCACTTGAGCCCAGGACTTGGAGCTATGAAGCCACGGCACTCTACTGAGTGAAACATAGTAAGATTCTGTCCCCCTGCCTGCCAAAAAAAAAAATGTTTCTTAGCATACTCACACATCCCCAGAAGTGCAGGACATTACTGAAGCTTACCATTGGCTGATGCCTACAATCCACCAAGGTAAACGCCTTCCATGTGGTGGTTGTATTGTTTTCCAATTTTTACGTATTGACTCTTTAAAAGCATTTGCTTGTCAACATGGGTATTTATCATTTATGAGTGTTCATCTAGAAATGTTCTCAGGATTTTTGTTTTATGACCATGACCTCTTACTTTCACCAGAACCTTCCTAAAACCACTGCAAGCCATCTAATGCTTTGAGTTGTTCTTAAATTACATACAACAGCTTTCATGCATTTTTTTTTTCTTTTGTTGACTTTACCTCCTTAGTCATTTCAGTTTTCACACTTATTCCCCTCTTCCCTGTGTCTCAAAAGTGTATGGACATTTAGAAATGCAGGTTTTAGTCAGTGATTAGTTTGCAATCAGTATATGTCATTTTAAGGATAACATAAATAAAAATTTTTAACGAAAAAATCCCTGTTTTAGCAACTTTTCTTTCCATAGTGTGCCATTGCTCAGCTCCTTCTTGCACATCTCCTTATGAGAAGTTAGATCTGCAGCTGTTCTTAGTCCCTGAAATAGTACATGAAGAACAGGAATGAACTACTAAAACTAGTAAGGAGATGTTTACTAACTGCTAGATCAGTGCTTGTAAAAAACATAATGACTATTTAAGCTACAGTATAAAAGGAGAAACTAAAAACATTTTAATTGTTGATCTCAGCTACAGACTTTTGGCATTCATAGATGTCAAAAGAACATTAGAAAATTATATTGATCAGTACTCATAGGACTTTAGACCAGTGTTCAAATCTAGGTATCAAGGGATCTGACAATATCTACATGGTATTACGGGGGCAGTTTCAGTTAAATGAATGAAACTAATGAACAAAACTGAAACTTTCAAATATATGTGTATTTTTGTTTTTCCGAAAACCGGCAGGTTAATTACATGTGCTTCTAAAAAGTGATATTATTACTGAGCGGTTCTTTTGTGAATAGCACTTTTCAGCTGATATTTTAATTAAATTGTCTTAAGTATCTTGTAAGGACTGTTTTTTGCATGTATTACAAATGCAGTAATGTGTAAAACAGTCAGATGACTTCAAGTCTCACATCTAGCAAGTAATAAATGCAGGACTCACAGCAAGCCTGAAATCAAAGACCTAAATCTCAATTACCAAACTATACGTTTTTGTTTATAAAAGTGATCTGTGGTGGGGAGGAAAAGTTACTTTAAGGAATGATGTCATTTTGTTATTGATAACAATTGGTTAAGAAAAAGTCTACATTTATGGCCAGGTACAAAAATTAAATAATTATTTGGGACAAGGCAAAGATCTGAGCGTCTTTCTCTTAATTGTTAAATTCTAATAGTAAAACATTACAAGACTTGAACTTCCCAGTATAAAATGTTGTGATTTTAATAACATTACACTCAGAACTATGGTCAATATCTAGAGTTATTAGAACATATTTCTACAGTTTCAAATTACTATCTAAATGTCTCTTCTTAGCATTTATCTTTTTTATTTTTTATTTTTTTTAGAAGCTCACAATCTGATTTAAGTTTTCCTTTGTGTACGGAAGGCATTACCAAACATGTGCTGATGTGAGTTTGGAAATTTCATTCTTTTTCTGGTCAATTCTCCTTCAAGCTGGATACCTTGACTAGCCGCTATCATTTTATCATTTATATTTTACTTGATTTTTATTTTAAGTCTCATGGAGAAACTCACTACTTCTTGTAAATAAAACACAGTTGTTCAGCCTGTCATTTCATAGGTCGCTACTGAATCTGACTTTCCAAAATAGAATAAGATTTGTTAATCTTGCTTTTTCTTTATTCCTTGGTTCTCACTGATGACTCATATATCTGTCCCTACCAATCTGTCCACCAGGAATACCTTTATTTTGGCTCAGTAATCTTCAGTCTGATTCTGTTGGCCTATTGCTCATACATCTCAGGCTTAAAATTAATTTTAAGAGTTCTAGTTTTTTGTTGTTCGTATGAGTGAGTTCTTTAATTATTTCATGTGGTTTTAAAATATCTTTAGAACTTAAGTTAGAGCAAGAACTGTGACTAGTCATTATAATTACTAATTTGAGCTCCTTGCATGCTCATTAAGACAATTTAGTCTTTCACAGTAAGAGAAATGTTTGCTTGATGATGTAAGAAATTAAGGGAAATGAAAACATTTGTTATCTTTATTCAAAATTCTAATTCAATTTAAATTACATCAAATTTATAAAGTATTAATGGTAGCAAATAATTTTGACATACATAAAATCTAAAGAAGCTGCTTCTGAGCAATCTGTAGGCTAAGATCCTAACACACAGATTTCAATTCTAAATAATAAAAAATAATATTTGGTTGAATATCTACTCTGTTGCAGATACTGAAATGGAAGCTGAATATACCTAATTCAAATTGCTGTGACCTTCATTGCATTTTGCAAGAAGAACACTGCAGATTGGCAGGAGTTGCATCTCTGTTTATCAAAAAAAGTGTTTCCATTCAAGATGATATATTTCCAATGTCTATCACAGTGCTTGATATAGAGGAGTATAGTACTTAGTACTTCTCAAACTTTGCTGAGTCTTAAAAGAATCCTCTGGATTACTGGTTAAGAAAGAGGTTACCAAAAAGTCAGTGGTTCTTGTGAGAACCACATATTTGTATTTGTAACCAGGTGATACGGATTAACTCTGATGTTCAAGATCCATGAATGACTATAGGAATGACATGAAGGCTATGTTGGCCAACGGGATGAGAATGTTTCAAATTGTATATGGAACTAACACACTGTACCCCATGATAGTATTAATGTGCACAACTAGGATTTAATAATAAAAAAAATCCATGACCATACTTTGAGAGGTAGTATATTAAGTTAGCAAGTGCCTGCTTGTAATATAGTTTGATAAATGGCCAATAAAAGTTCAGTAAATAATATAATGTTTTGAGGAACACATAAAAGATCCAAAGAAGAAAAGCTAAGGACTAAATTGCAATGATTATTTAAAGGATGCAGGGAGAAGCCCTGATGGAAAGTGAGAAGAAAGCCAGGGAGCAGAAGTGTCCTGGGTGGCATGATACTGTCAGGCTTTATTCCACCTGGTAATTGGCAATATTTCTTTTTGGCATGTGGGATTTTTCTTTTCCTGTTAGAAGAAAGTCCTCAGCATGAGTCAGAGCCCAGGAGCAGTGAGCGTTGTCCTTGGGACCAAGGGGACTGACAGCATTGGTGTCAGTCAAGAATGATGCCTCTGCAGCTCCTAAGAAAGGTCAAAAGGAGAACAGTGACATTGACTCAGGCTGAGAACTGGGTGGATGTATTCTGTCATGTTCCAGAGAACATTATCCCTACCAGGACGGGTAAGGAGAGAGCATCATTCACAGTGATTTTCCAAGCTTTCAATGGAGATTAGCTTCACTTGCAAGAAACATCTGAGCAGAGAGGAGGTATTAAAGCATTTCCTGTTGGGTAGTATGTTAAGATGTTTTCTTAAATATAAAAGATGTCTTAACTTTTGTCTTATCCTCTCAGAGTAGGCAATTCTAAGGCTGTTGTTCTCTATTCTTTTAACATAATTTTACTCTTACTTCTATGTCTTTAAATCGTTTACTGACAAGAATGATTCTTTCTATCACCTGAGGTGGCCTCTTCAAATATGAAGTGGCAGAATTTTAGCAAAACATTCAAATATTTTCCAACAGTCTAAAAACTGGGAAAAAACTCAAGTTTCTGCTAATATGGCCCCAAGCAACGCTGGTATATTTGAGATGTTTACTTTGAGAATTCCTCTCTTTTTTTGATATTGGTAGAATCCTTCTACCTTTGACACCCTGCTGACCCCGTGACAGACCAAAATCTCCTAATATTCCTCGAAAATTATATATCCCTTATTTTGTTCAGTTTAAATAAGAATTCATTAAACATTGAATGTTTCAAGCAAGGATCAGTTCTACAAAACAAATAAGGCAGTGACTCTGGTGTGAAGAAACTTATAGTTCAAGAAGTCATACAGGTATCTAAACATATATACTAAACTACATATTAAATCATCTAATAGCAGTAAAATGACTAAGGTGACCAGATTTTAACATTGGTAAAGCGGGACATCATTGGGGGGAGGAGGGGCGGGGCCTGACAACAACGCAAACTTTGATAAGCAGTTCTCCATAATCAGTTCTCAACAATTATTTGTTATTATTAAAGTTTAACATTATAAAATTAACAAAAATAATATAAAACTCATATCCTGGTGAAATAACCACATGGCAGCCAAAAACCATATATTCCCTTCCTGTTCTCCTGTGTTCCCTAGCTTGTTGTGCATTCTTTCCAAAAATCGAACTTTCTTAAAACACTACAGGACACAGGACAAATTGTTAACAATCGGGACTGTCCCACCAAAAGCAGGACGTTTGGTCACCTTAAAAGTGACCAAAAAACTAAGTCAGAATTAACTTAAGAAAAGGGAAATTTATTGACTCACAAAAGAATAGTCCAAGGCCAGAGCAGGTTTTGTGTACAGCTTTGTAAGACTGTCATAGAATGACACTATGTTCTGGGGCACATAGTTCACTGCGTTATGTTGTTGGACTTTATCTGCATTGCCTCTGAATTTAAAATGAATCATTTTTTACAGCAGCAAAATGGCTTCCAGTATTTCAAGAGCTATTTCCATTCAGTTTCAAGTCATTCAGTAGGATAAAAACTATTTTTAATCTCATAGTACTGAGAAAGGTTCTTGAGATTCATACTGCTTAACAATTATTTGGTCAGGTGACCATAACTGAATCAACCACTGGGAATGTGTGGCATTGATTGACTTTGGTGTTGATATTATCTTTCCATCCTTGACCTGAGGATAGGTGCCCAGATGGATCTTATACACTGAAAAGGTGTCTCTGTATATCCCCAAATAAAAAGTATGAATGTTAGCATTAAAAACGAGAAATGGGCTCGGCGCCTGTGGCTCAAGTGGCTAAGGCGCCAGCCACATACACCTAAGGTGGCAGGTTCGAATCCAGCCTGGACCCGCCAAACAACAATGACGGCTGCAACCAAAAAATAGCCGGGCGTTGTGGCAGGTGCCTGTGGTCCCAGCTACTTGGGAGGCTGAGGCAGGAGACTCGCTTGAGCCCAGGAGTTGGAAGTTGCTGTGAGCTGTGAAGCCACGGCACTCTACCCAGGGGGATAGCTTGAGGCTCTGTCTCAAAATAAATACATAAATTAATAAATAAATAAAATAAAATAAAAATGAGAAATGCATTCTGAAGAGATCACAGTACAAACTTCTAATTTAGCTTATGACATTTTGGAAGAGAGGAAGACAGACATAATTTTTGAAACCTGTTTCAAGGTGCACAAATTTGAGACCAGCCTGAGCAACAGTGAGACAACTTCTCTACTAAAAATAGAAAAAACAAATAGCTGGGCATTGTGGCAGGTGTCTGTAATCCCAGCTACTTTGAGAGGCTGAAGCAGAAGGACTGCCTGAAAACAAGAGTTTGAGGTTGCTGTGAGTTTACACCACAGTACTCTAGCCTAGGGCAACAGAGTAGGAATCTCTCTCTCTCCTCAAAATCCCCTATATATCAGTCATTATGTCATTTCTATCCACAACACAATGAGCAGAACTAAATCCATGTCCTTATCTAACCATGAGGGGAAACAAAGGACTAAAATCTCCCACTGTGTCCAGGAGGAAAGAAAACCAGAAAAATATGGGTGAACATTTGAAGCTTCTACAAAGTCTAGAGCTATCAAAGTCAGGGACCAGCAGGACATGAAATGTGAAGTGTAAGGAGTTCTTGCACCAACAGACTGGTCCATTATTCTGGGAATGTGGAAGAAGAGACTAGAGGGTTCTATAGAAGCCAGGTCATGTAGCAATTTTCAGAGAAGATGGTGCTTTCTTCTTGAAGTATACCTTGATTTATTCTGAATTTGATCAGCATGTTAACTTTTAGTACATTTTTTTTTTCATTCTGCTTTTCAGTCCAAAAAAAAAAAAAAAGAGAGAGAAAGAAAATGACCAATAAGTTTAAAAGTTACCCATGGACATACCCATTTCTGGTTCTTGACAATTCCTCTACTGGGAGGTAGTAGAAACTTTATGGCCAAAATAGATAACATCAATATGCCACTATGCTCTTCAGAGTCTGTAGGTACTTCAGACATCAAGTAATAGTCAAGGTCAGTGACCTCAGAGAGTGTATGTACAGTCTGCTTGGTTCTGAGGCCCACACCGTGCTCTGTGTTAGTCTTCATCATCTCATTGCCTTTATTATTTCACTGACTGGAGATCCATAATTTCCAGTACTGTCAGTCAAGCACATAAACATCACAATTCATATTAAAAATACGAAACTTCACAGATCAGCATTGAGAATGAAAGTCTGTATTTGATTATGTTTTGTAGTTGCTTGAAATTTTGTTGAAGTATTGATATTTACTTACCAAAAAAACTTTCTACAGGTCCATTTGTCATAGTAGGAAGGATCAGACTGTGTAGCCTTTTAGAAGAATGGTAGAATTTAATAGGGAAAAGAAAGAATAGAGCCAAATAGAAAGGGTTTATAGAAAAATTTTCCTAAAATTTCAAAGACTGCAAGAAATCATTTTTAGTTGACATTGAGGCATTACCTATCAAATAGATACAAATAATTTACTTCATTGGGTCTGAAATTTTAAGTTTATACATTGAAGACTTGGGAATGGATCATATCAAATGCAGGGACTTATGAAGGCATATATTTTGCTAAGTTTAACATTTATTGAGCACTAACATTAATTTGATTTGATATAGCTCAAAGATTACCTACTTAATATTTTTGGCTATGATTTTACTTGGAAAAAAAATCACCAAACCTCTTCATGCCACTTCCTTGCTGATTGCATTCACAATACAATTGCAATTACAATCTACAGCATTTCTTTGTATATCTTTAGAAGGGATATTTGTATAACATGAAAACACCCTAGGATTCCAATAGATCTGTTCTAGCATGGAGTCATTAAAAAATGCACTTTACAGTAAAGAAAAATGATCACCAGTCATTTCTTACCATTACTTGTTTTTGACTTTTTTTGTTTTATTTTCTTGTTTTTATTTTTAATTTTTATGGGTACATAATAGTTATACATCTTTACAGGGCACATGGAATATTTTGATATGAGTATAAAATGTGTAATGCTCAAGTCAGGGTAACTGGGATATCCACCACCTCAAAGGCATTTATTTCTTTGTTTTTGGAATATTCCAAATCCACTCCCCTAGTTATTTTTAAATATAGACTACATCATTGCTAAGTATATTTGCCCTATTATGCCTCCCCACTCTAGGTCTTACTAACTGCATTTTTGTACTCATTAACCAATCCCTCTGGGGTTGACTCTCTGGTAACCACAATTTGACTCTCTAGCTTTTTGAGTTCAATATTTTTAACTCCCACATGCTAGTGAGAACACGTCATTATTGTCTTTCTGTGACTGGCCTTATCTCCATTAACATAGCTCCTCCAGTTCCATCCATGTTGTTGCAGATGACAGGATTTTATTCTTTTTACGTTCATGGCTGAATGAAGTTCCATTGTGTGTCTGTACCGCATTTTCTTTATCATTTCATTCATTGATGGACACTTGGGTTAAAAGTTGTGGCTAGTGATGAAGTTTAGACTATGCTGTCCCAAAACACCGAGATTTGGAATTTAAGAAAATACCAAAAAACAAGGTTTTGCTGGTCTTCTCTTGTCCTTTCTTCCTAGAAGTTGGCAATATAGCCAAGCTCAGCAGTGCTTAACCAGTGGGTTGTGACCCTTTTATAACAATGAAAATACATCCTGCATATCAGAGATTTACATTACGATTCATAACAGTAGCAAAATTATAGTTATGTAGTAGCAACAAAAATAATTTTATGGTTGGGGTTTCATCACAACATGAGGAACTATATTAAAGGGTCATGGCATTAGGAGGCATTAGGAAGGTTGAGAACCACTGGCCTAGCCAATCTAAGCCAATCTCCACCCTCATTCTAGAGGGGTCCTCTCTATACCTAGAGGTATACCTTGCCCTTACCTTTGGAAATTTAGATGCCAAGAAGAATCTAACAAGAAAGACCTGGCTAAATTCTCCCCATGCCCAGTTTGTTATCATTAGATCACATGCTTTTCCAATCATAGTTCTGTAAGACTACCCCATAAATACACATGCACACAGTTTCCCCTGTGTCTTTGGGTCTTCCTTCCTGAAGGCTCTCATGTTAGCAAAAACTTACATTAAATCTATTTGTACACTTTTCTTTTCTTAATATGTCTTTTGCCATAGAAGTTTCACTATAAACTTTGCAACAGGTGAGGAAAAAGATTTCACTTTTCTATCAGCAAACTAGAGTAACAATTCTTAAAATCTTGCTTCTCAATGTCATGTCTGCCATAATCTATAATTCTTTCAGAAACCTGCCCAACTTTTCTCTTTCTTTATACCCCCACAATGTGCTGCAGCTACACTCTCCCCCTGATAGGACTGGGCACCTGCCATTGCCTGGTGACATTGCCTGGCTCCCCCAGGATGGCTCTCTACCTCCTGGTTTTCCTGTATTCCTCACAGGCAGCAGTATACAGGAGCCCCTGAAAAGAAATGCTTTTTTCTCATCTATTTTTTTTTCTTGAGAAATTTCCAGCTAGAATTTATGGTCATAAAAAGGAACACAATCTCTATTTATATCACTCATGAGTTCTTTTACTGAATGGCAAATCCACTTTCTGTTGCTTTGTTTATACTACTGGGATAAGGGTAATTTCCCTTGAACAGCTCTGGGAGTCCAACTTGGCTCTATCTATCAGAAAATCTTCTTATAAACTTGGAAAAGGGAAAAAGAAAATATATCAGTGAAAGAATGGAATCACTGTTCCTCTTACAGTTGATGACTAAGGCAGTTGATATAAAAAATGGCATGTTAAGCCAGCGTGAAGAGCCAGACATATATGGTAAGAAGCTCTGAAGGCAACTATAATGGAAATATTCTTCTTATATGTAAAAAATAGCAAAGACAGGATCCATATATCTATCTATTTATTTATTTTTGAGACAGAGTCTTACTTTGTTTCTCTCCAGAGAGTGCTCTGCTGTCATAGCTCATAGCAACCTCCAACTCTTGGGCTCAAGCAATCCTCTTGCCTCAGTTTTTCTATTTTTACTAGAGATGGGGTTTTGTTTGTGCTCAGGCTGGTCTCCAATCTGTGAGCTCAGCCCACCCAGAGTGCTAGGATAACAGATGTGAGCCACCCCGCCCAGCCCTTGATCCCTTGATCCATATATTTAGATCTACATGTTTTAGATCTTGACACAATTAAGGTTTTTATTTGGGGATATCAATTATTCCTGCATCTAGAGATAAGTTGGATGAAAAGAAAAATAATTGACATTAGATATTATTCCTTTTTGAGATACTACCAAATAACTACCACTACAAAGTTTCCTGGAAATTAAATGCATTGTATAGTCTTACATTATTTTAAACAGAAAATGTAACATGAAAGAAGTAAAAAAACAAAGCCAATGGATGATAGGATCCAGAAAATGTTCAAATCACAATTTACTGGTCAGTAGCATTGGGTAAACCTATTTCTCCACCAGTGATACCTACTGTGATGTGAAATTATATATAATACGTCAAGTGCACTAGCTGGGTCATAGTTAAGGACTTAAGAAATAGTGTTCTTCCTCACCATCATCATTCGTTTATACCTCATGACACTAACAAACTTTATATACACAAGTAGGAGTGTGATTATCATTTAAGAGTTACTCCAGGGTTAAAATCATATTTAATGCTTTGTTGTATTTCAAGAAGGAAAAAAAAAGAAAGCAGAGGTTATCACAAGTACAATAAATTATCTTGGCAACAAAAGATCAGGCTATCCTGCAATAAACACACCTGCCAGATGTATGCCTGTCTCTACCTTTTAAATTAAATCAGCTTATTTGTGGATATAAAGAATCAAAAGAAAATGCAGGCCTATGTGCATGATAGTTGAAAATGAGATCAAATAAGAGTTCCGTGGGAGCTAATTTGACACATCCTTGGTCTTGCCAAAGCAGCAGGGCATCTGAAAGTTTTGGTTCTGCTCTTGCATTCAGCAGCACACTTAGTGGGAATGGGAGAGAACACCTATTGCTCCTCTGGTACTTTCTCCCCAAGCCAGCAAGGACATAGATTTCAGAAAAGATTTTTTTTCCAGTGAAAATTGCATTATTGTACCTTTGCCTTTGTTTGTGACAAGGCCTTCTGCTTGTTATCTCAAGGATCATTTCCAAAAAAATGGATAAAACCCAAGAGATTTTAAAAACCGAGGACTGAACTTGAGTTTGACAGACTTTTCTATTTGACCCCACAGTCATGCACGTTGCCCTCACAAAGGCAGCACATGTTTGCCATTGCTTCTGAAGATGATTTAAGAAGAAGTGAACTTAAACAGACACTTAACTGCTAACAGCCCTAGAGTTTCATCTAATCAATCCGTGAAAAAATACAACACACAGCTATTAGATAGTAGACCGTGATAGACACCAAGGGGGCTGCTTTACGTTTCAGTTCTTGGTATCACTAATTATGTCATTTTTCTTGAGAACATAGAAGACTCCTTTGCTAAATTTATAGGATTAAATTACATAGGATTAAGAAGGAGAATCAGGCTACATGACTAAATTAGTGTTCTATATCTCCAACTGCAGGAAATGAGGGCCCGGAATAAATACAACGAACTCTACTATTGTTAAAGATAAAGATAGACAATCAAGGGATTTCAGAACATGTGGGTAAGGACCATACGGTAAAACTGTAAGACCTTGGAGTAAAACTTCTTTTAGAGGTGAAGAAATTGAAGTGAGGGCTCGGCGCCTATAGCTCAACCGGCTAAGGCGCCAGCCACGTACACCCAAGGTGGCGGGTTCGAGTCCCCAGCCCGGACCCGCCAAACAACAATGACGGCTGCAACCAAAAAATAGCCGGGCGTTGTGGCGGGCGCCTGTGGTCCCAGCTACTTGGGAGGCGGAGGCAGGAGACTCGCTTGAGCCCAGGAGTTGGAGGTTGCTGTGAGCCGTAATGCCACGGCACTCTACCCAGGGGGACAGCTTGAGGCTCTGTCTCAAAAAAAAAAAAAAAAAAAAAAAAAAATTGAAGTGAGAAAGTAACCCACAATTCTAGATTCAGCGCCAAAAGTCAGTTTTGTGAAGTTAGGAGGGAAAAGATATGTGTTAAGATTGCAGAAATAAGGGAAAGTGCTCCCTACAAATGTGTTTGGTGAATTTTGATATAAAAACACTATGTCCAAAACAAAAAGTTATATAATTAATATACTGCTCTTTTCTGCAATAGAATATGCGTATTCAGCAGTTTCTGTGTCACATTTTTGTGAAAACATTAACAACCTGGACTGTGTTTCAGGAAATAATAACCAAGAGACGTGATTTAACACCACTTTACATTATGCATGACAAAGCTAATGGAATTTAAACGAAAGAAGAAGACATTTTTTTAAAGAGTCTTATATTCATATTCAAACAGCATTAGGGCTGTCATTTTGAACAGATTATTTTTTCTGTGTGTAAGTTCAGACTACTGAAAATAATAGAAATTCTAAAAAGTGAATCTTGTCAAAAATATACAAGACATGTTTTAAATGAAGCAAAAGCTAATATTTATTGAGAACTTGCATTGGTTCTGGCACCATTGCATAAACTTTCTATATATTTATTCATTTAACTTTATGTCAACTTTGTGGGTTACCATCTATTATGTGTGCCATGACAGATGGGGAAACTAAGGTAAAAGAGTATTTTTCAAAAAAGCACAAACTTGGGCCAGAAGCAGTGGCTCATACGTAGTCCTAGCAATCTGGGAGGCCAAGGCAGGAGGATCACTTGAGCTCAGGAGTTTGAGACCAGCCTGAGCAATAGCAATAGTTTTTCTACTAAAAATAGAAAAAAAATTACTCAGGCATCATGGCAGGCACCTGTAGTCCCAGATACTCAGGGAGGGAGTAAGGCTGATGCCAGAGCATTCTAGCCTGGGCAGCAGAGTGAGACTCTCCAGAATCTCACCTGTTTAATATGTGAGAGAGCCAGGGCTTGAATCAAGGCTATCTGACTGAAGAGCTGCTGGTCTTCGCTACCTCTTTTACAAAATCTGATGTAACCAGGGTGATTAGTCTAAGGTAGTTGACGATGAAGTGTAAGCCCTAGACTACATGGACTATCTGGTAGACTTTCAGAGTAAAAGATAGTTTGTAGAAAAAAACTGTACCCCTAAAATTCTAAGCCATGCTTTTAAAGCACACATGACAGGTATAATCCTCAAGGGCACAGAGGGAGCCTTTCATCCAGTTGTGTAGGTAGAATTGTATGGAGTAACACTCAAGATTTCAGAGGACATTTGAGCACTTACTTTGGGCAATCAACTCTTCTGAGTGCTTTGACATTAAACATATGTATGTCTCCAAATAGCCCCATGGAGTAGGTGCTACTATCATTTTCCAATTACAAAGAGAAGAACTGAGCCACTGAAAAGCTAAATGATTTGTCCAAAGGGGTGAAGCCAGGATACAAAAACCTGGGCTTGAAAATCTATGAGTTTAATCACCCTGCTGAAATTGCATCTGTGTTCAGTTTTTTTATAGTGCTAACACAATGGTGAGATAAGAGTCATCTCCATGCTGGCCACAGTTGAAAACATCAGATGGATAAAACTTCAGTTGTGGCTCCTGTGGGCTGTAGAAATGTGATCTAACATCAGATTCTAACAGTAGGTACAGTAGTTATAATTCTACCTGTTTATAGACTGCCTTAATATGTTGACCATATCTACCAAATTTGTTGATTAATTAAAAGTCATTAATTTTATGACCCTTAAACTATTCAAAAAGTATTTCCCAAGAACAAGAATTTTCTCTTTCAAAATCACATTACATTTATCAAAATCAGGAAGTTAAACATTGATTGCATACTATAATCTGTACTTCATATTCGAATGTTACCAGTGCTCCCAATAATTCTTTAGTATTTTTTAATTACATATGTATTATGTGTATTTTATTTACTTATTTATTGGTTTGGTTTTTTTTTTTTTTTTTTTTTTGATACAGAGCCTCAAGCTGTCCCCCTGGGTAGAGTGCCGTGGCATTACAGCTCACAGCAACCTCCAACTCCTGGGCTCAAGCGAGTCTCCTGCCTCCGCCTCCCAAGTAGCTGGGATCACAGGTGTCCGCCACAACGCCCAGCTATTTTTTTTGGTTGCAGCTGTCATTGTTGTTTTGTGGGCCTGGGCTGGATTCAAACCCGCCACCTTGGGTGTACGTGGCTGGCGCCTTAGCCGGTTGAGCTATAGGCGCCGAGCCTATTTATTGGGTTTTTATAGGTAGAATGCCATCAGGAGATTAATTTCTAACAACCAGGATGAGAGTGCATAGCTAAACATTGATTTGACTCATTTCTAAATTATTGAAGTGCAAAAAATTAAGAGTTGTGGAGGTTTATAGAGCTTGAGTAGCCATGCTCCTTATTAATTGGAGAATTGAATCTAATGAGCAAGGTGGTGTGTCCAAGGCATGAAGCACAGCAAGGAAGGGTATCAAGAATTCCAGAATCTTAAGTCCTAGGACAGAGTTGGCTTTTCTCCTGTCATTAGTTTTACTGATTTTGCGTGCCTTCTATTACCTTCTTCAACTTACCTACCTGCCACTGTGTAAACGATTGAGCTTCCTATAATTATTGAAAAACAAGGGGGTGCTGAGAAGGAAATCAGGGGACTGTCTATTGATATTGCTCATTATAAAACTGAGAAATCAGAAAGAACTCAGGAAAAAATGGTTTTATGTTACCCACTCTGTGAGCTAAAACTGTTACGCCATAGGAGTCTTTAGAACTTGAAGAAAACTGCAGGTTCCTTTATGACTCTGTCATTTTAGGAAGCGTTCACAACTAGACCGTATCTTGACAGTGAAACCAAAGAAGAGAAGGCAGGGGATGAAAAACGAGTTACATGAAGAAAACAAAACAAAACATGGGAATAGTAATGTATGATTAAAGGTTAGGAAACAGATAGAACATCTTGATTTTACTCCTTTGATTTCTTCCCCTGAAAAGTACTTCAACCTTCCTCCTTTTTTCTTTTCCTTCAAAAAATATTTATTTAGTGAGTACTATGTATCAAACAAAGGCAAATATCCATAGTTCAGAATTAAATAACTTAATCACCTTGCTGCTGTAAAAAGCTGATGTAGAAAAAGACAAAATGCTACTGAGTAATACAAATATGCCTGTTATATACAAAGTGTCCCTCCAGCTGTTGAAACTGATGCAAATAACATGATGATGTCCCCAAACATGCTATAGCATCAGATTGTGAGTACAGACATAGCCCTTGCTCAGGTGGTAATATTTTTTGCTTTTCACGAAGAACCACGAAGATGAAGTTCTGAACTTAATTGTCTGGCTACTGAATCCTATGAAAATATTTTTTCTAAATAGCCACGACAAATGTGTATCATTGTCACCATGCATGTACCTTTTTAGTACAAACTGCTCACCCTGTAACTTGACACGAGTTTCAATATGTGGGATCAAAATTCTTCAGTGTCAGCTTGACAACTATATTATACACATAGCAATTAATATTTATCCTGGATAATGTTGCCATCAAAGATAACCACATTTCTTGGTGATATACTGTTCGTGAACATTTCAGTTACATGGTGGGTAAAACGTAAGGGAAATGTATTCATCTGGAGTTCAGCTAGGAATTGGAAGGGGGAATTAGGATTTCATAGATAAAATCCTGGATCTATTTTGCATCTTGGCAGACATAATCTTCTGCAATAAGTGAAGTGCGTCCAGGATGGGCACGGTGACTCATGCCTGTAATCCTAGCACTCTGGGAGGCCGAGGCAGGCGGATTGCTTGGATTCACTGACAAGATCAGCCTGAGCAAGAGCACAGACCCCTTCTTAACAACAACAACAACAACAATAATAATAATACTAAAATAAGCCGGGTGTTGTGGCAAGCTCCTGTAAATCCCAGCTGCTTGAGAAGCTGTGGCAAGAGAACTGCTTGAGCCCAAGAGTTTGAGGTTGCTGTGAGATGTGACGCTATGGCACTCCACCAAGCAAGGGCAACAAAGTGACACTCTGTCTCAAAAAGAGAGAGAGAGAGAGCCCAGTAAGTGGGAAGAATATGCCTTTATAGTTTCTGACAGATTATGAGATAACAGAGCACAAAGTCAAAATTTATGGTATGGTTAAGTCTGGTGGAGGGTAAACAGATGCCAAGACGTGGCTAAGGGCAGAGAGTGAGAACCAAATTGTAGCTAGGAATTAAATTGCATTTGGGAATTGTTCCTCGGTGGGAACGTACAGTTTGGAGCTCCCATTAACCTTTGACTGTCCTGGGGCTCATTAGCATATAATTAGCATAGAATGGGCGGGGCTTTCATGAAGGATTCTGGAGAACACACAAGCATAGAAAGGGAAACTGTTATATAACCAACCTGTCATACATCCTATTATATAACCCCAACCTGTCAATTACCCCAAAAGGCAGGAGACAACCAATCTTGCCAGAAGAAAGGTGGGACCAACTAGTGAGCTTGTAAAAGGAGCAGTGTTCAGACTTCAGGGTCTTTCTCGGCTCCTGGAGACTGACCCGTTCCTCTGGGACTTGAATATATTTTCATTTTGTGTGATTTTGTGCAGCTTCCTTCTTCACTTTCTTAAATCTTCATTTTTCTTGTAATGAACTGTTTGTGTGGGATTGCTCTGTACCTATGATCATCTGTCAGTGGCTCACCCTGGTACCAGGGTTCATTCTTGATACTGGGAACTGGGGACCAGGGAACTGCCAGAAAGAAATTCCTAGAAAACTAAGGGAGGACATCATCATAACAAAGTTAACAGCCTAGAAAAATAAAGATCAAGTCACCAGCTTAAGATACAAGTCTAAAACTTATTCCGACCAACAATACTAACCAAGTTTAAGACAGAAGAAGAATGAATGTCATGCTGAATTTATGAGTAGTTAAAAAGAGGTTCTCACATGATTCCTTTTAAGGCCAGTATTGGCCCTAGAGTTCAGTGCCTACTGGTACTTGTAGATGGTGGTCAGTGCAGGCGTTATGTCTTGTTTACCACCATATCTAATAAGCCAGTATAAAACTTAGTACATAGTACATGTTTGACAAATTGCATGGGGTGAATACTAAGGAGGTTGTGAAAATGCAGTAATTAACTTTAAGTTGATGCAGAGCCATCAGAGAGTGTAAATAAGTAAAGCAGTAAATCTGAGGTACATTTATGAATAATTGGCACCAAGATTATTAAAATAAAATAAAATGGCCAGAAATTAAAGTGGAGAAATCATGTATAAGACACAGTCAAGAAGTCAACGATAATTATTAAATAACAAACTAGGCACATGATATAAGTTATGCCTTTTAATCAAACTAAAACAAATTATTATTTAAAAAAGAGGGTAGTATTTTTTAAATACCCTACTATTTTTTAAATACCCTACTATTTTTAAATACTATTTTTTAAATACTTATTTAAAAAAGAGGGTAGTATTTTTCCTTGCAGATTAGGAAATTGAAGTTTTGGAGATAAGGTTCCTGGGTGATGGTCACAAAGCTACAGCGTGGCTAAGGTTTTAATTCAGATCTGCTTGACTCCATAACTCTGATCAGAGTTTACAAATCTGGAAAAGACAATCTGCAATTCCAATCAAACTTGGGGAGTGCCATTTGGCATATGTGGACTCTGAGTCTCACTGGGAGACATTGTGTTTCCTGCTGCTAAATGCTGGTTCTGCGTAATATACAATTGCCGTGTTATCAAAGTGCTCTGTTCCAGAAGAAATCAGCTCCTCATTAGCAACTCAGGCAGCAAGCTGCATGTATTATAACTCAAAAGCCAAACAGAATCTTACTTTCATGCAGTAAGCTTACATTTGCACAAAGCAGGAGCAAAGTAGAGGGACTGAGGGCCACATAGCTGAGGGATAAAGATCAATCAAACTCAATAGGATAAAGATCAGTCAAACTCAGAATTAGAATAAGATTTGTTAAATGGCTATCTCTGAAGGCTAAAGTATAAATAGACATAAAATATAGTATGAATTTTAATTAAATACACTTTCTTCTCATATATATATATATATATATTTGATAGGACGAGGTCAGAGTAGGTGTGCTAGTGGCAAGGGATTATTTTTATTTTTTTTTTTAATCGCATAAGAGACACAGAAGTGAGAATGTAATATTGTGAAGAAAGTTGTGGTAGGCATATTTCCTAGAGGACCACCAAAGATCCCTGCCAGGTGTTATAAACAACCTCGTAGAACCTCTTCATTTCAAATTGGGTTGGGCCCAGTGACTTCTTCTGCCACTAAAATAAACAATAGTGATGATACATGACTAGCAAATTGCAGTTTCTTCCTTGATGGCAGATTCTCCTTTTATTGCCATTTTTACTAGCATGCTTTGATAAGCCAGCTACCAGGAGACACAAGTCCACATTACAAAACTGGAGGTGGTTTCCAGCCAGCAGCTCTCAAGAACTCAGGTCTCTTGTCCAGCAGCCCTTGAGGAATTCAATCCAGTCAACTGACACTTACGGGAGTTTGGATTCCTTTGCTTCTCCAGTGGACTCTTCAGAGGGGACGATAGATCCTGGCCTGACAAATAATTATAGCCTTGTGGGAGACTAGGAAGCCATGCCCCGATTTTGGGCTCACAAAAACACGGAGATAATAAATACAGGTAGCCTTAAGCAACAAAATTGGAGGGAATTTGTTATGTAATAACAGATAATTAATGAAAAAAGATTGACTGATAATGGAGCTATTAAAGGAGCAGCCCGATAATAAATTGTCTTTCTATGCATTACTTGTGTGTTAGATCCGTCTCAACCACCCTACAACGTGATGTGGGCTCAACAGCTATTGCAAACCACTTTCAACTATTTTCTGCACTCATCTTAGGAATATATATATGTATATTTTAACTCATCTCCATTTTTCAGTCTAACCGGAAGAAAGCACAGAGAGCCTTTGTAAAGGAATAATGTCGAAAACCAGAAATAAACTGTGAGGCACAAATTTGAGGAAAAAATAATTCAGTATTATGGCCTATAGTGATGGAAATACTATGGCCAATACTTAAGAGTTCTTTTCAATATAATTTTACCATAAATTATAACTAGAGTGCATTTTAATAGAAAATTTTGAGTCAACTTACATTACTAATTTTGGAACACATTCTTTTCTGAGAGTTAATTGAAAAATTACTTTTATACAATAGACAATTATGTTAAATCTTATTGTGTTAGTGCATAATTGAGGAAGTGCATAACAAAAGACATTGACATTGTCATAGTAACATTGAGGCAAGTTAAATATTTGATTATATGAATATCTTCTGTCTTCCTTTGTTTTTACACTAGATTGGGTTTTGTTCTCAATCTATTATAGGAAACTCTATAAGTAGCCAATGAGATTTTATATATTATGGGGTGACCTAATCAAATCTCACATCTCACACACTATGTCTTTGCAAGCTTCCCTTTACCCATCTAAATTGCCACAATAGACATTGTAACAAAAGCTTTCTAGATTGTTTCTTTTACTGTGGAATTCTACGTATCTTTAAATATATTTCATCATGACTTAGCAGTAAGGTATTTTTAAGAAAATTCTCTATATTAACCCTTCCATAATCCTCTGCAGTAGGCATCATAATCCATCTTAATTTATATAGTATAAATTGGCAATTATATGACTACAGATGATACATAATCTCTAACGTTAAAGCACCACAAAGGATAAATTCTTATACAGATCATCTGATTTCAAAGTCCACACATCTCAGTTTTATGTCTTTCTCTATAGCATCTACACACTGATTTTTAAAAAGATCTATATTTCTCTTTCTCCCCCCTCCCCCATTTCTCTGCTGTATGTCAATTTTGCAAACATGTTATATTTTATCTGTTTTCATGGTTATTTCAAACTCTTCAAGTTCTGGTCAATAATGAATGACCATGATTTTACAAAGGGCTCTGCCTCCCGTAAAGGGTGTGCTCTTTATTTGATATCTACCATTAACTGGAATTTTGAGATAGTTTAATTATGATCAGTCCCTGAGATGACTTCATGTGGACAGTATCAGCTTAGTGTTTCCCCAGACTGTCAAAAATATGAGAAATTTTCATATAAATTCCTGCCATCTCTCATCATATTTGCTTGTGTGCCATGTCCACTATAAAATGCTGAAGTCAGGTAATCTTCTCTTAATATTCTCTTCCTTCAAGCATTTGAACTGGCAGGCCCAGAGTGTACAGTCAAAGGGGAAGACTGCTAAGTTTTGACATAGATTTCAGCCTAGTATTCACATCGGCTTTCCTAGAAGCAACAAGCAGTGGTTAAGACTGACGACATGAAGCTCCACGACTTGGTTTGAATGACAGCGTTGCTTGTGCTAGCTGGACACGTTTGCACAAGGTTCTCAGTCTCTCTGTGCCTCATTTACATTTACAAAACGAGCATAATGATCTCTACTTCACAGTTTTATTACAAGGATCAAACAAGGACAAATACAAATATAAAGCTGTACATACTGAGAAAGTAGTGGATATGAAAGAGAGAAATGGCATCAGTTAAAACATACAGTCTTGAAAGGTGTGCACCGGGTCCTGGAGCCACAGAATCTAGTCCTGAGTTCCTAAGAGATGTCGTTTGCACTATTATAATACATTATTTTTTATTTAAACTATTTTGAATGAATTTTTCTTTCATGCAACTAGATAAGATGTGCTTGATGAATCATCTACTAATATAGACTCAAAAATTAAAACTGGTATGTAGATAAAATGCTTGGCTCAATGTGAGATATTTTTAATAAATGGTAGCTAATACTGTTTTTCCAGTTGACCTTTACAATAATATGTTGGTTTGTCTAACATATAGTGATAATTTAATCATTCTCCTGTTCAAATATTTCAATTTACCTGGTGAAAACTATTTAGTCGTAGTTAAACTCTTAATATCTTCTTTCCTATCACTAATCTAGTTCAACAGTTAATTATTTCCTTAATATATTTTCAGGAAATATCTCAGTCATGAGATACAATAATAATATAATAATAATATCTCAGTCATGAGTCACCCATCCTGATTTGCCAGTCAAATTTTCTGCCTATTCTTGATTTTCTAGCTTCTGAACAAGGAACACATTTTCTTTGTTATATTTCACTTATTTGCTCAACATGTTTGCTACAACTTATACAGTTTTGGTTTGAAAAATAAATTATATTGTTTTTAGATACAAAACCGAAGTGACTTGCCTAAAAAAGTCCACATGCTTGGTTATTTTTATCTTATTTTATCTCTCAAAAACAGTCACCCTTGGAACTACACTGTGTTTTGAATAAAACCGAGGCTCAGTCAGTGGTTTTTACAAAGGATAGGTCATTTCATTGAACAGTTGCTCATGGTAAGGTCTTAGATAAGGTTGATTTCTTTTCTTGTGTCTTCCAACCATGAGTCTTAGTTTATCAGATGGTTTTAGAAATTGGTGTATATAGGAAGCTCTAGTTTTCTCTTGTAACTATACTCCTGGGCATAATAAGGTTGGTATTATGAGTACTTGTAATCAAGAAGTTGGCTCTAGAGGGCCTTTCAAGTTCTCCAGCATCTGCTTTATTTAACTGCTCACAGAATGTCATGCTAGCATTTGTCCCTTCACCCATGTACAAGTAGGATATTTTTTCATTAAAACAACCATTGCACTTGATCCAGCTACTGTTTTAATTTACTGTTTGAAAAGTAATTTAATTTTTTATTTAAAATACTTATGCGATCTATCAAGAGATAATCTCAAACTTTTTTGTTGTTGTTGAAGGAAGCCAGGCATAAATTTTCCCGTTTGGATTTTATTTTCCAATAAAGACAACACTTCCATGGATTGGTGAAATGAGATGTGATTCTTGATTTTGCTGGACACTTTGTTTTTCTACAGTAAATATATCATATTTCTAAAGTTGAAAACGTGTTCAAATTATGTTAATCTAGTGAAAAAATATATAAAATACTAATGCTAAGGTTCATTCAACCCTGACTTAGTAATTTGACCAATTCTGTCCAGATGAGAAATTTTTTCAAAGCATTTGCTCAGAACGGTCTACGGAAGGGATGCCAGACTCATTCAGAAATAACCTTTTCCTTAGGACATAGTTCCCTTAAGATTTGTAAAATTCTTGATTCATTCAGAGTTTATTAACATAAACATAAAAGGTGATTATTTTTTCCTACAGTATTAAACTTCTGTGACAATATAAAGGTGTGATTTTGACAGTTATAATTAAACAGTATTGTCCAAAAGAGATTAAAGCGTGGGAGATGTTTATAGAACACTGACTTGTAGGCTTTTATCTTTCTTGGATTTTTTTGTAGTTTTCATGTCATTATATATGTCACCAAAGACCAAAAGGCATCATGCAGAATTATTTCTTGGAAACAATTTATTTAGGATTCTCTTCAATCATCATCATATTTTTCTAAGGTGCATATCTTACATATCTTTTCTAAGGTACTGATCTTACTTAGATCAGTTGTTAGAATTTGACGAGAAATATGCCAAAGAATAAAATAATACTATACATAATTTTTTAATGTATTATATTTGTAAATTGTACTTATGTTGAAATTAAAAAATATATATTACAATACTAGTTTTGTATTCTATGAAAATTTTTGTTGCTCCATATAGACCAAATTTTTAATTAAGAACCCCCCCACCCCCCACCCCCAGTCAATGGTGTCCCACTTTACCAATGTTAAAATCTGGTCACCTTAAATATCCTCCATAGGTGTGGTCCCCCTATTAACCCTCTCTCTATCAATCCAGCCCCCTCCCTTTCCCTGCCCCTCTCTTTCCCTCCTTCATCCTAGGCTATAATTGTGATTCATCTTTCATATGAAAGTGTGAGTGATTATAAATTGGTTTCATAGTAGCACTGAGTACATTCAATATTTTTTTCCCTTTTCTGAGATACTTTACTAAGAAGAATATTTTCCAGCTCCATCCTTGTAAACATAAAAGAGGTAAATGTCCATCTTTTTTAAGGCTGCATGGTATACATATACCATAATTTATTAATCCATTCATCAGTCAGTGGGCACTTGGGCTTCTTCCATGACTTGGTAATTATGAATGGTGCTGCAATGAACAATCTGGTACAAATATCTTTGTTGCCAAATGATTTTTGGTCTTTTGCATATACACCTAGAGGAGGAATTGCAGGATCAAACGGCAGGTCTACATTTAGTTCCCTGAGTGTTCTCCAAAATCCTCCCAAAAGGAAC
>NW_003852396.1:64745063-64754226 GCF_000181295.1 Otolemur garnettii | reverse complement strand
AGAGAGGAAGTCATCAACTTCATGGGACATCTCAAGCAACTGGAAAAGGCAGAACATTTCAACCCAGAAGAAAAGAAAGATGTGGTTTTTGATCTCAGCTCTGCCTTCTGCTACCTGGGCAAGTTGCATCACCTCTCTGAATATTGAATACATTATCTGTAACCTGAGATTGTTATTACCTCTCAGAATAGGAAATAGAACTTCCTCCCAGGCAAAATAGAACTGACTAAGTTTTTCTATAGGAAGAATGTAGATATTAAATGAACTAATTAATATACAGTGCCTTGCATGGTTCTTAGAACAAATTAACAATTGAGTAAGTTTTAGCTTGTAATTCTCTTTATCTCTTCAGCTCTAACTTGTATCTTCTGGATTTTTTCCCTTTTAAAATTAAAGTCAATACTTATTTTATTGTTATGCAAATATCCATTTGCAAACCTGAAATTGAAAGAACATTTCCAAGGTAGAATTTCACAGTAGGGTCTTGGGTTTTCTAGCCCCTCTATTTTTACCAACCACTTGCAGTTTTCATCTAATAGGAAACATTCTGAAACACATAAGTAGTAGAATGTTCACAACATAAGGAGTGGAACCATTGTTTTCTAAGACAAACTATTACAAATTGCTATATCCCCACTCCCACCCTACCAACCATTTCCTTAGAATTATACAGCCTTAGTCCTACTCTACTGTGAAAAGTGTATTTGCTACAGAAATGACATTTAGCAACATCTCATTTGCCTGATGTACATTAAGAAAGCCAAGGTAGGACAATTCTGCTCCTTTTATATATATCTTATGCAGCTTTCTCAGACATGTGAAAGATTAAGCACTAGGACTGAACTTCAATTTTCCACATTGGGAATAATAACAATCTTGTATGACATAAATAGCAGTACCATTTGTTTTTTAGCTTTTCAATGCTACCAATATTGTATTTACATTATTCCCTTTTCATATCTCTATTGTTTTACTTTTCCCATACAGGTGGTCTGTATGAAACTATGCTGAAATATATATACTTGCATAGAATTACAAAACATATGATTGAGATAAAATACTGCCTTTTAGATAGCAAAGCAGTGCTAAATTTTATTTTCATTCCAAACATGTATCTGACTTTTAGATATGAGAAAAATCTTTATCAACTGTATTTTATGTTCTCCAAATGGTTCTGTATATTTGATAAATATTTAAACTGGAAATATATTTCTGTTCTTTAAATCTGTATTTCCTTGAAATCGTTTTTAAGTAAAGTTTTATGAGTTGATGGCTCATGACGCGGTGTGGTGTAGGTGTATATAGTTGACTCTTCAATGTTCTACATTCTATGCTATCAAATCTCTCTCTTCCCCTAAGAGCAAAGCGATCCCATTTTAAAAGCAAGGGACTTTTGTGGAAGGTAGTGGTGGAATAGGAGAAAAAAATCTCTTCTTGTTTATAAAGGAACTGGGATTCAAATTTTATCATCACTAATCCCTGTGACATGTCACCTTAGTTTCTTTAATGGTATAATAGGACAGTGGCATGCGGGGGACTAATTATCTCCACATGGGAGAGTCATAGAACAATTCAGTGAGATCATTTGCATAGTCCTTCATATAATCTCCTGTTTATAAACAGTGTTCCACAAATGTTAATGCCCTGGTTTCCTAAAGGATTTTTGAAAGCTATTTTTCCTTGATAATCTTATAATAAAAGAATAGAGAGGTGGTATTTTAATTCATTGTTTGGTAATAAAAACCAAATAAACAGTAAAAACAATGCACTCCCTTAAAACTTAAATATTTTAATTAGCACAGAGCAACCATCTTGCATTAAAAAGAAATCACGTAAATTTGTCAAAAATTCCAACTACCATTTCATGACTCGTTAACAAATTCCATAAGATTGATGTGCTTAAAAATGAAATCCCAAATAAAATGACTACCTTTCCTGAAAACTCTTGGATTTAATTATCCAGTAAAACAAATTTACAGCCAACCTTTTTAATGACTAGATCCCAAAACTTTGCCAAAACACAGTACACATAATACAATCCTCCCATGGTAATATCTTACTTCAGATAACACTTTCTCAGTTCCTAGGGGGATATTCCTGAAAGATTTTCTCAAAATTATATTTCTTTGTACTGAAGCATGCCAGTGTTAAAATGAGTGTGCTATCAGTTGAGTTAATGAATAGTGGGATAGCGCATTTGTGCATGCAGCCTGGAATGGCAGGTAAACCTGAAAACAATTAATATATGGTGTCTTAAAAATAACTACACACAAAAACACAATAATGCATCTTTCGTGTGAAAACTGCATATATGAATTTGGAAACGGTGAAAATGAATATTGTCACTGTTCATGCTGAGAGTTTCTGTTTTGGTAATTAAACTGAACATTTGACTTTCAAGGAGTGTCCTGAAAAGTGACCCATACTTTTCTAAGTGATAAAGCATCAGTTACTAATCATTTTAATTCCAGAAAGAAATTCCTCCATCCTACATATTCCATTGTATTATTTAATCTTGGAATTCACATTTTCCCAGAGATGCAGTAATTGAACCTAGGGAGATACAAAAGAAGTTAAAATAAATTGGATGCTAAGTGAGTATAGGGTTTGAGTATGAAATGTCTACTTATTATATCTTATCTTCTGTAGAACCCTTGTTTAGCTAGCTGTTATCATTCATTACTCTATATATAGATAAAAGAAAACAGATTTGGGGGGCCTCTAATAGATGGCTCAAATTCATATGCCTAGTCAGAAACAGAGACTTGAATTAAATGTATATTTTTTAAGTGACTTCAAAATAAGCTTTACTTAGCCTTGCTCTTAAGGACAATATAAATAGAAGATATGGCCTAACAAAAACTAAGAAAGTAAATTAATACTATTTATAACTATTTCTTCACTACTGATGGATTTGTTGTAAAGATTCCTTGAACAAGCACCATAGAGATAGTCATATACTAGGTAACTGATCTTGAAACATGCCCCATGGACTCTGACCCCTTCCAGAGAGGATGTGTGAAACAGGGAAGACAAGCAGGACCATTAGGTCCATCTGGATATTCCCTGGTCCCCCAATCCCCAGTGACGCTCAAGAATGAACATCAGTGCCCAGTTGCTCAGTCAATGATGGAGGGATCCTGGATACAGAGCAATCCCACACAGTTTATTACAGGAAAAACAAAGAAGCCATACGAAGTGAAAGTGAAGAGGGAAGCTGCACGAAATGACATGAAGTGAAAATCATTATAAAGTGAAAATCATTGAAATCATTATAAAGTGAAAATCATTGCAGAGAGAAAGGAATGGGTTAGTCTCTACCAGTGGAGAAAGACCCTAGTCTGAGCACATACTCCTTTTATGTGCTCACTAGTTTGTCCCATCTTTCTCCTGGCAGGACTGGTTGTTCTTTCCTGCCTTTTGGGGTGATTGACAGGTTGGGGTTATATAATAGATTACAGGACAGGTTAGTTGAATAACAGGTTCTCTTTCTATACATGAATCTTCCCCCAGAATCCTTTGGGGTGGATCATGTTATGTTAATTAGATGGTAATGAACTCTAGGTCACTTAAAGATCACTAGGTGTGCTATACTGTGTATGTTCCCATTTGGGAACAGTTTCTAGCTGCAATTTTGTTCCTAGCTACAACTGTGCTCTCACTATCTGTCAACCCACTTCCTTGCCATCTATTTACCCTACCCCAGACCTAACAAGACTTTTGAGTAATAAAAACAAATTTGTGGCTGTATATAATGTGTCCATGGCAAGTGGATTAAGTTTGCTCTGCTTTTACTTCCTAATATTTAAAAGGAAGGAACAATGTCAATGAAAATCATTGATAGTGTCTCTCTGGGTATTTGAGGCATAGGAGATATTTTCCCTGCAGTTCAAAATTCATGACAAAGATCAGGTTTTGAGTTATATTAGTTCTGTTCACTTTCTTTGTTACTCTTAGTATTTTGTGAAGTTTATTCTTTCTTTTGGATCCTGTGAGATAGCTATAATTTATTTTTAAATGTTTTTTCTCTAGGCTTGCAAAACAATAATCATACTTTCATATGACTAATATGCTAATGTATTATCCAAATACTTTTTTGCTCCCATTGACAATTCTTACTAGTGGTATATGGTTCGCAAAATATGAACAATTTAGAATAATACACCCACATAGTATAGAAACACCTTTTGTTCCCAAGTGTTGGATACATATGTTTAATGTATGAAAAGGGCAGGATTATACATATTTATGCAATTGTAGCAACTGAGATGTGCAAGAGAGAAAAACATCGTCAGAACTATATGCCTTGCAGCTGTTCCATTCCTATTCTGGAATAAGAAAAGAGAAAGAAAGAAAAAAAGGTAAGATAATAGTTTGGCATGAGTAGCTAGAATTTCTAAAATTCCACTGGTAAAAGAAAAAGTACAGATGTATCGTTAAACTAAAAATACAGAGAAAGTACAGATATTTCAAATGAAGTATAGTCATCGCTTGTTTTATATTCTGGTTGTTGTCCTTCAAGAAATATTGATGAAAATGCCTAATAAATTTAATAATAAATTGAATAAATTGGCATGTGTAGAAATAAATCATGGAAAGTGGAGTGAATAAAAAGAGGGGAAAGAGGTAGAATAGCAAAGTTGAGTAGGTTAAACAGACACGAGCTTAGTGATAGCCACGTGCCTGCAGAATGCCCTTCCCACACTCAGTTTATAAAGAAATTATATGACATTAAAACAGTTTCTTTATCTAGGGGCTTGATTACACAAATGTGTATCATCAAGTTCAAAACAGAGATAAGGTCTAAGGGATTTTAGTTTATTCAAAATAGAATCTTTTTACTGCAATCCTTTCCCAAAGGAAACATGAAGAAATATACCATGGAATGTGTATATTAGATATTTTATTTATAAACATTATGTGTTATTACTCTATGTTAGATCCTGCAGTTTTCAGTTAAGGAATGTTCTGCCTCACATTCCCAACTTGGACATGGGGGGCACCTGAAAATATGAGTGAACATTCTTGGTAGTCACAATGACTGGTGGAGGGTGGGGTAAGGGTATATAGAAAAGCACCGCAGATACTAAATGTTCTGCAGCTCCACATCCATATTAAATAACCTCTGCCTCTGGGCAGCACCTGTGGCTCAAAGGAGTAGGGCACTGGCCCCACATGCTGGAGGTAGCAGGTTCAAACCCAGCCCCAGACCTCTGCCTCTGTCCTTTGTGCCAATGTATCTCTATTTAAAAATAGTGTGCTAAACAGGATTTTTTTTTTTTTTTTAGGGAAAGACCACTCTAAATACAATGATAGTTTTTTTATGTCTATTGTTAGTTCTTTTCCATGTCTGTTAAGCAATAATTGTTTATATTACATAAACAAATGTGCACAGTTGGTGCTGAGTAGTGCAGATAAAAACAACAGTAGAAAAGAATATTCGGTATAATATTCGGCATCACACCATCAGCCGGCTTCCTAAAATCCCTTCTTCATCATATTAATCCACTTTCTTGAATCCATCACTGAATTCTTAATATTTATAAAACAAAGAAAAAATTCCCCATACTAATATTCAAGGTCCTCTTAATCTGGCTTTGCAGATTCATTGTCTATTAACGTCCTCCTAGCATTTTTATGCTGTAATCCAGTGGTTCTCAAACTTCCTAATGCTGGGACCCTTTCATACAATTCCTGTGGGTCGTGAGCCACAGGTTGAGAACCACTGCTCTAACCAATCTATTCATTACTTCTCCCACTTTCTTGGCATGTTCTGGCCTCTATGCATTTGCCCACATGTACCTTTTGCCTAGAATACCCTTTTCAAGTCCTCTTTTTTATGTGTCCAAATCCTAAGCCCTAATAAACAGCCAAGACCTTCACAAAATATTCCTCAAGTCCAATTTCCTAAGAATAGAAAATAATCTCTCACTTTTGAAACTCACTATTGTTTTCTGTGCATTTCTAATAGTATTTGGCATTCTTTATACTGTGTTATATTTATTTCTCCATATTTCTTAATTTTCTATCTAAATTGTAAATACATTAAGGATTTATATTTTGCTCATCTTTGTAGCCTCACAGCACCTTAGAACACCCATGCACATAGTTGTTACTTAATGACTAATTGCTAAATTAATTACTAGGACTTGAAAGGCAGGCCTAGGAAGCTGTGATAACTGAGGTGATTGGTGAATAAGGAAAGGGGTTAATACCAGGTGGTAACCACACTCTAAGAATAATTAGCACGTTTTCAAGGACTTCCAAATTCACTTGAGTTGACTTTAATCATATTCATGTTATCCACAGCTAGGATGATCCAATTATTATGGTAGGACATACTGCCTTGTCTAGAACTGACAAATATGCCCTACAATTAACCTGTAGGTTTACTTCAAAGTAAATTAGAAAGTTATTCATCTGCTACAGTGGGCTTTCAATTTCTGATTCCAGACCATGTAACCTGCTCAAACAACTATCAACACTAAATCAATCTCACAAATTGTTTCATGAAAATCTCCCTCTTTTATGTGATTAAACATTAGTTATTATCATTTCCCTTCTTCATAATTTCTAGGTTATTGACAGTTCTTCCGATAGTAATTCTCCTCATACTTGAAAATGTCAGAAGTCTTTTTTTCAGTGCAAATGAATTAACAGCCCTTTGACAAATTTTCTCATAGACACCTACTTTTCAATTTCTTCATATGTGCTGCTTAAATATGAAAGTATACATTCCATCATCTTGAACTTTGTGTTTTTAACCAGATAAGATGTGGAGTAATCAGAACTGCAACTGGAATCTGAAAAGGAAATGGTTGGAAGCCAATAAATTAAGTGGTTGTCTAAGTCATAATATAAACCAAAATAAGTATGTTCTAGTAAAACTTTGGAGTCACCATGGGAACGGACTTGAAGCATTTTTTTCAGCATTCAATATTCTTCTCTATTCTGGCATTCATCTCAATTTTTAGATACGGTAGTCATATTCCTATTTAACTGGATGCATGCCTGGCACACACTGCTCCCCTTAATAACTGTTAGTTCTGTATGGCTGATTCTAAATATCAGACATGATTGGAAAAAGATGGGGTGGCAATGTCGGACAGAACCGTCTGAAAGGTTATGAGTTGTGCTTCGAAAACAAGGCAGCAAACTCACTCTTTCTTTTGTTAGTTAATCATCTCCTCTAGTAGAATCTCAACCTTTTGTTTCTTAATTGCAAAGCTTGCTGCCCTGGACAGACCTTTTTGAGTTTTGTGGATAATACCAAAAAGAATAAAAAATAAGTCCCTTCTTTAGCATCCAGTGTAGTTTATTGCTGTCTGCTTACTGACATTTCACAGTGAGTCGTCTCACTCCCACCAGTAATAGGTCATGAAACAAAATGCATACTAAAGCCCATCAAGATGAGTGTTTTTCTTCCATTGATGCAACCCCTTTAAACATGTATACCTCTTATATTTTTGTTTTTTGTAGGGAAAGAATCATTTTGTGAATTTATGATACTAAAAAACCCCTTACATGTAAGTTGATTTCTACTTGTCTTCTATAATTAATGATAGACTCTTTTGTTTCATTATCAACACACAATATTCCACACAACAGATCTGGTGGAATTGAACCTGCAAAAACATGTATCCAAATCCTAATCCATAGAGGCTGTGAATGCGATCTTACTTGGAAACATGGAAATAGCAGATGTAATTAAGTGAAAAGACTTGAGTTGAGATGATCCTGGATTTAGAGTAGGATCTAACTCTGAAGAACAGCGTTCTTATAAGAATGGAAACACACACACACTTAGAAATTTGAGGCAAACAAAGAGAACAAGAAGGACAGATGAAAACAGAGGCAGAGATTGGAGATTGGCAACTACAAGCTGAAGAAAGGCAAGGATTGCCAAGAGCCCCCAGAAACTAGGAAAGAGGGATGGGACAGACTCTTCCTCAGAGCCCACAGAGGGATCCCATCCATCTAACCTTGATTCAGACTTTTGGCCTCCAGAACTCAGAATAAATTCCTGTTGTCTGAAGCCACACACTCTATGACTTAAAAGTCAAGAAATCTGATGTTTTATCTAAAATATAATAATTATTATTGAAAGCATTTCTCTCGCATTTTAATACTTCATTGAAATACAGTGTGTAAGAAGCACATGCAAATTTCCTTTCCTTTAAACCAATGGTTCTCAGCCTGTGGTTCATGACTCCTTTTTAACAATGAAAATATATTGCAGCTTTAGGAAGGTTGAGCACCACTGCTTTAAACTCTAATGTGAACAATAATTACCAAGTCTATCCCTTATTTCAAAGTGAGGCTTCAGCTGAAGTCATTTCCGATAGTGAAGCAGTCGTGCAGATAGAGATGTTTCTTACTTCTTAACCACTATTCCTGGCATCTAATTTTGATTATGCTTGAGAGATGATATAATTATAAAAATTAATTAGGTAGTCAGCAGAATAAAGTCATATTTCCTCACATTAGCAATATGTCAGTACCAAAATGCTGAAGCTTTCAGAGAATTGAGATTAAAAAAAAAATAATGTTCAGTGTTTGTTAGGTCAGATGACTCAAGGAAAATGTAGCATTTTTTTGTGCATGCTGATTTGCAAAAATGTAATAAAGACAGTCAGATGAAGGGGCTGAAAATTCATTAAGTTTGTAAAAACTTCTTAATTGCTAATTAGAACGGAGTACATCTGATTCCAATTAGAAACATTTAGTTCTTTTTCTCCTTAGCAATTAACAATAAGAGAAGATATTTGAAGAAATAGGGATACATAGGCGCTCTCTGCTAGGTAGACCTTGGTATCAGGTGTTTGCTTCTATGAAAGTAATATGCTTACTGGGGAAAGGCATTCCTCTCTCACCAGCACTGCTGATGCATGCGTACTCTAATGTGTCTCAGCACCCCATGCTGACTTATGCTTTACTTCCTTATCTCCTGCTAAGCTGAGATCCTCCAAGATCACAGGTTGTAAGCAGTGTGCTGAGTGTTAATGGGGTCTGAAGTGAAATCAGTCATACTCATCCTCTCTCTCTCTCTCTCTTTTTTTTTTTATTGTTGGGGATTCATTGAAGGTACAAAGAACCAGATGGCACTGATTGCAGTTGTTAGGTAAAGTCCCTGTTATAATTATGTCCCACCCCCAAAAGCTGT
>NW_003852396.1:64662700-64745040 GCF_000181295.1 Otolemur garnettii | reverse complement strand
TTCTTCCCTTCCCCCACCCTCCTCCATGTACTAGGCCATAACTGTC
The DNA here is from genome assembly GCF_000181295.1 of Otolemur garnettii. Lineage (NCBI taxonomy): Eukaryota > Metazoa > Chordata > Mammalia > Primates > Galagidae > Otolemur > Otolemur garnettii. The sequence goes on along the minus strand of NW_003852396.1, from coordinate 64,744,994 downwards.
CTCGTACCAGAATTGAATACATAGCTTCCTCTCTTTATATACTATTTCACATTCACGTTTTCATTTTTTAAAACACTGCCTTAAACTATGAATTATCTTGACTACAGATTTTTTTTTTTTTTATGTTTTAGTACTTCCCTAATGCTGTGCTCTAGATGAAGACTTACTTGCCTTCCCTTAATCCTGGTCCTTGTTGTAAATTTGAACTTGTTTATATTCCCAGTGCCGGACACAAGGCCTCTCACATCACTAGTGCTTAAAAGACTTCTAATGATTCCACGGGTTCATTATACAAATGGTGATGCAGCCTTTTGGAATATGTTTTAAAATGTCCAAATAGAACTGAAATGATCTCCAGAGACAGCAACTGAGATTTGTTAGCAAGTGAGAACAGGTTGAGCATGTTAAAGCAAATTACCTTTCAGATGTGGGTACCATCAGATGTCCTCCATGGTCTTTATCTCCAAGAATATCATACTAAAAACAAAATGCTTCTGGGAGCAAGTATTGATTTTTGGTCTTTTATTTGTTGGAATATAGTATATTTAACCCTTCCCATGAGTAGCTAACAACTGCAATATCGGTGTCCTCTGTACTCTAAAGCCTTCAGTAGTCTGCAGAGTAAATGAAATAACCAGGAGTACCAAGAAATGAAAAATCTTTCAGTTTTCTTAGGTTTTTTGCCTTTGTTTTTAAGGCAAAATTCAACAACATTTAAAATGTTTTAGGGTCCCCTGTTATTAGCTATACACATTTTGATAATATGAAAAATTATTTTAAACACCAATCAGTCAATATGCTTTAAAAAGGATTAGAGGTTCTTGATCAATGATAGTCTAAAATTATGTTTTATCTATCGGGGGAAATGGGTGGAAAGCATAGTATCACAGATTTATTGAAAAATGGGTCTGTGTAAGAAACAATTTTATGATTGAACTAAGTTCTGGTAAATTTCTTAAAAAAAGATTTATCCATGTAATTGAACAAAAAAATACAGCTCATGGAAAAAACATGATTTCAGATTTGCATTTATGTGGTGCACTACAGATGGCACATTACATGAAAAATTTTGGAATACTAAAAATGGTAAATCCATGTCAACTACTATGGCTTTGGAGCCATCATTCCTTTTATCTTCTCTTCTAATTCAGTTCTGGCCTCTTTATGGGCTTTAAATTGGTCAGAAAATTCAAAGATAAAAAAGTGGAATCACATAATCTATGACTGTCTGACATTATTATTATTATTTTGAGACAGAGTCTCACTTTTTAATCCTTGGTAGAGTGCATGATATCACAGTTCACAGCAACCTCCAACTCTTGGGCTTAAGTGATTCTCTTGCCTCAGCCTCCCAAGTAGCTGGGATGACAGGCACCCACCACAATGCCTGGCGATTTTTTATTGCAGTTGTCATTGTTGTTTGGCAGGCCCAAGCTGGGTTCAAACCCACTGACCTTGGTGTATGTGGCTGCCTGTCATCCTAACTGCTGAGCTACAGGTCCTGAGCCTACTGTCTGATATTAATTACTTCAATCAAAAAATTAAAAATTTTCAAGTATGGACCTCTCAAAATTTTTCTTATGACATATAAGCAAAATTTCTGAAAATATAGTAAAAGGAAGGAAAGGTAGGGCGTGTATAGTATTATAAATATATTTATTATTATAAATTAATTATAGTATATAAAATTGATTATTATCTGTTTTCAGTTTTTTTGTAGTACAGATGAGTTATCTTCAAAATGATTTGTGCCTCAGAATCTTGTCTCTTAACCTCAGAAGTCAAGGAGGGATATAAATATTCAATCAGAGAAAAGGTTGGCCCTGGGGAAGAAAAGAAAAGAAAAATACGAAGTAGTGGCTGTAGGTGATACTTCCAAGTGCGTGTGGAAGAATGGTCTGTCCTTGAATGAGCTCTGCATGAATCTGTCCGGTTAATAAGAGATGGAAGTCGCTATAAATAGAATAATATGAATGCAGTTCTCCTTTAAATTGTGAACTTTGTCCATCTTCAAAGGGGTTGAGGATTTTTTTTTTTATAATTTTCATGCTGGTTCTGAATCTAGAAAGTGCAGCCCAAACTAGGTTGTGGATAAATATAGTAGGAAGCAGAAATGTATATCTAGGATAAAAGAATAGGATCCAGACACAAAAAAGCAAATTTTACTGGAGGATTTTCACCCAAGGGCATCATGAGCATAGATTGTAATTGAATTTAAAAAACACACATTATAAATATTGACTGTTTATGTTGCTGCTTAGTCAACCATCTCAACATGTAAGAAGCTAAAACAACTATTTGCTTATCTCTCATTATTCTTGTAAATGATCAGGCTCAGCTGGGCAGTTTTTTCTGCTCCATGTGATATTTTCTGGGTCGTGGCAAGTGGTTGTCAATGGCAGGCAATCGGGACAGTCTAAGTCAATCTGAATGGCCTCATGTGACTCACTCACATGGCCAGCATTCAGTGCTGGCCATCTGCAGGGGTGTCACATGGGACTAAACGACCAGATCAGTTCTCTTCTTGGCCTTCTCCTGTGGTTGGGCTTCTCACTATGACAACTTACTCAAGAGGCAGAAGGTGGACGCTATCAGTCCTCTTTACTTCTAGGTATCTAGAAGATCACTTTTGCCACCTTCTATTGGTCAGTCAGATCACAGGACAGCCCAGATTCAAAGGGAGTGTAAATAAGCTCTATGTGTTGACATAAAGTGCAGTAAGAGCACTGACATTGGAGACCAGCTACCACATTACCTAAATAAGTTAATAGTTTAACAACCCAGTCTTAATCCATTTTATACCATAATTTAGATATTTTCTAAAATTATTAATTATTTAACAATAATTAATAATCGATTATTAATTATTTTTGCTTTTATTAGAAAATATAAAATTAAAAGAACTTTATTGATTTTTTTTCCTTTTACTAAGTCATATAATCATAGACCATGAATACATTTTTGCATTTGTGGGGTACAAAGTGGTGATTCTTTTATACAATTTGGAATGGTTACATCAAGCTAATTAATATAACTTTCACTTTATTTACTTAATTATTGTGTTAAGGCATTTATGTTCTATACATGGTAGATTTGACTTGTACCCTTACGATATGCTCCGTAGGTGTGGTCCCACCATTTACCCTCCCTCTATGAAACCTTCCCCCTCCTCTCCCATCACCCTCTACTTCTCTCCTTCATCCTGAGCTATAGTTGTGATCTATCTTTCATAGGAAAGTGTGAGTAATTATAAATTGATTTCATAAAAGTATTGAGTACATTGGATACTTTTGCTTCCATTCTCGAGATACTTTACTAAGAAGAATATTTTCCAGTTCCATCCATGTAAACATAAAAGAGGTAATGTCTCCATCTTTTTTAAGGCTGTGTAGTATTCCATGGTATACATATACCACAATTTATTAATCCATTCATTATTGATATTTAAAGATAACTACCCAAGTTACATTAAATCAGTTAATAAATCTGGTAATGTTAGGATAGATAAACCAGGTACCTATACAATGATGTGGTATGTATTATTCATGAAAGTGTATAAAATCCAATGTCTTATTCATGTGGTTGGAAGATAGAGGATTGGAGCTATGGAAAAACATCAATTACCTAGCTGGTTTCAATTCTGGGCAAACATTATGTTGCTTTATCTCTTAGAACTTCAAAATATTTATTTATTAAGTATGGATCATAACATTCTGGTGGACATTTCTTATCTGCTAGTATAATAGCTATTTTCCAATTCTTCTCAGCGAATAGTAATCACTTATTGTTTGGATAAACACCCATTTTTAAACAGCTGAGTCTAGGTCTTGCTGACTTAATCAATTACCATATTCCATTTTTCTGGACAAAATGATGGAGTTGGGGTTGAGCATATGATTCAGAACAATACAAATTAAATAAATTGTATGACACCTGGAATGTTGCAACAGAGGAAACCTTTTTTTTCCTCTGTACATAAACAAGGGAGCACACAGCACTTGGAGTTGTTATCAACACCCCTGAATAGAGCAAGAGGACTGTCTCGGCATGAGCCTGACAATTGGAGTTCAGAGAAGAGGGCATGAAACAACTACATCCTTGGGACACTGTTGCATCATTGGATTTACTTAAAACTGCAGCCCTCTCTTCTATACAGCCCACACTTGAGAGCTAATAATGAACCTTATGTTAAAATTTCTGGTACTAGCAAAATTAAGAGACTTAAAAATGTATAATTGGATGGATGCTTTTAGAACTAAATATGATGAACCTTATCAACAGGGCAGTGTCTGCCATATAAACAATTGTTTTTTTAAATTTTTTTCTTCACTCAATATTTCAAGTATAGCAATATTTTAGTATATCAAATATGTTTAATTTTTTCATAAGACTCAAACTTAAAATAGATTTTTTTTGTTTAGTTCCAGAACAAAAGAAAAATCCTAGGAGTTTAGTCTACTTGACTTTAATTTAATCACACAAGGCAAAGCTGTCTGCAATTACAAGCTTACCTAACAGAGGAATATGGCATAAATGAAAAACACAATAAAAATGTAATTACAGAAGTGGGTTGATTTTTTTAAAGAAGTTTATGTTGAATAAGAAAGAGCTGATTTCTATTTTTTATGATTACAGTATTCTATTTATATTCTCAGCACTGAATTAATTTCCTTGTTTAATGCTCACCTTCCTGAGGAGCCTTTTAAAATCCTTTAATGAGTTGAGTGCATAAATCATCTCAGTGAACACAAATCCTTACATGTGGAAACTCTGGAGGGAGTTTCTTTTAAGATTTTGGAGCAGTAGATAAGTCACTTAAAGGGTTTGGCCCCCATCTTTTTGTCTGTTAAAATAGAAAGTAACAAATGTCCTTTGTTATAGCATTAACAGCATTCAAATCTTTAATGAAAAAAAATGCAATCATAACTATGCAGTTTTACATATAGGAAACCATATCATTTCTACTATACTGTGTAGAAATACCATATATTATTACTGAAGTTGGCCAAGTGAAGGCTTAGCATTAGCTCTCAGTTTTATGACTTTGAACCATCATCTGGAATTAGTCTTGAATTACAAAACAAACTATATACATGCAGGCCAATGTCCATATTAGAAACGAGAGGGGTAACGAGAGGGGTTTCCTTTTAGGGTATAGTGTCATAAATAAAGAGTCAAATTTGAGAATTCACAGGTAAACATTAAAAGCCAGATTAAAGAATACTTCATTCATAACTTTTATTAGCTGGAGATATTTACAGATGTAAAAGTGAACTCCAATTTTAAAATTAATAAAGAAATAGTTCTATAGTTCTTTAATCTTCCTGTATCATAATTATTTATATTCATTAGAGATTCTTGCACATAGGACATGAGGCTTGTCATTCATATGGCACAAATTTGTCGTTCTTTGGCAAGTCATTGGATATTGAATGAATGCTGCTTAATTTGCTGGTTTGTAAAACTTTGTTTGCATATACTGAGTTTGACTACAAGGGTTCTCATCAATATTGTCATCCAGCAGCAGCATCTCAAAATTTTGCCTACATAAAAATACCAAATCTTATTTTTTTAATGACTTTACAATTATGAAATGGGGAATATTTGGGGAGTAAATTTAAATTATGATAAAATGCTGGAATAATTGTCAGTTTCTCTGAAATAGTTTTCTATCTGCTAATCTATCTCATAGTTTGCCATGCAACTGAAGAAGGAATAGCTCTGTAGCTTGCTTTGTTCTCACTCCTCATTCTAGATATGTAAACATTAGGAAACAAAAATTCCAGCAATACAGAATACTAGAAACCAATATTATATAGTAAAAAGGAAATTGAACCAGAAACTATGATTCTGCTCTGAGATCCATAATAATGATTTAGGATTTGTGGAACTTAAATTATGTAGGCTTCTGTGCTTTCCTCTTGATTAAAAAAAAAAGATGTAAGTAAAAACGTTTATGCCCTCTAAATAGACCCTGTTTAGCGGAAGTACATAGTGAATCATTAAGTCTCAGATGCAGTGTCTAACAGAATAACCACTCAGGAATAAATCAGAAGGTAACATATCAGAATACTATTTGTAAGTCCAGTCTGCATACCTTAATTCCCCAGAAGAAGAGCTTTCTCTTACTCCAGAAAACATTCTGCTTCCTTGATAATTGACATAGACTTTCTGTTTCTTTTTACTCTATGACAGCAGAGCAAATCCCTGTACTGTGATGACTTGGCACTGACCCTACTATCACATGTTTGTTATTCTGGTCTAAACTTTTTTTTTAATTTTTTTTATATTTTATTAAATCATAAAGAGGTAGATAATGTATACATTAAAATTTATGGGGTATGATGTGCTGATTTCATATATAATTTGGAATGTTTACATCAAACTGGTCAATATATCCTTCACCTCATTTACTTATTTATTGTGTTAAGACACTTATACTCATGCTTAATAGATCTGACATGTACCCTTGCAATATGCCACACCATTGGTGTGATCCCACCATTCACCCTCCCTCCATCTGACCTCCACCCTTCCCTCCAATCCCCCTCCACCAAACTGGACCATAGTTGTGATCTATTCTTCAAATGAAAGTGTGAGTGATTATAAATTGGTTTCATAACAATACTGAGCACACTGGATACTTTTCCTCCATTCTTGAGATACTTTACTAAGTAGAATATGTTCCAGTTCCATCCATATAAACATAAAAGAGGTAAGTTTCCATCTTTTTTAAAGCTGCATAATATTCCATTGTATACATATACCATAATTTATTAATCCATTCATGGGTTGATGGGCACTTGGGCTTCTTCCATGACTTGGCTATTATGAATTTAGCTGCAATGAACAATGTGGTGCAACTATCTTTGTTATAAAGTGATTTTTGGTCTTTTAGATATACTCCTAGTAGAGGAATTGTAGGATCAAATGGCACATCTACTATTAGACCCCCCAGTGTTCTCCATACTTCTTTCTAAAAGGGAGGTAGTAGCTTGGATTCCCACCAGCAGTGCAGAAGTATTCCCTTTTCTCCACATCCACAGCAACATCTATAGATTTGGGATTTTGTTATGTGAGCCACTTTTACAGGAGTTAGATGATTGGGAGTTAGATGATATCTCAAAGTGGTTTTGATTTGCATTTCTCTGACAATTAAAGATAATGAGCATTTCTTCATGTGTCTGTAGACCATGTGCCTGTCTTCTTCAGAGCATCTTCTGTTCAAATCCCTTGCCCACAATGAAATGGGATTACATGTTCTTTTCTTATTCATAAGTTTGAGTTATCTTTGTATTATGGTTATCAAACCTTTGTCAGAAACATAATCTAAAATATCCTCTCCCATTCTGAAGGCTGCCTGCTTGTTTTACTTACTATGTTCTAGGCTGTGTGGGAACTCTTGAACTGGGCTCATCACCCGGAACTCACCAAGGTTGTACCTTGGTTGTGTTGTTGTGGGAGTGTGGGATTCTCCTCTTCCAGTTGTTGCCTATGGGGGGGAGAGGGTGTCCTAGTTGCATAAATATCTCCACAGCTGATATTTTAGCCCAAAGCCACTAATTCACTAGGATTGGACAGAGACTGACTGGATTCGGGACAGAGCCATCTAGCCACACCACACTAAGCAGGTCTTCAGAATTTCAAGGTGTAGTACTGAATGGGACTTTTGTAAAGCTCTAAGGGAAAAGCCACAATCACCAGTTCCAGTTCTTCAGTAAAGGGCTGATTAATTAAAACTCCAGGAGCCCTCAATTCAATTTCACCTTACCAGCTTCTCTAGCCAAACAGTGAAAAAGTATCATGGAGCAGAATCAGCAGAAAAACTCTGGCAACATGAATAATCGCTGTAGATCAACGCCCCCAAGGAATGACAAAGGAGACACAACAGAAGATCCCACTCATAACCAAATGGCTGAGATGTCAGTAATCGAATTCAGAATTTGGATTGCAAATAAGATTAACAGAAGGTCCTCAAGTTGGAATTAAAAATTCAAGAAGTAATTCACAAATTGTCTCAAGAATTCAATGAATTCAAAGACAAAAATCACCAAAGTTTTTGACACATTGAGGCAAGAACTGGCAGCCCTCATCTATCAGAAATGACAAAGGCAAAATAACAACAGACACCTCAGAAATTCAAAGACTCCTTAATGAATACTTTAAAAAACTCTAGTCTCAGAAATACGAAAATCTTAAAGAAATTGACCAGTACTTGTAAGCACAGCACCTTCCTAGACTTAGCTAGAAAGTATTGGAAATGCTGAACAGACCTATATCAAGTACTGGAATAGCATCAACTATACGAAATCTCCCAAAAAAGAAGAGTCCAGGACCAGATGATTTCACATCAGAATTCTACCAAACCTTTAAAGAGAAACTTGTGCCTATATTACTTAATCTTTTCCAAAATATAGAAAAAGAAGGAATACTTCCCACCACATTCTATAAAGCAAATATTACCCTGATCCCTAAACCAAGAAAAGACCCAACAAGAAAAGAAAATTATAGACCAATATCCTTAATGAATATGGATGCAAAAATAGTCAATAAGGTCCTAGCAAACAGAATCAAGCAACACATCAAAAGAATTATACACCATGACCAAGTGGGTTTTATTCCAGGGTCTCAAGCTTGTTTCAGTATACATAAATCTAAAAACATAATACATTGTATAAAAAACAAAGATCATATGATTCTCTTAATTGATGCAAAGCTTTTGGTCCAAACTTTTGATTCAATTTTTGTCTACTACCTTATTCAGTTTTTCATCATACACCATGGTCAGTCAATAAACATTAGCTCCAGCCATCTAAGAATAGATACTTGTTAAATTCAAGCTATCATATTTTAGCTTTGATGGCTAGTGAAAAGATCAAGAGAATTACATAAGTTTATTGTTGTTTTGATAGTTTTCCCTTGATATATATAATATTTGATTTTTAAATTTCTCATCCACATGAAAATTTGCATTTTGCCAAAAATGACTTTGCGGAAAATTACGCAGTATATTCAAAATTGCATCTCCATAATCTTGGAGGTATGAAATGGATTTTATTACTGATGACTCACACTTTTAGTTCTGTTTAAGAGATCCGCTCCTTTATGGCCATAAGGGGAGAATTCCATTAATTAAGGAGTATTTTTTTCACATTCAAATTAAGTGGAAGATATAAAACATATTACTACATAAAAGGAATTTTCTACTTGGAAAATTATAAATAGGAATGAGCTGTATGATATTATTAACCAAATCTAATAGGAAGTTTTCTTAACATAACTGAAAATATCTAAACAATTCATCTAGTCTTTTCTCTACTATAACCTTGCTTTAAAAAAAATTACATTGACTTTGAAACAATCTCCAAATAGGTGGAATAATTAACAGAGCTGTAATCACTGTTACAAACCTCTTGAGAATAGTCACTCTAATAAAACTGGCATATTAAAGTCTATAGAAAAAAATCACATGTAACTCAACATGATTAATGACGAACCTACTAATTTCCCATGCAAAGAATATTAAGTAGCTGTGAACTTGTATCAAATTCCCTTATTAATATGAGCTTTTATTTAATAAGACCAAACTTTCCAGCAGCTACCTTACTTTGTTCACTAATTTAGGATCCCCAACTCTTGTTGCTTTAGTGGATTTTTGCTGGCTATTTGAAGTAGAAAGAGAATCCTAAAATTCAATAAGACAAGAATAAAGAAGGCAATTTCTACAGAATCATATTATTTTCCCAAGTTCAATTCTGATGACAATATTGGAAGTCCTCATGGGATCGCGTTACCAGGTAGTTGCCCTTGTCAACGTTGTGAACATTCAACACTGGGGCCTTGAATTTTTAAGTAATTTGGCAACTGATTCTTTTGCTCTTGATTCCATCATAAGTTCCTCTTTTAGAAAATGTTCAAAATGAAGGGAAAATCTAATCAAGTCATTTCTTATCTATGTGTACGCTATCAATGGTGAAACTTTTATCCAAATGGAAGTGGAATATTTGGGCTACCTATTATGTTAGAAGGAAGAATGAATATCACCTATATGTCATGTGTCTTCCATTCATGGTATGACAGAATAAGATGAACCATAAAATTATGGTACCCAGAGCAGTATCGAGAACATATCACTACTATATCGTCATGGTGGGTCTTAAGTCAAAAGAAATTGTCATCATTTAAAGAAATTAAACATTATCTAACCAATGTATAGATTTGTTTTTGTCTCAATAGTGTATATCAAAACAATTTTTTCTTTCATTGTGACTGGCTTATTAAAGTACACATGGCTCCTTGTTTAAAATAACATAATTAAACTGTAAAAATTTTATTGTATAAGATACAATAAAATGCATTATTATATTGTATAAAATACAATAAAAATTTTAATACTTATTTCTTGATTTGGTTTACAGTATCAAAAAAAGCAAGTGATATGAAAACTTATCAAAATTAGTACTATGTTTTCTGTATAACTTGATACACTGACAAAATTAAGTAAAATCACCCTTTATATTTGCATCTCCTGAATTTTGACTCCTGTATGCTTTCTATTAAATAGCTTGTTTGTTTTGTTTTGTTTTGTTTGAGACAGAGTATAATTATGTCACCCTAGGTAGAGTTCTGTGGCATCACAGCTCACATCAACCTCAAACTCTTGGGCTTAAGTGATCTCTTGCCTCAGCCTCCCAAGTAGCTGGGACTACAAGCACCTGCCACAATGCCCGGCTATGTTTTGGTTGTAGTTGTCATTGTTGTTTGGCAGGTCTGGGCTAGATTCAAACCCTCCAGCTCTGGCGTATATGGCTGATGCCTGAGCCACTTGAGCTATAGGCTCCAAGCCTATTAAATAGTTTTTGTCTTCTTCTCACTATTATTAATTATTTTATTCTTTGTTATTTGTTCTAGTTTTAGTCCTTTTAGCAGTGCTTAACTAGAAGGGAAATTTTAAATGAATTCTGCTTTTCTTTTTCTTCTTTCAAGTTGGCGTTTGGTCGTGTTCTGATTGTGTAGCATAGCTACGTATTAAACCTGAAACAAAACCAAAACACATACAAATTTTCTTTTCATGAGACTGAGATCAGATCTCTGTGAATTGACCCTTATCTCCACTAGAAAAACTTCTCCAAAGGAAGCATGATTAAAATAAAACAAGAAAGTTTCAGGTAACAAAAGGAAAAGACCTATCACCATCAAAGACCTTAACAAAAAATGTGGTTGGATTACAGATTAGAATTTGAAATGAATAAGACCTGGGGGAAAGATTGAGAAAGATATTTGATGAATATTTATGTCGCTGCCTATAGAAATTAGGAAAAACATCAAAATGGAAAATATATACCATAATGGTATATGCTAAAATACTGATTTTTAACTCTGTCATTAAATCAGAAGTAGGACTCCTTAGAGCATGTGCTCATGAAATTTTCTAAAATATAAAGAACTATCATTATTTTCCCTGGGACTCCCCAACAGTGAAGCATCTTCACTGACATGAAAAACAATGTCAGGCAGTGCCAGCCTAGGCTTTGTATCCCATTTTTCTGGTGCATACAATCAAAAGTTGAAATCTGATAAGGTTAAGAAGATAGCTTTTCAAATGTTCTCAGGAGCTGCTTGAAAGCAGGCTACTTTAAATTGGCTTCCAAAAAAAAAAAAAAAACGCAAAGCAAAACAAAACAAAACAAAAAACACCTCAAACCTAAAATGAAAGTTGCAGAAGGTTACAGAAATTCAAGAACAGAGGAAATTAAATTACAACCAAGCTAAAACCTATACAAGATCAATAGATGGTTACTTATTTTCTCTGTATTCTCAAATGTATAAAACAGAAGAGGCAGAAAATAAGATGACTGGTGAAATGGAATTCTCTTATTTTGGTTTCTCAAGAGTATAATTTGAACACTCAGTTAATGCTAAGAGATAAAATTAGACTGAAACCTGATTAGAAATAATATATGCTGTTCTTTTACCTTGTTTTATGATAGGGCATGTATAAGTTAAATTAGTGTAGATTTTCTGTGTTGTAAATCTAGAGTCTTCTGTTTTTTAACAACATTTAATTTCATATACCTTGTATAAGACTAAAGGTTAAAAATTTTACACTTAATATTACATGTCTCTTTTACAGATAACTTTTTGAGTTGGGATCTGTCTCCCCTTTTCTTAAATTTGGATTGACCTGTGATTGCTTTGACAAATACAATGTGACAGAAATGATGTCACATAAGTTTGGTGAGCCTGTCCCCCAATTCTTCTTTCCAAGATGCCAACACATGTGTAAAGCCGCTTGCACATTCCAGACCAGCCAAACCAAGAGCTGAACTCCTCCGAATCATCCCAGGTAAGCAACAGAACTTTCCAAACAAACACTACCTGAAGTCCTGATCTATTTAATTGGATTATAAAAGAAAATATGTTATTTGAGCCAATAAATTTTGAACGAGGGCACTATCCAGCATACATCACCTAAACAATAGACATCCATGCTAATTTTAAGCAAAGGAGAAAGACATGATCAGTGAAATTATTTTAGAGTTTAGAAAGAAAAACTACTGTATCATATCACCCCCAAATTGCAATGAAAACAGCACGTCAGAGTAAGAATAATTGGCAAGTTTTACAATTAGTGTGTAGGAAAACATAAGACTGTCTCAATATATTATTGTTTTTAAAATATAAGAGTAGGTCCACAAAAATGTATAATAGTACATTATATAGGCTTCGTAATAGCGCACATCTAAATGTATGCTTGCATACAAAATAACTGTTCTAACAAATATTTTTTGACCTTTCATTGTATCACAAGCCCAATTATTGATCTACCACTATGTGACAAGTACTGGAGCTCAAATTGTACTGAATATAACCAACATTACTAAACCCAGAGGTAGCTAGATGTTTCATATCTGTCCAAAACATTAACAGTGTCCAATGTGTGTCATTTCATTCAAGTGGCTTTAATAACATCTTTTAACTGGTTTCCCATTTCAGATGTCTTTTTACAAGGTTGTGTATTATACAACGTAATAAAACAAATACGCCTACATATTCAGAAAGCTGTACAACTGGGAGAGAGTGCACCATGAAAGAGGGAAAATGAGCTCCATGATTCTGTTTTTACTAGAATACATCACAGAGGGAATTACTCAGGTTATTCCAGGGGCAGAACATGACTTGGGAAGAGAAGGTTATAAAAGGGACATTACTCCCATTTTATTATTTCTTCATAGACCAACATCAGAAATGTAGGAAGGCATTTTTATCTACAGCTAAAATGCTTGGATCAGCTTGGGAGCTTGAAGAAGGGGATATTCTTGCAAAGGATGTCAAAATTTCATCTAATGAACTACCCTGAAATAATGTCTCAGTGAAAGTATCCCTATTAATGATATTAACGTTCGTACCTCATGTGAAGGAACAATATTGGTGTAAGCAGGTCACTCACGCGGATCTGGAGACTCCCATCTTATAATCACAGCTGCCCACCATAATTTGATCAGGCTCAGTGACCCAGAGGTAATAAATGCGTAAGACAACAAACAAAGCAACAAATACATAAATCAACTGCCAAAAACAGTCTTTCAAGTCCCCTGGGATTGATGTGTTTAATTAAGGAAAATAAATTATTTTATGTTGAATCACTAATGATGCTGTGGATCAAATAGTGTTTAAATGATTTATCCTGCAATATTTGTGTACTAATTTATATTATTCAACACTATATGAAGAGGCAAGATAAGGGAAATAACAATAAGATTTATCACGTAAATAGGGAGGGAGTTTTGAAATTATGGACTACTGGCCACTTCTTTGCATCCAAACAGGAAAATCAGAATCATCAGGAAACATCACGACCGCCTTTGTGGAAGGTACAGCAGTGAGCGTAGGCCTCCATTTTGCATTGAGGACCCCAAATCATAAATTTGATCATCATGGTGAATACTTTCCATTCTCTCAAAGAATACACTGTGATTAAATTCATTGATGAGTTTCACGTGAATAAACACATAAGCAAGGAAACAAACAAAAATATAACAGGAAAAAGTAACCTGTTAAAAACCATATACGAAGTGTTCATTATTCCTGTAACAACTTTTTACAGACATTCGGGCAAGAATAAACCAAACACTGTCTTAAAGGGATCCTTTCTATCAAAATTTTCCTATGACCTTTACATTAAGACTATAACCATGTGAGTTATATATGGGTATAACCAATATATCCATATTGGGTATATTTTGTAACTTAGACTTTGACATCAAGTGCCTGTGTTGGAATCAGCCCAGAGTTCCCTATCACTGCTTCAGTTTCCTCATCTGGCCCCAGTATCCACATCTGAAGGACAGTGTAACAGTGGTGTCTGCCTCATATTATTGTCAAAATTAAATGAATTAGTAATAAACACAAAGTTCCCATGTGTCTTATATAAGTCCTATAGAACAATAAAATGTAATTCTCAATTGTTATGAAAGTTAGAAAAAGAATTCAATGGTTTGAGATTTCGTATCTTTCTGAAATACTTCACATCTTCCTAAAATGTAAGACTTCTGAAATTTACTCTTCGTACTCTTAAACTAAAATAAATTCTCTCAATCATTTCTAAACTAATCAACATAAATTTAGAAACTTGGATCACAGTCTTGTCTCATCAGAATTCACTCTTATGGTTGAGAGTGGGGTCCACCCAAGCTGACCTAAAACATGTCACCTCAAATTTCAAGTATTTTACTTTTATGTGTTCATTACTATTCTCTATTCTAATATATAAATTTGTATATGAAGGCTTAATATATATATGCATATATGTTAAATATCTAAACATATTATCTATACATAATATGTATATTTATTAAATATACAAATACATAATATATATGTGTTCATATATATTAAGCCTTCATGTACCAATTTATATATTGGAAATATATATATGCACTATGCTTCAGACAGTGTTATTTTCCACTGGAAAATAAAAATGTGTGTGAAACTTTGTGTTTATATATACACTTTATTTAGAGTATATGTATATGTACAGATATATACATTTGTGCCTGTGAGAAGGGAAGGTAATTTATATTTTTATTGAAGTTCCTATTAGATAGGTGGGATTAAAACTGGCTTTGAGTCGGTGGGAACTGGAAAAAATTTGAATTAAAGAATATTAAGCAGGATAGAACTTTTCAATATGGTGCAGAAAATTAACAAGAACAACAAGAACAACAACAAAAGGTCAAGTGAGCAAAGTGAGAACACAAACAAAACCACGATAGAAAATGTGCTTTGGAAGCAGCAGAAAATGAAGTTGGAAGAAGACGGGCTTCACAGTGAAGAGAAGGAAATTATACTTGATCCCGAGATGGTAGCCATAATAAAGTCTTCCGTTTTTTGTTGACATGATAAAACCAAAATAGCTTCAAGTTTAGTCTAGCTTAAATAGTGATTGTTGAAGGTAAAGAAAGCCTTTACTAGGTTCATACAGTAATTTAGAATTGAGGTGACAGAACAGTGGACAGAAGTCCCAGCAGTGGAACAAGCAGAAATCATCAAGAATGAGCTTTAGTGGGAAAATCAAGTTAGAAGATGAGAGGAAAATGCCAGAACCAATATTTTCCTGGGATTTTAGTTTAGGACGCAAAAGCTCATGGTAGGGCTGACGTAAAAGGGGGCAAGGAGAAACAAATAATATTGAAGAAAGATTGCCAGTTTTGATTTCTTATTTTGTTATTCATGATGCAGGGATTTAAAGTGGAGAAATCCCAAGAACAGCTGGATGTACAGGAAAGACAACCACGTGAGACTTCAGACCTGGAGCGCCTTAGCACAGTCACCTGTATCTTCAAACATTTTAGAGATAATCCTGAAAATTACTCTAGACTTCTGAATTTCTTTTTCTTTTTGAGACAGAGCCTCAAGCTATCCCCCTGGGTAGAATGCTGTGACATCACAGCTCACAGCAACCTCCAACTCTTGGGCTCAAGCGAGTCTCCTGCCTCCGCCTCCCAAGTAGCTGGGACCACAGGCGCCCACCACAACGCCTGGCTATTTTTTGGTTGCAGCCATCATTGTTGTTTTGGCGGGCCCAGGCTGGATTTGAACCCGCCACCTTAGATGTATGTGGCTGGCACCTTAGCCACTTGAGTCACAGGCACCGAGCCAACTTCTGAATTTCAAACCAGGGAAAGTTCATTTACAAAATCTCCTTTTGTTAGATGTTCCTTTTTTTTTTCTTTCTTTCTTTTTCTTTTTTTATTAAATCATCACTGTGTACATTCATTAATGCAGTCATGGGGTCATGGGGTACAATGTGCTAGTTTTCTATGCAATTTGAAATATTTTCATCAAACTAGTTAACATAGCCTTTATGGCATTTTCTTAGTTATTGTGTTAGGACATATATTCTACATTAAGTAAATTTCACATGTACCCTTGTAGATGCACCATACATGTGGTCCCACCAATTACCCTTCCTCCACCCCTCCTCCCCCTTCCCCTCCCTTTCCCCATATTCTTGGGCTATAATCGAGTTATAGCCTTCATAAGAAAGCTATAAATTAGTTTCATAGTAGTACTGAGTACATTGGATACTTTTACTTCCATTCTTGAGATACTTTGCTAAGAAGAATATGTTCCAGCTCCCTCCATGTAAACATGAAAGAGGTAAAGTCTGCATCTTTCTTTAAGGCTGCATGTTCCTTTAGAAAATTCTATGAATGTTCTGCTGAAAATAATAAAAACACCTTGTCACAATGATTGGAACCCACTAATTACTTAGATATAACTTGTTGCCATCACTCATGCTTAGGTTTGGTATTTTACACAAATTTCTGGTTCCTAAGAGATTGGACTATCCAAAATTTGTACTTTATAAATTTTTCTTAACTAAGGAAGCAAGTACACAGTCTAATTTATGGAATATGAAAGTTTTTCTTCAACTGAAATAAGAGAGGGATCAAGTCACGATAATCCAGTTAAGGTTTTCTATTGTCAATAGGAAGCAAAAGACACATCTTACCTCATACTCCATGCAAAACAGATGTTGTCCAGGGGGTTCAACTGTGGACAATTTATGTCTTTTCTTTTCTTTTTTTTTTTTAATTTTTTAAGACAGAATTTAAAGATGCCAGATTGTTCTAATCACAAGTGAAACCATTCATTTGCTTAATGGAAAAAGGTAACAGATTATGCATGTAATAGTCACCCAGGGAGAAGATATATATTTACAGCACATAGCACTTATGTAGATAGATTGTAGACATAATAATCTTCCACAGGAGAGAGAGAGAGAGAGACAAACAATTACCCTAATGGAAAGTCAGAAAATATGATTAACATTAAATGCTTCCCAAAGACATATATTTTTGCTGAGAATGACACACAGGGCAGCCGTATCACTCAGCCTCAACCTTTTGGGCAACAGAAGTAGACAAGATAATGGATGTCTTGAGCTTCCTTAGGTAGAAAACAATTTCATAACTTTTGTTTTTTAATTTTTGAAGGAATCAAATCTTATTTTTCCTGGTGTGGTAACCTGAGTTTCTAAAATGACTTCCAAAACTGATTTACAAATATGGTGATATATAAACCCCACGATTGTATTGGGGGAAATGTCCCAGTTGATATGAAGATAAGGAGATCATCTTGCTGCATCTTATCTAAATACATGAGCTCTTCAATGCAAAGGCCTTTCGTTGATGGTAGAAAAAGAAAGATTCTTTCTATTTTTGAGACAGAGACTTGTCATGTCACCTGTGGTACAGTGCTATGGAGTCACAGCTCACAGCAACCTCAAAGTCTTGGGCTCAAGCTATTCTCTTGCCTCAGCCTCCCTTGTAGCTGGGACTACAGGCATCTGCCACAATACCCAGCTATTTTTTTAAAATGTGTTTGTTTAGAAGGCTCTGGCCAAGTGCGAACCCACCAGCCCTGGTGCATGTGGCCAGCGCCCTAACCACTGAGCTACAGGCGCCAAGCCAGAAAAAGAAAGATTTAAAGCATGAGGAGGCCTGGATGGATTAATCATGGGACGGGCCACATGAGAAGAAATGTGGTGGGCTTAAGAAAAAGTCCCTGGCAGAAAACTAACAAAGAAGGAAGGTGTTTGCCATATCCTGCAAAGAACTGAATTTTGCCAAGAGCAGAATGAGCTTTGAAGAGGATTCTAGTCTCCCATGAAAACGTACTTGGCCAATAGGTTGAGTGTGTTCCCTGAGCATAGAACGTGAACAAACCCACCCAGACATCTGACCTAGAGAACTGCAGCTTAGAAAAAATAATTTTAGAGAACAAAATCTTGAGTTTATTAGTGCTCCAAGACCAAAAATTTTACCATGTGTTAGTTGCCTGCTTTATGATCTTAGAAAAATCATTTCAAATATACAATGTGAATAGCCATGAATAAGGGTAAGAAATGAACCGTCATTCAAGATTAACCACCAAGAGATACTTGAGAAGCATGCAACAACCCAGCCATGTGCAGCCTAATGATAGACTGTGTATGTGATGGCAGTTCCATAAGATTACGATGGAGCTGAAAGATTCCTATGACTAGGGCGGTGCCTGTGGCTCAAAGGAGTAAGGCGCTGGCCCCATATGCCAAAGGTGTTGGGTTCAAACCTAGCCCTGGCCAAAACAAAAAAGAGATTCCTATGACTAGGGAAGTGTAGCTGCCTCAAGGCCTTAACGTCACATGTTTCTGCAGATACTCATGTAAACAAACCTACTGTGTTGTCAGTTACGTAAAAGTCTGTTACATATAATTGTGTATAGTTCATAATACTTGGTGAATGGTTACTTATGTAGTATGTTACACATTTTATCATTATTTTAGACATTATTCCTTCTATTTATTATAAAAGAATGTTGACCAAAAAGCAGCCTCAAGGAGATCCTTCAGGAAGTATTCTAGAAGGCAGCATCACTCTCATAGATGCGACAGCTCCATGTGTGTTACTGTCCCTGAAGCCTTACAGTGGGACAAGTTGTGAAGGTGAAAGCCAGTAATATGGATGATCCTGACACTCCGTAGACCTAGAGTCATGTGTGTTTGTGTATTAGTTTTTAATAAATAGTTTAAAAAATAGAAAAAGAAGTCCAGAGTGGTAGCTCATGCCCATAATCTAGCATTCTGGGAGGCTGAGGTGGGTGGATTGTTTGTGCTCAGGAGTTTGAGACCACTTTCAGCAAGAGCAAGATTCTGTCTCTACAAAAAATAGAAAAACTAGCCAGGTGTGGTGGTAAGTGCCTGTAGTCCCAGCTATCTGGGAGGCTGAGACAGGAGGACCTTCTGGGCCCAAAAGTTTGAGGTTGCTGTAAGCTATGACACCTTGGCACTCTGCCCAGGGCAACAGAGTCTGCCTCAAGAAAACAGAGTAGAAAAGAATAGAATAGAAAAGATAAGAAAAAAATTTAAAAATGAATAAATATAAGAGAACATATTTAAATATGAAGAGCATATTTTTGTATAGCTGTATGATGAGTTTGTGTTTAAAGCTAAGTGTTATTACAAGAGTCAAAAACTAAAAGATTAAAAATTTATAAAGTAAAACGTTAGGTTTTTTTTTGACAAAAAGAAAATAAATTAATTCAATGTGACCTAAGTATACAGTGTTTATAAAAGGTCTGAACATTCACTCACCCTTCACCCACTGACTCATCTAGGCAACTCCCAGTCCTGCAAGCTCTATTCATGGAAAGGGCCTTATACAGGTGCACATTTTTTTCATCTTTTATACCATTTTTACCTTACCTTCTTATATTTAGATATGGTTAGATACACAAAAGTAACCACTTTATTACAATGACCTGCAGTATTAAGTACAGTAACAGGCTGTACAGGTTTGTAACCAAGGCGTGTAGTAGGTTATAGCATCTAGTTTATGTAAGTATATTCACACAAGGACAGATTGTGGAAGGACTTATTTCTCAGAATGTATCCTGATGGTTAAGTGATACATGATTACACATAAATCTTTATTTGGAATGCTGGGTGTTAATCTGAGAAACAAAATATTTCAAGAAAATATATTTTACTCACATAGGCTTATAAATGAATAAAGAAATGGAATATGTGACTAGATATAAATGGAATATGTGACTAGATATAAATTTTGAATTTGTTTTTCCTTCAAGTTATTATCATTCTTTATTAAGTATATAATTTACTTGCCCTTCCATATGAAATGAAAGGATATATTTTTGATCTGCAGTTGTCTCATATAAGAAGTTCCTTTCAATAAGAAAAAAAATATTCAAGAAATTCCCTCTTTAGACAGAAATAAAGAAAAAATAAAGATATTTTATTGCAAAAGTGATTATAAGAGATTGTAAATATTCGTCTCCATTTTCAAGGGGAGATGATGTCAGGTTTATCGTGGCAGGTGGAGTATTGAGGAATGGCAGCGTGATACAATATAAGCAGCAAAGATAGAATAAATAATTTCAGTAAAAGAGCATTCTCAGTCATGTGTTTGGAATCATTAATGTGGAAGTTCTAGCTCTGAGGAGATCATTTGGCTGTATAGGCATTTTCTATATATTTCTGTCACTGTCCTGGTATTGGCATCACTCATTTCTAATTAAATGTGTCTATTCTTCAAATTCATAAAAAAATCATAATAATCTCTTGTTGTTTGTACCTCATTATTTTACTTTTATCAATTTTTTCTGCCATTATTGTGAAGCTTTCAAAATCTGTTGCTTATAATTTTTTTCCTACATGATGACATTGGGAAATATAAACTCTTCATAGTAGCTTTGCCTTTTCATGTTACAGTTGCTTATTTTGATGAAATTAATATCATAAGATCATTTTAAATCACAATTCAAGAGTAATAAATGTGACTAGATCTCTACCTGCTTGTAAAATGAACCATGAAAATGATTCAGTATGATTTCCAGACAGCCAGATAGAAAACACTTTGATACCAGGTAAGCTTCTGAAGAGAGCAGATAAGCCATTCTCCACTTGCTCTCTGGACTGCCTTCCTTCTCAATAAACTCCACTTGCTTTCTTACTTTACAGGGATGCAATTCTCATTAGGCTCACAAATCCGTTCCTAAATTTAAAATACTTTTTGGTGGCTTCATTATGTGACCTTTCAACATTAAAAGGCAATTGCCAAATATTCCCTCTTTTTCCTACTTTAATTAATTTGGGAGGTACAAGTTGAATTCCTTTCCGTATATATGTGTATAGTCTTGAGAGTACAGGTTTTCGTGTACTCATCACTCATTCAAGTAGTGTACATTGTACCACACATTCCATCCAACTACTTTCTCCACTTGTGAATCTCCAATGTCCATCACACCACTCTCTGTGCCCTACTTTAGCCATAGTTTAACTCCCACCTGTAAGTGAAAACATACATTTATTTTTCTGTTCCTGTGTTATTTCACTTGGATAATCTCCTTAAGCTCCATTCAAGTTACCACAAACAACACTAATTCATTTTTTCTTATTGCTGAGTAATACTCCGTGGTATGAATGTGTGTGAACACATATATTTTTGTGCACACACACACACATATTTATACATATATATCTGTACCTACGAATGTGTGTGTACACATATGTATTTTGTGCACACACACAAATATATATATGTGTGTGTATATATATATATCACATTTTCTTAATCTATTTATCAGTTGGTGAGCATGGAAGCGTGTTCCATATCTTTGTGATTGTGAATTGTGCAACCATAAACATACAAATGTAGTTATCTTTTTTATATATTGATTTCTTTTCCTCTAGTATATATCTAGTGGGATTCCAAGATCAGATGGTAAATCTACTTTTAGTTCTTTGAGAAATCTTAATACTGATATTCATAGAGGTTTAATTTACATTTTTACCAACAGATGATATATGAGTGTTCCATTTTCACTGACCCCATGCCAACGTCTAATTCAGTAATAGTCATTCTAATTGGAGAATGATGCTATCTCACTGTGGTCTTAGCTTGAATTTCTCTGATCATTAGTAGGTGTTTTATACATGTTTTTGCCATTTGTGTATCTTTAAAAAACACCGATTTGTTCATATCATATGCCCACTTTCAATTTTTGATTTTCCTGAATTGTTTGAGTTCCTTATACACATAGATTTTGGGTATTAGTCCCATTTTACAGCTTTCCTATTTACTCTTTCAATTATTTCTCTCTCTGTGTAGAGGCTTTTTAGTTAAGTGCCATTTCTCTATTTGTTTTTATAGCATTAACTTTTGGGGGCTTAGTTATAAATTCTAAGAGTTTTTCCTAGATTTTCTTCTAGGATTAGTATTGTTTCAGGGCTTATATTTAAACTTTTAATCATTTTGAATTAATTTTGGTACATTGTAAGAGATAGAGACCCACCTTCCTCCTTCTACATGTGGCTATCCAATTATCCCAGCACCATTTGTAGAACTGCGCATTCTTTCCCCACTGTAGGTTTTGGCTGCTTTGTCAAAGATTACTTAGTTGAAGGTACATAGTCTTATTTCTGCGTTTTCTATTCTGTTCCATTGATCTATACGTCCATTTTTCTAACAGAACCATGCAGTTTTGTTACCATAGCCTTGTAATATTATTTAAAGTCTCATAACCTGGTGCCTCCAGTTTTGTTCTTTTTGCTTAGAATTACTTTTGCTATTCAGGCTGTTTTCTGGTTCCATGTAAATTTTAGAATTGGTTTTTTCTAATTCTGTGAAAAATGATGTTTGTGTTTTGATAGGAATTGCATTGAATCTGTAGAATGCATCGGACCCTATGATCATTTTAAAAATATTGATTCTTCTGATCCAGAAGCATGGGATGGTTTTCCATTTGTTTGCAATGTCTTTGATTTCTTTCATCAATAGTTCTACTTATAGAGATCTTCTACCTCTCAGGACAAATTTATTCCTAGGTTTTCTTTAAAGCTGTCATAAAGTTCTTGATTTGACTCTCAGCTTGGTCATTGGCTGGGTATAGAAAAACTATTGATTGAGCACCATCTTAGAACCTAAGTATCACACTGCCTATGCTTATCATTGTCTCGGTTTTTTGCGATAACACTTAGGCTAACCAAAATCTAAATGCATGCTTGATACTTCCCCCCTTTTATTACTTTATATTCAGTGTATTGCTATAATATTCCCTGTCAAATATTTTGAATCTACTAGTTTATGGATTCTACAGATTCTACATTAGCCCTCACAGCTCTAACTGTACATATTTTAATATTTGTACCATTAGGCATTTGTACTGCAGTTGAAGTAAACTTTTCAAAACACAAATTACATTGCTCCGTGTACTGGTCTAAAATAGACAGTCCTACCTCATTTTCTTTCATTTCACTTTACTGTGCTTCACAGGTATTTTGCTTTTTACAAAAATTAGACTTTTGTGGCAACCATGCTGTGAGCAAGTCCATTGGTGCCATTTCTTCTACCTACATGTGTTCACTTCATGTCTCTGTCACATTTTGGTAATTTGTACAATATTTAAACAATTATTATTATTATTATATCTGTTCTGGTGACATGTGATGAGTGATCTTTGATTTTACTATTGTAATTGTTTGGGGCACCACAAAGATGGCAAGGTTAATCTATAAATGTGTGTTCTACCCTCTCCACCTACCGGCTGTTTCCCTGTCTTTCTTCCTCTTCTCACACCTCCTTTTCCCCTGAGAAGGAACGATGTTGAAATTAAAAAACACAAAATGGCCCTTAGATGTTCAAGTAATTCCTCACTTTAAATCAATATCTAGAATAATTAAATTTAAGCGAGGAGGTACATAGAAAGCCAAGATAAACCACATACAGTAAATTATCCAGAAGTTTTGCCTAAGATAATTAATGGAGGTTGCTACACTAAACAGAAGATTTTTTTCATGTAGATGAAACAGCCTTTTATTGGAAAAAGCTGTCATCTTGGACTTTCATAGTCAAAAAGGAAAAATCAAAGCCTGGCTTCAGTGATTCAAAGGACAGGCTGATTTTCTTGTTAAGAACTAACTCAGCTCATGATTTCCAGTTGAAGGCAACATCCTTATTCCATTCTTAAAATTTTAAGACCTTTAAGAATTATGATAAATCCACTCTCTTTGTGTTCTGTAAATGAAACAAGAAAGCACAGATGATAGCACATCTGTTTACAAAATGGTTAACCGAAGATTTTAAGCCTGTTATTGAGAACTACTGTTTACGATAAAAAAAAAAAATCTTTCAGAATATTAATGTGATAAAACAACTAGTCACTCAAGAGTTGTGCTGGAGGTATCTAAAGGGATTGGTGTTATTTTATTGCCTGCTAACACTTAAGGAGTAATTTCAAATTTCAAGAATTATTATTTAAAATTTATGTTTAGTAAGGCTGTAGCTGACATAGATAATGATTCTCTTGATGAATCTGAGCAAACTAAATTGATCTAAAGCTATCAGGAAATAATATACTTTTTTTGATTCCATTAAGAGCATTTATAATTTATAGGAGGAAGTCAAATTAACATTAAGAGTAGTTTGGAAGAAGTTGATTCTAATGAGGAACTTTGAGGGGTTCAAGACATCAGTGGAGGAAATAACTGTAGATCTGATAGAAATAGCAAAATAAGAATTAAAAGTGGAGTCTAAAAATATGACTGAATTACTCCAAGCTAATGGTAATACTTTAACAAATGAGTAAGTTACTTCTTAAGGATGTGCAAAGGAAGTGGTTTTTAGGGAGAGAATGTACTCCTGCTGAAGATGATATAAACACTGTTGAGATGACTATGAAGGATTGATCCATATTTAGTGGATATAGCACAGACAGGGGTTGACAGCAGTGATTTCAATTTTGAAAAGAAGTTTTACTGTGGGAAAAGTGCTATCAAACTCTATAACATACTATGGGGATATTGTCCATGAAGAAGTGTCCATCAAAGCCACAATCATCACATCATTGTTTTCTTATGTTAAGAAATTGCTGTAGCTACTCTAACCTTCAGTAATCAACACCCTTATCAGTCAGTTGCCATCAACAATGAGGTAAGGCCATCTACCAGCAAAATTTTATGACTTGCTTAAGGTCCAAATGATCATTAGCATTATTTTAAAATACAGTATTTTTAATTAAGACATATGTGTTGCTTTTTAAGATATAATCATACAACATAACTTTCACATGTGCTAAAAAAACAAAAGCAAAAAATTAGTGTCACTCACTCTACTGCTATTGCATTAGCATGTTTGCTGGGAACTGAACTGGCAATATCTCTGAGGTATGTCTCAAATCCTGGTTTTCTGTTGTTCTTAGGCTTAAAACCCTAACGTGACCTTACTAAAATTCTATGTAGTTTGACATCAACCTCCTTCTCCATCGACAGCTCATATAGTATTACCCTTTCTCTGTCTTTCCAGACATTGACAGCATCATTTGGTTTCTCGGTTGTGCCACTAATTGAGCACATGGAGATTTAGCTGTCCTTAGAACTGCCTTACTCATCGTTTTTATCTTTTCTTGGTTAATTAACATGATAATTTTTTTATATATTACTTCTCTTAAGAAAAGTTCTTCACCACTTTAGGTTAAATTTTTTATAAGCTACCAATGCAAGTGCCTTACGTTCATATTTTCTTATAGAGTTATATTTTTACTTTCATTTATATGGTGGTTCTTTATGTGCTTTATCAGTTTGGCTACATTAGAATTCACCATCTCATATGCATTTTTGTCTGCCATCTACTACTAAAGCAAAGAGTAATAGCAGAAAGATAGGAATATTGTGTTAGTATTTTTATTTGCTTGTTTTATTTTTTTTTTAGTTATGAAATGTATGCATATCAATATACCAGCCAATACTTACTAATTA
The DNA here is from genome assembly GCF_000181295.1 of Otolemur garnettii. Classification (NCBI taxonomy): domain Eukaryota; kingdom Metazoa; phylum Chordata; class Mammalia; order Primates; family Galagidae; genus Otolemur; species Otolemur garnettii. The sequence continues at coordinate 64,719,175 of NW_003852396.1, read as the reverse complement.
GAAATTCCTAACTGGTACTGTGGTGTACACAAAAAAATGAAAGTTAATGGTTTTTACTTGGTTTTAAAAAGGGCCCTATAGCCATGGAAGAATCAGCCTTTGCTAAAGGGCTCAGTCACATACTCAAGGTTAAAGGGAAATTACATTGAGAGAGAGAGAAAGTGGTTCATCTTTTTTGCATTCTAGTCATAATATTCCATAGCTTATAGTAGTTAATCCAAATTTCTTTGTCATTTGCATTTGTACAACACCAAGGTTAATATTTCTGGTTGATTTGACCTATTGGATAAAAATTATTGATGAAATAAGTTCCCAACTGCAAACACATAGCTAAAATCAATCCCAAAAATATATGAATATTTGATTAATCAATGAATTTATCTCAAAAAAATTATACTATAGGCCAGGTATTGTGGGAGGCCAAGGCTGGTGAATTGCTTGAGCTTGCAGGTTTCATACCAGCCTGAGCAAGAGTGAGATCTCATCTCTACTAAAAATAAAAAAAAACTGAGGCAAGAGGATCACTTGAGACCAAGAGTTTGTGGTTGCTATGAGCTATGATGCCATGGAACTCTACCAAGTGTGACAAAGTGAGACTCTGTCTCAAGAAAGGAAAAAGAAAAATCCTCTAAAGACATGCAAACTAAACAGTTAGTACCTGGCATATGTGAAATATTATACCATGTATTTATCTGCATAAAAGGCCACATTATATGTTAATTGAAGTTCCATGAAGTTTACATAGGGAGATTAACAGGACATAGACAATTATAATAACTTAAATAATTTAAGTTTAAAATTTAATAATAATTTAAATTGTGGAAAGTATCCTAAGGTGACTTAAGGTGTCTTCACGAAGCTCAAGACAATTTTTCTTTCAGATCTGGGATAGTCGGGATTGTCAGGCTTGTCACATATCTCCTGCCGTACCGCGAATTCACCAATACTGCTAGTCCCATTATACAAAGACAAAAGAAAAAATATACCTCAGTGAATCAAGTGTTCACTTTTATTAAAACATCACAGGAACTGTTCTGACAAGAAAGTCACCGAGAAATCACTGACCCTTTACCTCTCAGCCTCAAGATCCTAGAGACGAGTTAAATACACGGCTTGAAGCCCGCTGTTGTGTGAATTTTCACAAGCCCCCTCCTGACCTGTCTCTTCAGGCCAGAAAGAGCTCCAGACTCCTAGGATGTCTTCTTGAACTTAAGGTTATGATGAAACTTATCCTTTAGTTCCTTTTTTCTTTACCCGATATAGAGGAAATTTACTGGAAAATTAGAAAAATAAAGTTTATTCACTTCTTTTAGACTAGGAGAGTTTTTTGACTTTTAGTTTTTGGTTGTAACAAAAAGAAGTAAGAACATCAGTGAGTGCTAGATGCCTTGTGTAATGCAATTAAGAGTGGCCTTTGCAAAAACACAAGTTTTATCACAAAGGCTAATAAAGAATAGTACAGGAAAAAAAGCAGGGAGTCCCAAGAGGAATTGAAGTACAGTGTGTAATAACTTCAATTGTGTTAGGAAAGGCTCTCTGGAACAAGTTGTCTGAGAGTATTGAAAATACCTCTGTTAAACACAGGCATTCCAGGCAAGAGAAATAATATAAACAAACAATTAAGTTAGAAAATTGCCAGATACATTTAGAAAAAGTTTTTAGTCTTAACTGGTAAAACTTTATATATTCCAGATATGGCAATGTGGAAAATGCATTGTATATTTAACTTATTTCCATGTTATAAGGTGTAAAGAATTGTATTTTGTTCTGTAGACAACATGTTCAGGGATTTAAAAACAAATAGGCTCAGGAATTGTATACCTGTGGATCCCAATATCAAATATTTTGCACACAAATTTGGTGGTTAGCAATGATTTCCACGAAATTAAATAATATATATTTAGATACTTCAATTGAAATGCTTTTAAAAATATTTATAAATCTTAAGCTATTTATTATAAGAAATCAATTTGTATTTAGAGTAAATATACACTAATAATTTATTCTTAAGAGTGGAGTACAGGGAAGTACTAGGGTAAAGAATATTTCATTGAAGCATCTGGAACACTCTCCTTCGATTCATGGGTACATCCTCAGCATGAAAAAATGTCCCTCTGTATTCTCAGAACTCTCATAACTTTTCAGAACTGTGTAACTATGTGTTATTGAATTCTAGGAATTCTATTTTCTTATTCAAAAGTAAGTCTTATTATGGCAATTCTAAACATTATCTCCTTAAGCAGAAGGAAACTTATTTTATCTAGGTTGAAACATATATATCCAATTCAGGGCAGCGCCTGTGGCTCAAAAGGATAGGGTGCTGGTCCCATATGCCAGAGGTGGCGGGTTCAAACCCAACCCCAGCCAAAATTTAAAAAAAAGAAAAATAAAGAAACATATATACCTAATTCAAAAGTAGAATGCTAAGAAAAGGTTGACAGTGCTTTGCTGGCATCTCGAGAAGTCAACAAATACCACTGCAAACCTTATTTTTCTGATAAGTTAATTAGTTACTTTTTAGAAACTTTTTTTGCCCCTTCGAAATGCTCTATGAGTCCTGGGTAATTGGAACCTGATTAATTAAATTTGTAGCACCTTGTTTGGTTGTTTTCTTTTTTCTATTTCACTGGTGAAAGGAATGATGCCTTTAACCAATGGGGGACAGTGTTGATAACAGGGACATTTGACTCATGGTGTTCTGACGATAGATGGGCCCTGTCTTTAATAAAATATTACTTTACAGACTATGGTTTTTTGAGGTTTGCACAGGTAATGAGTCAGGGATGGAAGGTGCATGGTAGGGTAGAGGAAATATTGTTAAGTTTCTTGAGTAATGTTGTTAGACCAGGACAGAAAAACAAAGGAGGCTGATTCTTATAACAACTATTATCTACACAAACATTTCCAATAGTTACTATTGAATGATTATGAACTATGATTAAAAAAATCTAAGGAGGTATATTTAGGTTAAACATTACATACTGAAATGTTGCACAAATCACATGCTGAACTATTTTACAAATCAAGTACATTTTTAAATGTTTCCTTGATTTAAATAAAAATATATGCTAGGAGATTGGTCAACCTATTATGAATTTGCCTCTTTTATCATCTACATCATTTTTGGAAGAATACATACCTGGTATATGAATCTTTGTCTTGAATACTAAAGATTTTGAAACACACAACATGCAATTTGCTTGCTAGATATCCTGCTTAAAATTTGAGAATGCTTTAGAATATATATGTGATTTTTTCATACATGAAGAAAGAGGTTAAAAGACATAATTGCAGGAATTATTTAGCATAATAAAGTAAAACCATAGTTTACAATGTCAAAGAAAAAATCATCAAAAAGCAACAGGTTGAATGCAGTGGCTCGGGATTTTGCAACCAGATTGAGCAAAGGTGAGACACAGCTATACAAAAAACAAAAATAAAAAATTGGCCGATGTGGTAAGATGTGGCTGAGGCAGGAGGCCTGCATGAGCCCAGAAGGTTTAGCTTTCAGTAAATTATAATCACACCACTTCACTCTAGCCAGTGACAGAGCAAGACCCTGTCTTAAAAACAAACAAACAAAGAAACAAAACCCACAGAAGAAGAAAAAACCCCAAACACACCCACAATAAAACATCAAAAAAGGAACATAAATTAAAGTAGCTAACAGAAGAAAGAATGGTGTCATACAAAGAGAAAGAATCTTTAGAGCTTGGTTTGATGCAGCCAAGTGAAAAATGTAAGAGCATCACCTCAGCTGATACTTCTTATAAAAAAGAAATCTTGTAGAACCCATAAGTCAGAAGACCAAACTCTCTGGCCATAAAGAAAGAGGATTTGGCCTTGTACACATTTCCACTGTGAGCATAATGCAGAATAAATAGCCCAAAATGCAGACATAAAAATATTTTTTTAAATAATAATTCTGCTTCTCAGTGACCTAGGCTGAGTATGGATAAATAGTTTGTGTGGCCTTGGAACTCCTGAATATCCTGAATTGAGCTCACTATGGTATAGGTAACAGGGAAAGGGTCTGACCAAGCCTGGTAATTCATATTTCCTGTAGACTTATCCAGATGAGTTTTCATTTTTATGGCCGAGCACAAGAAGGAATACCGTTAATCACACAGGCAATTGTCAAGCTACCACTTGAGTCATGCTTACCAACAAGATAGCATTGGCTGAAGCAGGTCACAGCAAGACTGGGAGAATAGTAGGCAAACTACAAGGCAAAAATGGATCCCATGGCAATGATCATGTACGCAGTTCGTGTATGTATTCAGTCTATCTTGACCTTCACCCAAATGGCCAGAAATTGGTTAGAAGATACTCAGCAAATTTACAATGAAGGCAGAGTGGTAGGCTTTAGTTTTCACTCTGCATTCTCCTATAATTTTGTATCTGGCACCTTACTTTTTAATTTCTTGAGGAAGAAACATGAACTTTTTAACTTGTGAACCAAGTAAAGCAAAATCCACTGCGTATTAAATCAGTGAAAATAGAAGAATGAGAGAAAGTTGTCTTCATTGAGCATAGTCATGAATTAGGGAAGGAGAAAATCTGCAGAAATATGGCATTTTTAAAGTAAAAATTAATAACCTATGGACAAAAAATATTAGTCATCTATGGTGGAAGAAAATGCAAAGTAATAACTTGGAAAAATATTCCTTATTGGGATTATTTCCAGATTTCTGCTATAATGATTAAGCTGCTATGAACATTCTAGAAGAACCTGAACCAAAACAACACGGGGAACAACAACAAAGGAGTCACAGCAGTCATTACAGCCAGATGAAAACTTAATATCCATGAGTCCACACTGATATAAATAAATCAGTAATTAAATAAATTAAATAGGCGGTTTGGAAAAAAACTCTTCCAAATGATATAAAAATAGTATACATAAAAATTACACATAATGAGGGAAATAGACCATGGTAATCAGTAGTATAGCCTTCTTGTAAGTGCCAGAATGGCTAAGCAGAACTTTAAAGAGAAGAAGGATACGTGAATAACCTCACATTATCTTCCCTCAAATTTATGGGATGGTTTTAACTAATAATCTGAAATTATTTAACACTCCTCTTTTGATGCCCTTGGTCTAGAGATACTGGCTCATTTCCAACAAATAAAATAAAGAAAGAGAAAATGGTGACTCTTTTGTGGGGAATGCTTGTGTAACTTTAAACAAGTGACTGTAACCTTACTAGTTATAAATTATGTTGGTATCTACCCCAGACATGATGCTGCCGGAGGAACTCTTTAACCAAGTGCAGTGGCTCACGCCTGTAATCTTAGCACTCTGGGAGGCCAAGGCAGGAGGATTTCTTGAGTTCACAAGTGTGAGACCTATTTCAGCAAATGCAAGACCCTGTCTCTACCAAAAATAGAAAAACTAAGGCAGGAGGATTGCTTGAGCCGGAGTTGGAGGTTGCTGTGAGCTATGACATCATGGTACTCTACCCCACATTTATGAAAGTGACAATATAATTCTTATACAGTATATAGAAAATATTCCAGAGTATAGAACTGGAACAGATTTACCATTTTTTTAAATGGTGAACGGCGTTCCATAGTATACATATATCACAGCTTGTTTATCCATTCCTGGGTTGGTGGACATTTAGGCTGTTTCCACATTTTGGCGATTATAAATTGAGCTGTGATAAACAGTCTAGTGCAAGTGTCTTTGCGACAAAAGGATTTTTTTCCTTGAAGATGAACTTCCTAAAGAAGATTATTTTTACATCCCTTGGAAATTGAGAGAAATAAATATCATTAACTAATAATTAGACTTGGTAAGAACTCAGGTTTCCACAATACTAAGCAGTTACCCTTTCACCAAGTTTCTGGTATAATTGTCATTCATTTCTACTGATACTGTACTGGATCAGATTATGTATTTTCTTACATATTGGATTTAATTCACCCAAATGTTTTTTTTATTTTATTAAAATAAAATTTAATTTATTTACTGTGAGATAAAGTCTCACTCTATTGCGCTGGGTAGAATGCTGGGGCATCAAAGCTCACAGCAATATCAAACTCTTGGGCTCAAGTGATAATCCTGCCTCAGTCACCTGAGTAGCTGGGACTATAGGCACCTGTCACAGGCCCCAGCTAGTTTTTGTAGAGACTGAGTCTCCCTCCTGTTCAGGCTGGTCTTGAAATCCTCAGCTCATGCAATCCACCTACCTTGGCCTCCCAGGGTGCTAGATTATAGGTGTGAGCCAATGAGCCCAGCCCTATTTTAGATTTGTAAAATATTTAGCCAAGGCTATTAATCAAATCATAGATTCCAAGGCTTTTTACTTGTCCTATAAGAGCATCTATAAATTCTACCCAACATCGGCTGCTATTTTGTGTAAATTAAGTTATTGTGGCTATGTTTTTAATTGCTAGATCAAATGAACTTTTTCAGTCAGCGGACGTCTTTCACTCCTTAAAAATATCTGCAACTGTTGGAAACACCATCTCTTTTCCCTGACTTGAGTAAACATTGTACTCTCTGGTTAGATGCCTATTATCTCGGGCTACTCCTTTTTGGTTTTTTAGTTAAGATCCATTCCACAGCATCCTGTCCTAGGAAGCCATACTTCACCTAATCCCACTCAACTCAGTCCCCAGGTGATCTTACAGAGGCAACTCCGGCCTCTCTCGAATGCTACCTGCAATCCCACCAGCTGACAAATCTTCTCATGGCTCTTCCACAGACACATTACACTCAACCTGTTCTTTAATGAACAGAAAATTTCCTCTGTTCCTTACATCACCTACCTTCCTGTATCTTAAGCTCAAAATCACATATTTATTTTCAACTCCCCACTCTCTGACATACTCAATCCATCACTGGATTCATCCATCTATACAATATTATATGCACTTTTTAGTGATTCTACATTTTCAGGCATACATAGTGACCAGAGTGGACTATTAAACTGAACAAACCAGAAGAATTTGTGGCTTTGTGTGAGTGCTAGTCTCTATTATTCAGTTGAATTCATCAACCCTCATAATGGAAAAGTCTACAAAAGAGGAAATTTCTGGTAATTCCTATGAATAGGTGGGTCCTTTAAGAGATAATTAGGCTTTGAGCAACACCCTCCTCAAGAATGGGAATTATCTGAAGAGATATCAGAGAGACTTTTGGCTCTTTCTTGTCTTCTGCCTTGTGAAAACACAAGATTTTCCCTTTCTGCTTCGCTATTCTCACTATGTGAGGGGCAAGAAGGTATCAGCCATGAGGAATGGGGCTTCATCAGATGCAAAATTGCTACTTCTTCATCTTGGATTTCTAGCTTTAGAACAGTAAGAAATAAATGTCTGTTGTTTATAAATTACTTAGTGTGAGGTAATTGTAAAGGTGGCAGGAACTAACTAAAATGACATCTTTAAAGGTTACATGGAAAAATAGTCCAGTGATTACTTCTGACCTCTGTTTTAAGACTACTTTGCTGGCTTGGTACCTGTTACTCAGTGGTTAGGGCTCTGGCCACATATCCCAAGGCTGGCGGGTTTGAGCCGGACCCAGGCCTGCTAAAGAACAATGACAACAACAGCAGCAACAACAACAACAACAAAATAGCCTGGTGTTGTGGTAACATGCCCGTAGTTCCAGCTACTTGGGAGGCTGAGGCAAGAGATCACTGTGGGCTGTGATGCCACAGCTCTCTATCCAGGATGATATAAACTCTGTCTCAAGGAAAAACAAAAACAAAAGCTACTTTTGCTCCACATCACTTAATCTTACTTTCTTTTTCAATTTATCATTTTATTAGGTAAAGTGCAATTGCCAGTATGGTATTTGACCAATTATTTAGCTTGCAATAATTGCTTTATATCATTATTTAGTGAAACCTCCCAGAAAGCTTACTTCTTCCTTCCTTCTAATGCTTCTTGAGTTCTGCTTTGCTTTTATACCATTTTCCTTTGTAGGAATGAGCTTTTGAATGGCACAGATATGTCAACGCATTTAGGGCTGGCATTGGGCTGGCACACCAAGACAAGTGGTGCTGGTGAATCTGCAGCTAAGTTAATTTTCCTCCATTTTTCCTTCTTTCTCCCTCCTCTTTTTTCCTTCCTCTTTCCCCAAATACTTTTTCTATGTAGGAGCTGTTTGCAATGAATCCAGGTTGGAGAGAAGCGCTATTCTCACATTTTCAGAACAAATCTAGTGTCATATATTGGTATGATAATGTGTTTTTAAAAATATAGACATAAAATTAGATAAGCATTTATACTTATTTCCATGTATAAAAAATGAACAGATAGATCAATAGACAGACAGACTCGTGCTCCTGATGTAGAATAGAAGCAATACTACCCCAATAGCCATGACTGTGTCCATAACAAAGATCTTGGGTTATGTTACCATTCCACAATAAAAGTTCCTACGTTTTCTTGGGGAAATCACCGAGTCCAGAACTGTGATGAGGAAAATATGTGACAAGCCTGGAACATTTGGTTGCAGAAAGTACAGAAGTCCTCTCAAAAGGATGGGATCCTATCAAAAAATTTCATTTCCATCATGGATGATTAAGTTGTCCATAGATGATTATAAGCTTATCACAACAAGAACAAACTACCTACAGGCAGGTCAGAGGCAATTTGATATCAAGAAAGGGTAATTGCATGGGAATATTTTTCTTTTTCTATAGCTTTTCCTCTGAAGAAAGGCCAAGGCCACTCCTGTGTTCAAAAAATAATAAAATTCCAATAAAAAAGGGATGAAATTTGGGGCAACCACAGCCTCCAAAAAGTGAGAGGAGAATCTTTGAAAGAAGACAGAAAAATCAAGCTATGTTCTTTGTTTAGAATGTGGCTGCTGAGATGTGATGCCTGGGGTATACTCAAAGCAGCTCAGCTAAGGATGAATGAATGACAGAGATCTCAGGTGCTACCCAGGAGACAAGGGTTTGAAGTTTATGTGTAAGCCATCTCTTATTAAGCAAACTAAAACAAAACAAAAAAAATTTTTTTTAGCAAAACATAGAATCCAACAATTCCATAAATCAACAAAATAAAAATATATACATAGAGAACAAAAGATAAAATGAACAAAGCCAATATCTAATTTTTTAAAAATATAAAAGCAGACAAATAAATAAAAAGTAATACTCATAATTTTTTTTAAAAAGGAGAGAAAAGTAATATTGTGAATGGTAAATGCTACAAATCCTACAGATATAGAAAATAATAATTTGATCACACTTTCCCTCAAATTTCCCAATGATATAGACAAATTCCTTGAAAAAAATACAATTTGTTAAAACTGATCATAAATTAATTGAAAACTCAAAATACTCCTGTATCTATAAATTGAACTTGTTATCCAAACTTATCCAAAAACAAACTCAAAGCTCAGATGTTTTGACAGCTGAAATCTGGAAATTGTTTAAGGCAAAAAAATAATAATAATAATAATAATCTCATGCAATTACATCATATCTAATATTTACAAGCCAAATATTAAGAATGTTCTGGGGAGGTATTTCAAGACCAAGGCCTAAACTTGATTATGATTGCAATTTCATTATCTTTATAGCGGATGCTTTGGATGCTACCATTTTTATTTTCAAAACAGAAAAGACAAAAAACAAATGACCTACACCATAGTACTTACAATATGATGGATAATTAACTAATATCTAATCCAAAGATGGACTATCATTAGCATTTTGGTATTTTACTTATGGATTTAAAATAATTCTACTACAATATATGACATGTGCGTATACTATACTATATTTGCTGGTTTGCATTTTTTCTTACTTCCTGGCTGGTGTAAACATGAGATGAAGAATATATAATTGTTCATACTATAAATGAAAAAGAGTTTGCTTTAAGTCATCAAATATTATTATTGTGCTTGTAGTCTGTCTTATTCTTTTTAATGATATTGGGAATGTACTTAGTTAGAAAGTTGTTTTTATTTTCATGATTATTTGAGTATTTAGATTTTCAAAAGTGCAAAGACAGAAGTAGCACATATTAAGAGCTTTATGACTATTTATTGCCAAATCACCTTACAAAAAATAACATATTGGCATTATTTCTACAAATGTATTTTATCTAGTTCATTCCCTGAATATTACTTTTTATAACTTTTTGTTTTTTATTCCTTCCACTTTATGTTATGAAGATCATCCTTTAAGTCAGTTTTTACAAAAGTAGTATTTAGGGTGGTGCCTGTGGCTCAATGGGTAGGGCGCCAGCTCCATATACTGAGAGTGGCAGGTTCAAACCTGGTCCTGGATAAACTGAAACAACAACAAAATAGCTGGGCATTGTGGCGGCCGCCTGTAGTCCCAGCTACTTGGGAGGCTGAGGCAAGAGAATCGCCTAAGCCCAGGAGTTGGAGATTACTGTGAGCTATGATGCCATAGCACTCTACTGAGGGCAACATAATGAGACTGTGTCTCTAAAAAAAAAATAAATAAATAATAAAAAGTGATATAGACCTAAATTTAAAAAACCAATGTGATTACCCAAAATTAGATGACCTCTTTGATAAATCTGCAAATCCAAAAAAAGGAAACATCTTCAAATTGAACATGTGTTCTTAAGCTTAGATGCCCTTGAGAGTTGCCCACACTTGGGGATTTTTTTTTTTTTTTATTCAGACACAGAGAGAATTGTTCTGAAATCAATAAATGGATAGCAATTAAATTAAGTTGCTAATTGCAAATACTCAGTATGTCCCTCTGGATCTGAGAGTATTTCTAATTTGAAACATGTAGAACAATGTCACATTTTCCACAATGAGCTATATCTCTTGAGACTTAATACCCATTTATTGTTCATACCAAGATGGCAAATATAGGAAGAAAAACTGAGAATTGATTAGAGAGTAAAGCTTCAATGGCTGTTTTTTATCTGGTTGATGAAATTATGTTATGTAGCAATTTGCACTTCACAATCTCAAGCAATGACACATTTTCAAACACCTTCAGAGACTAGTAATTATAGGTAGGTTAGAATGATTATTGGTTTCTCTACCATAATGCAGAGGCATTTCAAATATTAGGAAAGACTATTCCAATTGTTCTGGTAGAAAATGAACTTAGCCAAACTCCTTGTAAGTTAAAGTATTTGTGTGTGTGTGGAAAATAAGCTTTTACGTATGTTACGAGAATTAAAACTCTAAAATGTATGCTTCCAAAACACAGAAGGTGTTAATTAGGCCACTCTCGTGCTGATTCGATGTTCCTCTAAAACACCCAGACACGTTTGAACATCTCTAATGACAGTGAACTCCCAGCCTCATTATCAGTTAATTTTAGTTTTAGGTAGCTCTGACCTCTTAGACTGTTTTGTGTAGGGAATCTTAATTTACTACCCCTAACAAGCAACTGATGTGACACCAACCCCATAATCTAAAGATTTCCTCTTAATAGGATAAATGTCTTCAGGTGCTTATAATTCTATTCATGTTTTTCTATGTGCTGCTTTTCATGTCTTCAAAACCCGTATCCTCCATGCTCCCAAGAAATACTGCATGACTGAAATGGGAGGGGAAGGGAAGGAGAGGGTGGGTGGAGGGAGGGTGATTGGTGGGATCACGCCCGTGGCTCATCCTATAAGGGTACATGTGAATCTCTCTAAATGTAGAATATAAATGTCTTAACACATAACTAAGAAAAAGACGTGAAGGTTATGTTAACCATTTGGATGAAAGTATTTCAAATTGTATACAGAAACAGTACACTGTAACCCATGATAGTATTAATGTACACAGCTATGATTTAATAAATATATATATATATGTATATATAAACAAAAAAGAAATACTGCATGAGATATATGATTGTCATTAAAGGACACATAGCTAGGCAGGTGGCTCATGTCTGTAATCACAACATAGTACTTCAGGAAGCTGAGGTAGGAGGATTGTTGAGGTTAGGAATTTGAGATCAGACTAGGCAATAGCAAGATGCTTACAAAAAAAAAGTAAATAAAAAAGACACATACAACATAAATAATCTCATGGGGACTTTTTTTTTTTTTGAGACAGAGTCTCACTATGTCACCCTTGGTAGAGTGCTGTGGCATCACAGCTCACAGCAACCTTGAACTCTTGGACTCTGCCAATTCTCTTGCCTCAGCCTCCCAAGTAGCTGGGACTACAGGTGCCCTCCACAACACCCACATGGGGTCTCACTCTGATTCAGGCTGGTCTTGAACCTGTGAGCTCAGGCAATCCACCTACCTGAAACTCCAAGAGTTCTAGGATTACAGGTGTGAACCACCACACCTGGCCCCTCATGGGGACTTTTTATAAACTTTCCTATCACTATAGCTTGTGAAAGCTGGTCATATTTCCTAGACCCTACTTTTCTTGTATGTGATGTGAGGATAAGAGTAGTACCCAGTCCAAAGTGTGACATTAAGAAATAAACAAAATAAAACTATAAGAACTATATGAGATCTAACAATTAAGTTCATGAACTTGCCATCTTGTGCTTATACTGTCAGCACTGTGCAAACAACTCAGTATGGTTTCATAACCTTGGTATATAAGTGCCACCCATTAAACATTTTTCTGAGGAGAGAAAGCATCCCTGATGAAGAGAAGTCAGAGCAGCCAGGAATGGCAAAAACAAATGAAAACTTTGCAAAAACTCGTTGAACTGTGTGTCAAAATTGTCTGCTGACCTTTTGAGAAGCATAGCAGACCAACTGAACATCGATAGAGGACCAGTTAGAAAAATCTTAACTGAAAATTGTGCCATAAGAAATGTGTGCCTTGGGCTGCACACAGTGGGTCACACCTGTAATCCTAGCACTCTGGGAGGCTGAGGAGAGTGGATAGTTTGAGCTCTTCAGTTTGAGACCAGCTTGAGGAAAAAAAAAAGTGAGACTCTGTCTCTACTAAAAAAATAGAAAAACTGAGGACTAGAGGATTGCTTGAGCCCAAGAGTAGGAGGTTGCTGTGAACTATGATGCCACGGCACTCTACCAAGGCGACAGCTTGAGGCTCTGTCTCAGAAAAAACAAATATGTGCCTCTAACATCACAACAATGCAGCAGCTCACATGGCGCTGTCTGTGAAGGAGTTTTGGGCCAGAAAACTAAAATCTGTATCGGCATACCCTCTCCATTCACCTGATCTGGCCCTCAATATCAAAGAAAGATATTTTGATGACATTGAGGACATCAACAGTAATATGACAGCAGCTTTGATGGCCATTTTAGAAACAGATTTCCAGCATTTCTTTGAAGGGTGATGGCTTTAGAGCAAAGCTTCCCAAGGGGAGTACTTTGAAAGAGACCATAGGTCATGAGGTGTGTAGCACTTTTTTGAGGATGGGCTCTCTTAATTTTCAGACCTTCATACATACCTCACAGGGCGATGCCGTAATCCTACGATCAATAAAATTATACTAATAAATCAACAACAATTAAAAATCAAATAAAATCATTAGTGTTAATCTCTTGTTCCTTAATTTCTTTCAAGAAGTGTGGACACAGTAATTAGACATCAGAAAAATATGCTTTTAAATACCATCCTTAGCATGTAATAGTAAAGGCAACAGATGCATGAAATATATTAAAGATATATAAATGTTCAGAATTATTCACTAATTCAATAAAGATCTATCAAACACTCTTAATGCCACTGGCCCCATTCTATACAGTGGAAGTTCATTAGCAGTCAAAACAGAGAAACATGCCTGTCTCCCCAGAGACTGTGTTGCATTACTCTCAAGTATGCCTGGAGCTTAGAGGGAATCCTGGCACATAGAAAACTTTTTCTTATTTTGTCTCTATGTAACCTTCTGGACCTTATTGCAGGAATAGTATGTGAATAAGTGTGTGTGCATGTATCTGTGTATAATTAATATATACTTGCTTGAAAAATAGGTCATTTTCTTAATATTTGGAGTTCTTCTCAGGTATTTACAAACCATTCTCTAATCAAAGAAAGAGAAGAAATAGACAAAATAGATAATGCCAGAATTTTAAATGGAGAAGCTTCAAGAAACTAAGAGACATTATTATTTGGTGAGACATTTTCATGTTAAAAATAAGTGAAAGTTCACATGAGTTGGTGAAGGCCAGGTAATGGAACAGGCCCAAATTAAGTTACTTTGGTGGATCAGGAGCAGCATAAATCAACCAGAATGCATGAACTTAACCTATAGTATTCTTAAACATGAAGCAATGATTTAAAAAAAAAAAAGCTTTAATCAAAGTAAGCTTGAGCATAAAGCACCTTTTCCAGATCAACACTCTTCTGTCAGCACCCTGTGAGTTATTAATCCAGTTGCATATTTAAAGAATTCCTGTTTCTCATTAAGGAGTCTTGAAGACTTACGTATGATCTGCGAAAGCCAGATGTATTTCTTAGCATAATTTTTCTTCCATGAAACTTAGCAATCAATGAATCAATCAATAAAATTAAAAATCACGTAAAATCACTGGCATTAATCTCTTCATCTTTATCTTCACCAGAGAGGTTATTAACACAGTAATTAGACATCGAAACTACAGCATGTATTTAAATGTCAGCTTTACTCCTTAACGGTAAAGACCAGAAACATCTTAAAATTATCTCCCCTGTGTTTTAACTTCTTTTTCTGAAAAATGAAAGAGCGTATTTATAGAGTTACTGTCAAATTAAAAAAACAAATTCATGTGAAACATTATATGCAGTGCCTGATACTAAAAACCTTCTCATCAGATCTTCTTGCTATCATCATCTCCAAAAGTTTATATCTATGCACTTTGTGCAAATACATTATCTCATTAAATTCTCACAGATTTTTTTTCAGTGGGCCATGGAAAAAATGTTCTGTTCCATTTTACAGGTGAGCAAAGTGAGGCTAAGATCACATTTTTATTGCCTGCCAAAATCCAGACCATCAGATTCCTAATCAAATGTTCCCTTCACTATAATACATTGATTTTAATTTTATGTTGTATAAGTTTTATTGACTCTCTTGAGGTGATTCACAAATGATAATCTTCTATCTACAAAAAGTAAGTCTCCTTTAGAACTGTGCCTAGGGAGAAATAACACTCTCCAGATGGAATATTCCAGCCTACATAGGCCTAATTTTCCTACAAATCAGTATAACATACTTTGAATGTTACTTCTTCTCTAATTATTTCCTGTTTTGTAAATGTGTCTCCACGACTTAATTTTATTTCTCTTGAGGATGGAAACCAGGTTGAGCACATGGCTATAAATGTTTAATACACATTCTGCGTTTATTTATTTACTGCCCTTTTATAGCTCCAAGGAAACAAAAGCATTTTCTTTAGCTAGTTAATTTTTATCTCAATTTCTCTTACAGTCCAATTCAAAGAAAAAAACCAGGAAATTTAATGCCCAGCTCCTAACCACTTCCTTCTCTTTTAGATCTCAGCTTAAAGGCCACCTGCACAAAGTAACTTTTCTATTCATGTTAACTAGACATTTCATTGCAAACATTATCTCTGTATTTAGTCGCTGTCTCATCAGCACTATCTCTGTTTCCTTTCAAGCACTTTATCCTACATCCCCTAACATATCCTGTTATGTTCTTTCTGTGTCTTCTTTGTTTACTAGAATGGAAGGGCCAAAGAAACAGATCCTACAATTATCATTTTCATAGCTGCATCCTCAACAAATATTGTAACTCAACAATCAATGAGGTTTAAAGGGAACCCCCAAAATATATATTAACAGTATTTATTGAAAACTTCTATGAGTCTAGAATCCTCTGATTTGTTCTGTAGGCTTTGACTAGAGTTCTGTTTTGATGTAACTCTTGTCTGCATGTGTTTCCATTTTCTCTGGGAGAAAAATTCATTGTTCAAGGGTGCAGCTGACATTCACCGGCATGTACTGATATGGCGGTATGCTTTGTGAAAATCTTAAAACATATCTGGGGTTAATAATTGTTCCCCTAAGTTCATCTGTAGCACCCACGCCTACCTTGTCCCACATAAACATATGCACATGCTCCTAGCTTTCTTCATGGTCAAATAAGTAAAAAATGACTCTCTAGCAAGTGAGAGAATATTTTGGAGCTTGACACTGATTTAATACAGGTTAGGTCTCAATTTTATCATGTAAAGTATTATAGAAGGCAAATAATGTTTCTGACCAGATCATTTATTAATATTACGGTAAACAGCCGACCTTGGAACTCCAGCTCTGAGCTCTCAAACCTGATCGAATATATTTGAGATACAAAATGATTGAGGATTTTTGTATGCTCCTGTCTCTAAAACAGCATATTTGGATTTCAACATAGTAAGAAGAAAAGATTCCTCTGGTTACAAAGATTGCATGACACTATCGTGTATAATGAACTACTTCACTTTATGTCTCATTCAGTTAGCAATTAGGTAAGTTGAAAACAAATTTTTATAAGAAAACTTGCTTAGGTCAGTATGAGCAGGCTCTGAGGTGTGCGACATAGCTAAGTCAGTATAATGCAGGAGGAAAGAAAAAATAAACAAGTAGAAGAAATGAAGTGAGGAGATAAGGAATGTGAAACGTGAAAAGAGAAAAGTAGGGACAACAGATATGATGAAAAGTTGTAACAATGATGTACAACGTGACCTTTAAATGTTTTGTGATGGCAGTTTCTATTAAAATGCTTCATAGAACAGTTAGTTTTCAATGGAAAGAAATTGCTCCAAAACCCCTAACTATGTCTCTCTCAATATTTCCTTCATAAGCTTTCAATACCTGTCCTGGTAACTCTTGTGCATATTATAGCTTTCTTCTCATTCTTACTCTCTTTTTAAAACACCACTAATATCAGTTTTGAAGTTACCCTGTACACGCTGCATGATTACTATTATTTTTATTTTCTTTTAAATTTTTCTAGCTTACATAAGGAATCTGTCAAGACCTCCAGTGTAGGGACCTTTGGAAAAAACTCACACCTTACCCTGAAAATAAAAAAAGTTCTAGTTGTTGATAGAAGCACTTAAGTTACGTACGATGGTCACTACTTTTTTTTTTTTTTCACTGCTTATTTTTGGGAAGAAAGTTATAGGCAAAAATTTAAAAGTATGAATTTATTATTTAGATGCCAAGCTAGTGATTAAACATTTGCCTTAAGAGTTTGGATACTATATTATAATGACCACTTTTCCCCGTCAGACACATATTTTAAGATCAAATATCATTGATGTATTTTCACGTTAATGTATTTTTCAAGTACTATTGATATCCCGCATGCAGGCAGCATTGCATGCATAGCAGGATTATGTGAAAAGCCTCTGAAGGGTGAATTTTCTTTCTTTCTTTTTTTTTTTTTGGCCAGAGCTGGGTTTGAACCTGCCACCTCTGGTCTATGGGGCCTGCGCCCTACTCTTTTGAACCACAGGCGCCACCCAAGGGGCGAATTTTCTGTTGACTTTGAGAAACACACTTAGGAAATACCTCCTTCTTAGTGACTCTTGTGTTTTAATGACTATGAAAGGATTAAAGTTAACTGCAGTTTTCAAATTTATCTTCAAAATGGCTGGAAATATTCTCACTCTCGTATCTACTCTCACTCCCTCCCTTCACATTATCTTCATATATGTGTTTGTGTAACATATTTCTTAGGGATATTACAATATGGGATGTATATAAGAAATTAAAACCATTGCTACAATCCTTTAAGATAAGTATGTAATCTTTTGAAGTAAATACATACTGAAATATCAAATTTTATGTATGATTAATCTTAGGTCCTGAGATGTTGTTTGGACAGTGGGTGTTAAGTATCAAATAGAAAAGATGTGTGAAGGTTTTCATCTAATCCTTTCCTACCATTTAAAGTTGATCTAGACATCTTCTGTCATACTGGTGATTCCAACTTTGGATGCTAAGCTTTGTCAGTGATATCCAGACAAAGACGGTGGCAGTCCATGAACTTTGACACAACTAGGTACTGAGGCCAGGAGCTGGTCACTAATTAGCTTTTCCTTGTATGGCCCTAAATCATGCGTACCAATTTCGTTAAGGACACCTCTACTCATGGAATTCTACCATTTTTATTGACAACATTTAAAATATTTTTAGCAACTGTTACTTCCTATTAGTCAACAGCTGCTATTTAAAAAAAATTATCAGAGGGTCTGTGAAAAATACAGGAGCTAATTACTTGTAATTTCACATCAATTTACTAATTTCAAGCCCAGCAGGACATCCCTTGTCGTAAAAGTGAAGAAATATCTTATAATGTCCTCCGCACAGCTGGCTGTTCTTGGGACATAATTATACTTAATTTACTTCTCAAATCAATCTATTTATGTATTTACCTTCAATGCACAAAATCCAAATATCTAGAAAATGCTTCCTAATGTCATTAAGAGCTATATATTCTAAATCAGGAAGTGCTGGTCAGTAATAAAAAAGCTGAATTGATTAGAGAGTGAAATGTATGAAATCCTCTTACAACCACTTAAACTTAGAGACTGGAATAAAGAAAAAAAAAAAAAACATTGGTAAGGTCACCAATCATTCCTACATACTCCTGGAGTACTTTTAAGGAACTGTCTAATTTGTATCTTATTCAAAGATGTGGAGTAAACTGAATACTCTCCCACCAAAAAAACACACCAAAAAATACCACATAAGTCATTAAACATGTATTTGTACCTTTAATATGCTTTCGATTTGCTGAGGTTTGAGTTTGGGGCACCAATTGCAGTAAGTCTAATTAAATTTCATGTGAAATTAGTCATAATAATTAGTGCACAAAGTTCATAGCGCCATGTCATAACCAGGATAGAAAATGAAACAAATAACAGAAAGTACCAATTTATTAAAATATTTTAATTTGCCTCCATCAAATAACTATGTGAAATTTCAGGAAAAAAATATACAAATATATATTACTACTTTTTTGTATTTTTACAATACATCATAGCTCTAAATAGTTCATAACATGACCTTAAAATTTGCAATTTTTTTGTCATTGAACACATTAAAAATGTATTTTTTTCTAAAGTGGTTGCTTCTCAAAAACTGTGCAGACCTTCTTAACACAGATTTTTTTTTTTTTTTTTTTTGGCAGTTTTTGGCTGGGGCTAGGTTTGAACCCACTACCCCACCACCTCTGGTGTATGGAGCTGGCGCCCTACCCCTTTGAGCCACAGGCGTTGCCTGTGAATATATTTTTTAAAAGCTTTTGAAGCTTTTATTCATAGGGCAAAATATATATGCACATATATATAGGATATAAATAGTGGGTGTTTTTAGACATAAAAAAAATGCCTAAGAAGTCCAGTTCATGTCTATCCTTATGCATTTAAAAAATAATCAATCCTACTTGGCAGCAAATGGGTTTTATGAGATCTATTCTTTAAACCAATAGGGCAAATTCCCCCAAAGCACCCTTTCAGTTTCATTTCCAATCCTACAGGGAGGATTAGTGTAGCCTTATCCTCTGATAGACAGATAACACTTTCCAGCATATAGAGATGTTTCATAGACAGGATCTGTGCAATTGGTTAGAGCTAAAGTAAACCATCAATTTATATAGTAAAGAGGACTATATATGTGTTCATTTCCTTATCGTAAGAGGTCTGTTAGGCTTATGGCACATTTTCTCTCTCTGCGTATAGGCTACTTTGTACAAATTACCAATTGTTCAAGCTGAATGTCCTGTGTTTAAGGAAACAGTTTAAATAAAAAGAAACACAATTTCAGAGCTATGTATACTTCTATGCTGCACACAGGACCAGCTCAAGTCTTCTCAGGGACAGTCAGAGAGGCTCCCCAGGCACACTGAGGCCTTTGAAACCATGGAGTGGAAAATCTGACATCTTTGGTTTGAAAGTTGGGGGTCATGAAGGTGGCTCATTTAAAAACTGGTCCTGAGCTAGTGAAAATGAAGAATACCTCTAAGATGTTAATACACAAGAAGAAGCAAGATGGGATGTCTAATGGAGACTGAAAGGCGAACAGCAGAGATTTCCCTTTCCGTTACTGATGCAGTTCATGGTTATACTGGAACATAGGAGGGAGTAAGATATTAGATAAATGGTCGTTTATTCTGGCTTGATTTAAGGCAGTAAGTCCGTTGGTTTGTTTTCTTTATTCCAAAACAGCTAGAGTTTTTTTCTTTTGTTGTTCTAGATGTTGGACTAAGTGCAGAGTCAAATTCAGTTGCTTTTCAATGTAGGTGATAAGAACATAATTAATTATATTAATCACAAAACCATAATTGTATTTAATTAAAATGAACTTTAGGTCCCCCCTGTGTAAAGCACATCCATTGTGCTGACGTTAAAGTTAACATGAGTATTTTCTTAGTCCTCATAACCATCCACTAAAATAGAATCAGAAAGGAAATAAACACAAAACAAAATGTGGAATTGTTGGTAGGTTTCAATTTTGTTCAGAGTTCTCCCTTTGGGACTAAATGTTAATTAATATAGAAGAAGCACAATGTACAATCCATTTTCTTTGATTGTGTTGTAGTAAATTTACTGATATATAGGAATATGACTGAAATACATTGATTAAAATAATCAGTCACTCCCTTCATTTGGACAAAAATCTATTGAGTTACACAACAGTTACGTGATAAAACTGGGTAACAGGTACCAGCAGTGTGATAAATAGTGAGGGATATATTCCTGAAATATTAAGAATATAAAATTAGAATGTTTTAGTTATAAACTAGGGAGGGAGAGGAAAAATTTGGCATGAATCTCAAGAGTGACATCACCATCAACCAAGAAATAAAATAAAGGGTAAAGAAAAAGAATACCAAGAGAACAAAACTGATGAGCTCAGTTTTGAAATGTTGAGAGCAAAGGATCAAGACCTCGTCCAGAGTAGTACCTCAGAAATGGTCCTTAAATGATGACAAACCAATACTCGTCATTTGGAGTTATCCAACATTTAACTCCTTTTCTTATTTAGAGAACACCCCATCAAATAAAATACTGAGGGACATAGCAACTAAATCCTTAGGAAATAAATTGCAAAGACCCACGCATTGCTTTCTGATAGAAAATGGCCAAAGTCACATTACTTGAATAGTTCTATTTTACACTTTATTATGGAATTAGGGACCCGAAGACTGAAGATTTTATTTCTGTTTGACTACAGGCTGTACAGAGATGCCTGGTACTATAGCATCCTGGCGTGTTCTTGTTGAGAAGCTGCTATTACACTCCCTGAGCTTTGGACGTGCCCTCGAGGGATCTCAATCACAACTCGTTTCCTAAGTGGGTTTTCCAGATTCTAATGGATTCCCTAAGAATCCATTCAAATAGACTCCAATTCTTAAAATGGTTCATTTCCCATTTCTTGCAGGCAAGGACCTTGCCTGACACAAAAAGCCTGCAGAACGAGATATCAGTGGGACGAGGACTCTGCTGGAAACTCTTTGGCCCATAACCAAATAGTGTTAACATAAAGGACAAACTAATTATCAATGGGAGGTGACCATAGTCAGACTAAAAATATTTTTGTTGTTAATTTTATCTCAGTTCTTATGATAGCAATAGCTTCTTATATGCAAGCTTATCAGATCCCCTTCTTGACCTTGAACTAGGATGTGCATAGTATACACATACACATATATATGGGTCACAATAAAAGTTCTGAAATAGACTGTGTGATGGTCCCTTATTTCACTTCCAGGAGACACAGCCAACAGTATCCTTTCTGATTCACCTGTGCAAGTGTCAAGTTGCCTGACTTTTCTGTGATGCTGGGAGGGCTTTATTTGTTTCTCTCCGAACAGATTTTATGTTTCTTGATCTTTGTGTATCTCAAAACTTCTGCATTTATGGGCCTGTGGCTCAAAGGATTAGGGTGCTGGTCCCATATACCAGAGTTGGCAGGTTCAAACCCAGCCCCAGATAAAAATGCAAAAAAAAAAAAAATTCTGCATTTACTCACATATACACATATATATTAGTGTAATGTCAAAAGTGTTAGACTTACTATACAAATATGCAAAAAGTTTTCTAATGAATTCACAAATTCAACTTGCCTTCATTTATTTACACTGCTCCCTAAAATCTGTTTTTCTACTTCCTTGGATAAATGTAGGTTCCTTATTGTTCTAGTTTTTTCATTTGTTTGTTTTTGTTTTCTTTTAGCAAATGTTAGAAACTCTTCTTCACAGATCAGTTCCCTAGAAGATTTAAATACAACAAATAAAATGACTGTTAGTTTTAAAATAACAATAATATCACATTTTTTCAGCAAAAGGTATGTTAGTGACACTACATATTGAAATCAATCATTTTTTCCTGAGATAAAATAGAAATGATTTGAAGTCAAGTAGAATTGTAATTTCCCTTCAAATTTTATTTAAACTACTTTTTCTTATTAACCTGTCACCAGCTATCTAAGAGTAAATTAACTTCTTTTAAAAGCATCATAAAAATAATACCATCAAAATGGCTTAACACTTTTACCTTGGCAGAATCCATCATTTATGACTATTAATGAAGATTAAATTGTGGCTTAGAAGTGTTAGGGTGTCTCCTCAAGATCTTGTTTTTCCTGTGGATAAAAGGATGATTCTTAATTATGGGACTGAAGCTCATTTCTACCCACCTACTTCTACCAAGCCTGCTCACACAGCTGTAAACAGAAAACACCTGCTCAGGTGATGAGAAAGAGACAGAAACAAGCACAGATCCCTGGAGGGATAAGCAGGACACAGGGGAAATTTATCATATAATTCAGAGAAAGAGTGAATTTCGAATTTCTGATGTTAATTGGGAAATTTATATCAGCTCTGATACGTTTTATTTCATTATGCTAAAAAAGAAATCAAAGAGGACACAGGTTTAGTACCACCTGTAGGAGGAACTGGGCGATTCCAAAGACCCAACTCTGACTTTCTTTGGACACGGAGTACAAGGAACCACAGAGATGCACACGCAGAGTGGATGACCACCTTTGTAGAGTCTGATCTCCAAGGTCTGGAATGTCCTTCCATATGTTCCAAATACCCTTTCAAAGCTCTGAAGTCCTCATCTGCATGGCAGATGTCACTGCATGTATAGAAGAGCCTGAGGCCATGCAGGTGCTCAGTGAAGATTCTTCAGGGATAGTGGTGGGGGGTGTCTTTGATTTTGACAGATAGAGCTGGAATGAACAGGACATCCCTTTTCTTATACTGTTGCATTTCAACTTGACACTCTGAGGAATCTGAGAATTCAGCTTAAACTTTCTGCATTGTTATGAAGTTTTCTTGTTTGATACATAACTTTTATATATTAAGACATTGATATATGGATCACCTTTTTATTCTTGGACAGGGAACCACAGTTTTACAAGTAGGCTTGCAGTATTGTGAATATGGGCACGGTTAAGTGGGGATTTTCAAGCAGGGTCCCATCTGCTGACTGTACCATGATAGGTATTACTTGATTTACAACAGGCTTTTAAAGAAAATAAAGTCTGATCTAGGCTAATTGATTCCAACAAAACTACGAATTATCTTGAGAAGAAATGAAGAAAATTTAGCCAAAGAACCTGGAAATATATTGGAAGAAAGGGAGGGACAAAACTTTACAAATAAGAAATCAGATGATGAAAGAATCCTGATATAACATCATTCTGGGTGTCTAGGAGAAGAAATATGCCACAAATGAAAAGTGAGGTAGAGGCTTGGCGTCTGTGGCTCAAGCAGCTAAGGAGCCAGCCACATACACCTGAGCTCATGGGTTCGAATCTGGGCCAGCCCGCCAAACAACAATGATGGCTGCAACCAAAAAATAGCCAGGCATTGTGGTGGGCACCTGTAGTCCCAGCTACTTGGGAGGTGAAGGCAGGAGAATTGCTTAAGCCCAGAAGTTGAAGGTTGTTGTGAGCTATGATGCCATGGCACTGTACCCAGGGTGACAGCTTGAGGTTCTGTCTCAAAAAAAAAGAGAAAGAAAAGTGAGGTAGAAGTGCCTGGTAGAAGAAAGAGGGTAGGACAAGCGCTGCTTGATTTCAAGTGAATAAGGAAGTCTAAATTTTAATTAGAGAACAAGTTTATTATACTCACATGTAAGAAAATGCTTTGTAAACTAAAGTGCCCGTTCAAGGGAATATTGTAAAGTTTTACTTTAAGACAGCTTTCGTTGTTTTTTAAACTCTCTTTTAGAAACATTTTCTGAGACTAGAAATTACATGTAGATAAAATCCTAAAAATTCAGAGAAGTTCTATGAAAAAAAAAGAGTTATCTGTAATATCTCACCAAAAAAAAATGTTTGAATAAAGACTTACAAAGCATATTAATTACAGGAAATTACATGGTATATGTATCTTAATTTTCTCTTAATATCTTGTCATATTAATTAAGAAACATTTTCATATTAGATAATGTATTTATAATACATTTCAAAAATCCATTGAATGGATGAATATTTTATAGCTTTTAAGCTTTTATAGACCTTCTGATAAATTGGTATTTAAGTGATTCACCTTTTCTTTGTTAATAACTTCATGGAAAGTTGAATATATTCATTCATAGTTTTTTAATGTTGGCATTTTATTTTATTATTTCCTTGGCAAGTATCTCCAAATTTAACTCTCTGGATTGAATTATGTAAGTGTTTTAAATATTCTTTTTATATGGTCCTAAATGTTCTTCCAAAATGTTCTACCATTTTATACTTAAAGGAGCTCAGGAAATTTTGCCCCAAAATATGACTCCTTGGTATAAATAATATTTTGAGTTAAAGAACTTCAGAGATTGTTGTGCAGGAGGTGGATGCCAGGAGGTTTAAGCCAAAGAAGAGCTGCAGAGACAGGCAGGTATGACATGCATTTATTCAGCTCTCAGTGGCCAGTGAGCAGGTGTGGAGAGTCCGCACAAGCAGAAGGCCCTGTATACCTGTAAATTCAAGGGAAGCAGCAGTGGCAGAATGGCACACAGTAGAGATCAGGTCATCATACAGTAATCATATAGCAGTCATATAAATGTGACAGGATCGTGCACAGTTCTGGCCATTGCTCCATAAGAAAAACAGTGGCTTCCATCAGAACTGCAGGCAAGGAAGCCCAAGGACTCTATCTTGCCCCAGAGAGATCAACAACAGGCATGAAAGGTGCTTCCCTCTATCTGCATGAAACCCAATTAGATCCATCAAAAGAACCATCAGCTTCTTTTCTCTTTCCTATTATCTCAAAACATTATAGGAAAGAAAATCAAGAACACAACCAAACCTGACCCAAATCATTGGGTCAACCTGACCTAGCTCTCAGGTTAATTTAATTTGCAAAAAAGGATAATTTCAAGTCAATCTGTTCCCCCACATTTGCCCTCCCAGTAACAATTTATCTATATTCCTTATTTCTCCCTCCTTATAAAATGAGAGATTTCTGAATCTCACTGGTATATTGAATAATCACTCTGTGATTCTCCCCATGCACATGGTAAATCAATCTCTCTCTCTTATTGACCTGCCTTATTACGGGTAGATTTTTCAGTGGACCTTTTAGGGTGACCCTACCCTTTGGTGTAGCCAGATGGAAAAAATATCTGGACATATGGATGAAGGCAAAAGGGTGGGGATGTTCCCATTAAGGATTTAACCTTGTGGTGGCAAGGGTCATGTTGATCTTGGAGACTGAAGAATAGCTGGATATATGGGACCTCTGACCATTTACCCAGATGCTTACAAAAATTGTCTAAGGCAGTCACTGTGTCATAGTTTAAGGTCCTGTTAAGTGCTCAATGTTGAGAGTTTTCTAATTGATAGTGGGGCCAAGATGACCCCTTATAGAGAGTATGTGAATCTCTTTGTCCCCACCAGCTCAATGTCTGGCACTCCTCTTCTGATCACCTTTAGTAAAAACAGAAGGGAGGAGACTGGAATACAGTGTAGATAAAAGAAGCCATTTGCTAAGAATGTGCCCAGATACCATAAGAGCCAGACACAGTAGTGTCAATTAAAGAATTCTCACTTATATTGTGACCATCCCCCACCCCCCCACCCCCATCCCCATCCCCTGTCTAAGCCGGCCATAAAACAGAAGGGAGGAGACCAAGTACTGGAATACAGTGTAGATAAAAGAAGCCATTTGCTAAGAATGTGCCCAGATACCATAAGAGCCAGACAGAGTAGTGTCAATTAAAGATTCTCACTTATATTGTGACCACCCCCCACCCCTCACCCCCCACCCCACCCCCTCACCCACCCCCGTCTAAGCCAGCCATAAAACAGATGACTCCCTCACACTCAATCCCATACAACCACCTGCCCTTCCTCAGTAGTAAAGAAAGAAGAAAGAGTTAAGAATGAAAGTAAATCAGTGAAATGTATCTTATCCTGTCCATCTCACAAGAGTGTTAGGGTGCTGTGGTGGTAGCTGGAAGTAGTTGCTGAAATAATTGAAAAGAGCCAGTAAAGTTTTAGTTAAAAAAAAAGAAAATTTTCAATGACTTACACTGCAAGCTGGGCCCCATCCTAGTGACTGGGGGCTCCATGGAAAGCTCAGTTTGGGGATTTACACACAACTTCAAGGAATATCATCTGTTTGCTAGAAGTCTCCTAGGGTCCTAATTAAATCTATTGTCAAACACACATACAAACATTTAATCTTGAAGCAAAAGAATCTCTTGAGTCCAAGGGTTTGGGGTTGCTGTGAGCTGTGACATCATGGTACTCTTACTGAGGGCAACAAAGTGAAACTGTGTCTCAAAAAAAAAAAAAAAGGCAGTACCCATTACCCATAATTCCAGTGGGTAGGGAGCCAGCCACATGCGCCAAGGCTGGCAGGTTCAAGTCTGGCCCAAGCCAGCTAAAATAATGATGACAAGTTAAAAAAAATACAAGAAAAAATAGCTGGGCATTGTGGTGGCTGCCTGTGGTCCCAGCTGCTTGGGAGCCTGAGGCAAGAGAATCACTTAAGCCCAAGAGTTTGAGGTTGCTGTGAGCTGTGACACCATAGCACTCTACAAAGGGTATCTTTGTGAGACTGTGTCTTAAATAAATAAATAAAATACAATGTGATTTTGTGTAAGTAGATGAAATAGTGGAGAAGTCTCAGATATAAGACTCACATGAAAAGGTAGACCTCTGGAACATTTCCAACTAATTCAGCTAAGAGTTAAGAGTAGTTGAAACCACTTAGGAGTCAGTAATATAGCACTGTAGGAGAATTTTGCTTGAGGAAATTATTTAATTTGTTTTCTTTTAAATGCAATCCAATTTCAATTTTAGATTTTGGTAAAATCTTACTAAAGACAGAAATAGGATAGGATTAAGAGTAATGGAGGTTTTTACTGTCTCTATCTCAGATTTTCTATTTCTGCAAAGAATCATCAAAAGTGACATTAAAGTCTCCCTTTTCAATGAGAAATGTGTTATTTCCTAATCACTCAGTCAAAATTTAGCCACAATTATTAAGGCAAGAAAAATTACGCAGACAAAGGGCAAGCACAGATTTTAAGTATTATGCATATTTTATATGATTTTTATCATTTGGTATTGTTTGTGAAACTTCTGGCCAGGTTATAAATTATACTGGAAATTATAGGCTAATTTGTAAATAGATGACGATTTGTTATGACAATCTAGAAATATCTATCAAAATTCAAAACATGTAAATTTAGATTTAGAACTTTATCTTCAAAAATTTATGCCATAGGGGTGGCGCCTGTGGCTCAAGGAGTAGGGCGCCAGCCCCATATGCCAGAGGTGGCGAGTTCAAACCCAGCCCTGGCCAAAAACTGCAAAAAAAAAAAAAAATTATGCCACAAAAGTACTCATGCATGTGAGCCAAGATGTTCCTGTGGAATGCTTCCTGTAGCAGTACTTGTAACATAATGTAATATCTTAAAATCATGTCATAATTAATCAAAAGGGAATTGTTAAATAAAATATAAAACATCGGCTCGGCGCCTATAGCTCAACCGGCTAAGGCGCCAGCCACGTACACCTAAGGTGGCGGGTTCGAATCCCCAGCCCGGACCCGCCAAACAACAATGACGGCTGCAACCAAAAAATAGCCGGGCGTTGTGGCGGGCGCCTGTGGTCCCAGCTACTTGGGAGGCGGAGGCAGGAGACTCGCTTGAGCCCAGGAGTTGGAGGTTGCTGTGAGCTGTAATGCCACGGCACGCTACCCAGGGGGACAGCTTGAGGCTCTGTCTCAAAAAAAAAAAAATATAAAACATCAGTGTTATGAAGCATCATAAACCTTTGCTACGACTGAAGTAAAACTCTATGCTAACATAGAAATACTTCCAATAGATCTATATTAAGTAAAGCTAAACCAGAAAAATCATAGCTGAATTTAGGCTTTGCCTACATGTAGATGTAGATAAATGAGATATAGATTGATAAATAAACATGGATACACTCAAAATTATTTGTAGGTAAATTTATAAGAGGAGAATGGAAACAGAAGAATTTTTCACTTTTTAATGTCTCTGTATTCATATTCTACTTAACTTGGTAAAATTAGTAAAATAATAATATTTGGTTCCTTTTTTTCTTTTTTAAACCAAGTCTCTCTGTCGCCCTGGGTAGAGTGCTGTGACATCATAGCAGCTCACAGCAACCTCTACCTCCTGGGTTCAAGCAATTCTCTTGCCTTAGCCTCCCAAGGAGCTCAACTATAAGCATGTGCCATCATGCCAGGCTATTTTTTTTTTTTGAATTTTGGTAAAGACAGACTCTCATTTTTTCTCAGGCTTGTCTCCAACTCCTTAGCTAAAGTGATGCACCCACCTCAGCCTCCCAGAGATAACTTCATTTTCAATTGCTTAACTTTTCCTTCATCAGCTAGAAATATGCATTCATTTCCCATTTGTATACAAAGTAAAATTTTGGATTATGAATATTTTTGAACATTTTTATTTCTTCTACAAGTGATTTCAGTTCCAAAGGGCTTGCAGGATTTAATTATCGACTTTGACAAACAGGACCGATAATCATAGAAGACAGATCTATTGTTAGTGAATGAAGGTCACCAATGATTTATTAGTGCTTTGGAATGGCAATGCAATAGTTATGGCTGAGCACCATTTCCATCATGAATATCTCTTTGGGGGCTTTCATTGCATGGCAAAAACCTGTCATGAGACTGAAAGTTTCATTACCTTGAGCCCACTTTATAATTATTTAGTTAGAATTCTTGGTCAGAAATTTAAGTTAACTAGATAAATTTTTCATTTGCCTTTTTATTGTGGTTTTTCAGTGATATTAAAGTCTTTAGCGTCCCACATGCCCTGAAATTTCTAAACATTCCAGAGTTTTCTCATATTCTCTTGCCACAAAGAAGTGATATGTTTTGAAAGATGGCACAAAGGAAGCAATTTCAATGTATAAAACCCCGACTAGGTAAAGAAGGCCATTTGCTTTAGAAATTGTCTTCTAGTAATCTAGGATCATCTGAGAATGCTTTCTTTAAAAGATTCTAAAGTCATTGGCTCAAACTGCTGGTTCTCAGTGACTAACTTTTAATGTCTGAATCAAATAATGTCTTTTCTCTGATTGCCTTGTGAAGTATTGATTGGTTTGGGTAAAGTTTAAGTAACACTAAATAATTCTAAAAGGTTCTGGATGTGATTATTTTTTTCATTTGTGTAAATGCAAGTTTGAAACCAATATACAGGGTGGCCATAAAGTTCATGTGCAATTTCAATAGTTATGCTCAAACTTTATGGTCACCCTCTATTTCTCAAATGAATGTACCTTTTGTCACGTAAGGCAAATTCAGTGCTCAGATATGAGGTAGAGAGAGATGTGATGTTACTGATTTAGATCTGCAATTTGTAAAACCATTAGTGACAGATTATCAGTAATCATGACCAAAAGAAATTAACATTTGCTGAAAACTTACTCAGTGTCAGGAAGTTTATAGTATTAGCTCATTTATTCTGTACTTGATCTTAATAATTATCAGGATCTGAGTCTTACAGTCTCACAGATGATAAATAACATGTCTAAGATCAAACATCGAATAAAGAGAAAAGTTGAAATTTTAACAAATGTCTGTCTAACACAAAACTTATGTTCTGGTGACACTATGACCCTCTTTTCCTATTTTATCTTCTAAAAATAATGACAAATACATGTGTGTGTAGGTAATTGTGTTTCGGAACAGAGCTCTTATTAACTAAATATCTATTAAGCTAGCATGTAAGCTACCTGAGGTATGGGCCACATCCATTGTGCTCCCAGCTATACATGTAGCTCTTAATTCCGTGCCCAGTGCCAGCATACTGGAGATGCTTAATAAATATTCATGAGTGTGTGAAAAGAAATAAAAAATAATATCCA
The DNA here is from genome assembly GCF_000181295.1 of Otolemur garnettii. NCBI lineage: Eukaryota > Metazoa > Chordata > Mammalia > Primates > Galagidae > Otolemur > Otolemur garnettii. The sequence continues at coordinate 64,688,985 of NW_003852396.1, read as the reverse complement.
CTAAAATAAATATTAATCGTATCAACTATAATACTTATGAGTAATATAAATAAATCTATACTCATTGCAATAATTTCAAAAGACTTTATAATTTTTCAGTACTAAACCTGCATGTGTTTAGTCCACATGATAATATTATGCATAATTACCTGTCCTGAGTCAGATGTCGCATCCATAAGGTAGATACTGGCAACACACTCATAAGAGCATTAGCTGCTGACCCAGGACATAGCCTTGGATTCCTACACAAAAAGGGACATCACAGAAAAATGTCCCAAATAGGTCTAGAATGGAAAAACATTGGCCAACTTTGATTTCGTTTGGAATGGGTGATTTTGGACTACTTTGCAAAGTCTTATATTTATTCATCTTTAACATTTAACTAAGGACATTTACAACTATTATCTCCATCTGATCTCACACAAACTTGAAAGACAAGATAGGCATATTATTATTATCTTACAGATAAGCCACTTACGAGTATTGTGCTCTTTCCAGGTGGCTACAACAGAATACCACAGACTGGGTGGCTTATAAACAATGGAAATGTACCCTCAAAGTCTTGTAAGCTGCAAAGTCCAAGATCAAAACACTGGTAGGTTTGATGTCTGGTGAGGGCCCATTTTCTGTGTCATATATATGGCAGTCTTCTGGCCCTGTCCTCACACGGCTGAAGAGAGGAGGGGACTCTTTTTTTTTTTTATTTCTTATAGTAAACTATGTACATTAATGCAATCGTGGGGTACAGTGTGCTGTTTTCATATACATTTTGAAATACTCTCATCAAACTGGTTAACATAACCTTTATGTCATTTTCTTAGTTATTGGTTAAGACATTCATACTCTGCTTTTAGAAAGATTCACTTGTATCCTTGTAAGATAAACCAAAGAGGTGACCCCACCAATCACCCTCCCTTCCCCCATCAGCCCCCCTCACCTCCCCTATCCCACTAGGTCATGGAAGAAACCTAAATGCCAATGCCCATCGACCCATAAATGGATCAATAAATTGTGGTATATGTACACCATGGAATACTATGCAGTCCTAAAGAAAGATGGAGACTTTACCTCCTTCATGTTTATATGGATGGAATTAGAAAATGTTCTTCTTAGCAAAGTATCTCAAGAATGGAAGAAAAAGTATCCAACGTACACAGCCCTATTTTGAAACTAATTCATAGCTTTTGTAGGAATGTCATAACCTGATTATAGCCTTAGAATAAGAGAACTCTTTTTGACAAGAGCACTAATCCCATTCATGAGGTGTCTTTCCCCATAATCTGGTTCTCTCTCAAGGTCCTCACATCTAAAACCACCACAAGGGGTTTAGAATTTCTACATGTGAATTTGTGGGGAATACAAATACCCAGTCTCCAGCAATGAGTCAGTATGCTCAGGTAGCCAAGACAAAAATAAGATTCACATCTCCTGTCTCCAAACTCAGTAAGCTCTTCTTGTTCCCTTATACCTCCACTCAAGTTCCTAGTCACCTAATTTGGAAACTGTGTAAAATTTGCCACAGTCAAATACTAAGTCATATGACTTGCTTTTCTAAATAGTTAATTCTAATGTTTGAGAGATTCTGTCTAATATTTTATTTTCTAGCATGATGTCAATTAATATTCATTAATTTAGAAACCAACTCTTATATTGCTGACATATTTATAAGAAAAATAGTTACATAACTAGACTGTTAAAAAAACTAAAAATATCATGCTTTGGTGTCTCTAAAGGTGAGTGGAATTATTCATTTAATAAATTATCTTTAGTGAAATATAAAAGGAATATATTTCCTTAAGTAAATATTGCTAGAATCATGGAGAAAAGACTCATGATGTTGCCCTTCACCTTAATAAACCTTGATAAACAGATTTTAGCCTAACAGTAAATAAACATGCTGATTGCATGAATATTGTAAGAAGCCATACTGAATTGGATGGTGCACACCCAAAGTGCATGTCCCAGGCAGTACTTCAGAAGTCAATCTTATTTGGAAATAAGTTCACTGAAGATGTTATTTGTTAAGATTAGGTCATACTAGAGAAGAGTAGGTCATCATAAGAGAAGAAGACACACAGACATACAGACAATGCCATGCGACAAGGGAGGCAGAGACTGTATTGATGAGTCTCCAAGGCAAAGATTCCTGGCGACAACAGAAGCTGAGTGCAAGGTGTGGACAGCACAGACCACATCCTCCCACCCCTTCCTAGAGCCTTCACAGCCCTCTGGACACTTGGATTTCAGACTTTTCACCCATGGAACTAGAAAAGAATGTATATAATTGTACTGTTTTAGTTCCTCTAGTTTGTGGCAATTTGTTATGTCAACCCTAATACAGAGGCTATTTGGAAAACAGAATAAAATGCAGGTATTTAAATAAGGGGTGAAAACCAGATGCAGAAATCTTAAAGACAATTATTTTTCAGGAGCAGGCACTTTGGTTTCTTGATGGTCTTATATCTTTGGTGAGGGCAAATTTAAAAAGTATTATTCTTCTTGCTGTAGCACTTTTCAAGAGCAGCTATCCGTGTGACAAAAACCAATGATGCCAAATTGGGAAGAAAATACTTAGTATTATTGTGGCACATCAATGAAGTCACTGACCTTCAAGTGAACAAATGAAGGTTTTCCCCCACTTTTGAGTGTTCAATTGAAGTGCCCTGAACCAACTGCCCTGTCACACCCCTGTTGTCTTTTGTGAGATCAGTAACTTTCTTTCTTTCTTTCTTTCTTTTTTTTTATCAAACCACTGTTAAACATAAACGAGAGATTTTGAGCTCTCACTCAGTACTAGGCTCTCATCTGAGTACTTTTTCATTATCTTATTTAATCCTGGCTAAAAAATGTTGCAACTGGCATTATCTTCTCTTTTTATATTAAACTTTAGAAACATTAAAGAAATCATGGCCACATAACCAAAAAGTAATAGAATCAGTATTCCAGCTCAGATAATCTTACGCCAGAGGCAAGCTCTTAACTATTTAGTAACGCTTAGCTCCCAAAGGAGACTTAGGTCATCATCACTCTCACTTCGGACAAATCTGGAGCATATTGTTTAACCTGTGTAGAAGTTTCTTGCCTTCGCACCCGGAAAAATATGACTAGAAGATTTGGCTTTGGGTTTAGGAATTTCTTGAGTGATACTAAGTTCCTCATGTTGCTTGGTGACATTCCTGAATCCATTTTTCCGAAAAAGTGTATCCTTTTGTTTGTTCCAACTCTGACCTGGTACCTTCTGCCTTATGAGTAACGCTGACTCACTGGCACCCAGGTTTGTCTTCTGTGGCTATTCAAGAGGAGATACTAGTTCCCTTGACCTAACCTACTGATTTCTTTCAGCTCCTGCACCTATAGTGGGCATTGTGTTCACTCTAGAAAGCCTCTGTCAGCACCACTTGCTTGGACCATGGAGAAACCCTTAATCTTCTCAAGGGAATTACTAGGCTGCTCTCATGCCAGCCCATTGCTTTATTTATACAAACTAGACATGAGGAGATCATTTCAGAATGGTATAAAATTGTACAGTGCTTTTGGGCAAATAATGAAATAGACTGACTTTCTGAAAGGCAGGGATATTTGCTATTTTTATTGCAATGCCTTTAATGATTTCCAGTGTGGTTAGGACACAATAAGTGAAATGGATTTGGGTAATGAATGAATGAATGTGTATTAGTGATGGAAGCTTCCACAAGGACTTTTCTACTTACAAATGTATGCCCTATTTGAAACAAATTCATTAATAAATTTAAATCTAGTAAATTAAATATATTGAATTAATAAAAATCCACTAAGGGTGTAAATGTCAGCTCATGAATATTACCTATCATATGTGATGTATATGAGAATGAATTCTAGAACCAGAATGAGTTTAAATCTACCACTAACTTTTGTGTTTTTTGGCAAATTACTTGAACTCTCTGTCTCTCAGTTAATTCATAAATTCTCATAGCAGGAATGTAAATTTCTAACAAAGTCATTGGCATGTAGTATGCATTACTATACATACTTTTTACCATCTAATCAGTTTTACTATAGAATGACCTTGAATACTTGACTTGAAATTGAGAAATTTAAACAAAGGAAAGGCTTCTGAAAGGCAAGTAAAATATTCATTCATAATAGATGCTTACAAAATAATTGTTGATTAGCTGACTGAGGTGCAAGACAACTTTTTAATCTCATAAAATAAGTAATGATTATCATTTTCCTGGACTCTGTGAGATAGTCAAACCTCACTATGGGCCTGGTGAATCCCTGTAAATCAACTTGAGCTTTACCTGATGCTAGCTTTGATCTTTTTGGTCCTGAGCTACAGCTTTTTCATCTGGGGATAGAAAAGTTGGATGAGCTACTGAGAATGAGTAGAGAACACTTTTGAGAGTCACCTGAAAGAACAGCGGGCTTACAGATTCCATTCAAATGCGAAACCAGTTAGGGAGGGCAGGCTGCAATCATAACTACACATAGCATCTGTTGACTTCAGTTCTCTGGCTGTTTCCCTGCAGAGCAGATTCAAGCACAGAGCTCCCACTGTCTTCAAAAGGAAGCTTTTTGCTTGGATGGGCTCCGTCAGAAGATGAGAAGTTGACCCCTCGTTTCTCTTCTTTTCCCAGATGCATTTGTCCTGGAGATACTATGCTAAGATGTAAGAAAGCTGTACACTTTTTAATAGATTCCTATGCAGACTGCTTAAGCAACGGTGTGATGTGAATTTTAGATTTTATTCCTGGGAACTACACAGGGTGGCCATAAAGTTTATGTGCAATTTTAATAGTTGTAACTATTTGGCTGCTCTACATTATCACATACATAGAGGTGGCCTTAAAATGGACCCTTCCACTCATTTGCTGTGAGAAAAGGTAATGGTAAACTAATAAAATGCATCTACAGAAGCGTTGGAAGCTGTTACAAGGAGTCTGTTTACATCTGTTGGAAGATGTGACCTGAATATCCCTAAACTAGCCAATAACCCCCATGACATTTTGGCATGACTATAATATATTAAATAAGGATACTTAATAATATCGTCCCTATTCCTACTCCATCTCTCCCTGGCTTCAACTCCACAAGGAAGAAAATAATCACATCTCTTATGTAAATCCCTCCATTAAGTTTACTTCAGGAGCAAACACTGTACTAAAGATTTCCGTAAGCTCTCATGGAAAATTTCCCTTCTCTAATACTTTTTTTGTGTGTGTACGTTTCAAGTCAGCTTCCTTCCAGTCTCGTTCTTCTATTCTAGAGCTGCGGTCCCTCCATCCTCTCCAGGCACAGATCAGTATCATCTGTCTGTGGCAAGTTGCATTCAGGGCTGCACAGCTAAGGTCAGAGAGCACCGCCTACTGTCGACTCTCCCTTCCCCCAACCCCACCTTCACCTCCCTGTACAGGGAAAAATTGTCTTCTATAAAACCATGGCCCATGAGGAACCAGGGTACACAGCAGGTGAGTGGCAGGCCAGGGTACCTGTGCTAATCTTCATGTGTATTTATAGCCACTCCCTGTGCTCATATCCTTACCTGAGCTCCACTTGCTGTCAGATCCTACCCCACCTACCCATCCCAATCTGTGGAAAAATATTTCTTTCATGGAACTTTTCCCTGGTGGTAAAACATTTGCAGAGCACTGTTCTAGAGTGACTGAATATGTTGGTGGTTATATTGCAAAGCGAAAAGCCAGCTGCAGTTAATTAAGAAATTTTAGAATGATTTTGTATAGAAAGTACAGTGAGAAACAGCGCCCCGATTTTTAATGCAGTGTAGTTTCTACATGCCACAATACTGCATTTTGAGCATGACAACTTTTCATTTTGCAATAACATGTTCTAATCATTGAGATAATTTCCACACTCTCACATTCCCTATGTGGTGATGTTATTGGAGGTTGTCAGTATTCATCTGATTGAAAACCATTGGACTGTATTTCTAAGAAAATGAAGAAAATTTAATCTAAGGTGCTCGCAGCAGTGAGTTTGTCGTTGAAGATATATTAAATAAAACTTCAAGGTCTTTTTTTTTTTCTTTACAGTGCTATAAATTGCTAAAGATCATCATCTATTTTTCAAGTTTAACTGAAATTTATACTTTCATGCCCAGGATAATTTTGAAAGGCAAATCAATCTTCAAAGGATTCAAAGAAAATAAGATAGACACACTCACACGGACACATACATCCCCACACACCATGGGACTCTTGAAGTTTAAATCTTCTTATCATATTGTTAAGTGGCACAGTTTATGTCTAACTTGTATGTTCCTGGAGTAAAGAACTACATCTTTGCATACACTGAACTATGCCAAAAAACTGGCGGTAGGACCCTGCGAATGAAAATTCAGAAATAGCAGAATGTCTCCCCTGTTTGCTGAGAACACACACACATACACCCACTGTCTGCCTTGCTGCTGTGTCTCAGAAAAAAATAGGTACATTTCATTAAAAAAAAAAACAACTTATAACCTTCATTCTTTTTTATAAGAAATAAAGTCTAACAGGTTCAGTAGATTTTAGAGATAATAAAGTCATGAATTGTAACATAAATACTCTGGATAATAATCACTTAGGCAGCAATAGAAAGCTTTCAACACTTGGTAAAATATTTTTTTCCTCATTTTTTTCATTATAGGTATTGAACTGAGTATGTCATAAATAAAAATTCCAAATACACACAAAAGAAGAGAACACAGCAACCGCCCATGTGTTTGTTAACCAATCAAATCTGTAGCATAATTTTTATCATTACCATCTCTCTCTTTCTCTCTTTCCCTCTCTTTCATGCTCTCCCCCTTTACTCTTTTTGTAAAAAAGCAAAATCTAAAGAATTTTCTTATATACACTTATGAGATTATCATATTTTTAACAATTATAATATTTTTATATCACCTAACTTTCTGGCATTATTAAAATTTTACTGACTATCTAAAAATGGTTTGACCCAGTGTTTTTCCTCTATATTTTTAAAATTCATTTTAATACCTCTAGATTTCTGTTAATACATAAAAAATATGATTCACTGAATGTCATGAATAATTAGTTTCAGGAAAAATTTTGGAAGACAAGCACACACTGTTTTTTGCATCATAGTCATTCTAATCTATTAGAACAGTTGAAACTCAATTGCAGGGGGAGGTCAGAGACATGGAGAACAAACCATCCTTGACCTCCCCCATTGAAGTGCGACTTTCCAGTTAAATGTGTTCTGTAAATATGAACTCACTTCTACTCTATGGGCTTTTTCCTCGTGTTATTCTCTCCTCCTGGAATGTGTTTTTTTTAAGTTCCCAACTTCTGATTATTTGCACTTAATGTCCATCCTAATGCCAACTGTTCTCTGATGACTTTCCTGACTCTCTCAATAATTCCAGGCAGTATTTGTGAGCCCTTCTCAATATCCCCATAGCATTTTGTTCATCTCAACAATAAAAGCAAGACTATCTAGTGGTGCCGTGAAATGATACATATGAGTCCTTAGTTTTTACAGTGTCCTGTCTTACAATCATGAGGCCACAGTTTGTGATGTCCTGTTGAGTCTAATTTAATGTCATTAAGTTCTCTTAGAATTTCTTCTGAAAACCTTTTCTTTTAAATTACACCTTCATGTTTAAGGTGTAATTGCAAAGGAGACTTTGCATCCTTTGTATTAACCTGGATGGAAGTGGAACACATTATTCTTCACAACGCATCACGAGAATGGAAAAGCATGAATCCTATGCATTCAATTTTGATATGAGGATAATTAATGACCTAGTACAGGGCGGGAGGTGGGGGAAGGGGAGAGCAAAAAGAGAGAGAAGGAGGAAGGGAGATGGGGAAAAGGAAAAACATACAGAAGGAAGGAGGGAGCGGGTGGGGTCTCAGCGTGTGGCAAGACACAATTGTAAGATGGACTTTACCTAACAAATGTAATCAGTGTAACCTGGTTTCTTGTATTGTCAATGAATCTACAACAATAGAAAAAAAAAAAAAAAAAAAAAGAAGAAGTTCATCTCTTATCCATTTCCACCAAAATTGTGCTGGACCTATTAAGATGTGTATTAACACATATAAACTCCATGGGCCCAAGTTTCTTCATCTGTAAAAATGAGGTACATGTACTGTATAACTTTCAAAAGCCAGCTGCAGAATTTGTTCTTTCCAGTTTTTTTCTCTTATTATATCTTTGTCATACAGCTAAAAAGAAATGTTGTATACATATATATGCAAACAAATGCACAGTTCATTTTTGGTTTTCAAGAAATTAAGTCTTTAGTGTGTATCTAAAATGGGAATCACAATGTGCATTGATTTTACTGGACTTGTTAAAAGTCTGTGATGTTACTTTTCCAGTGAGAAAGAGTGAACACAAATGAAAAATCCTATCCCATTCTTAGATGCATTATATCATTCTGATAGAATTCAAACATTATTTTTGTCAAAGGGATAAATGTTGGATAAGACCAAGTATTTGATCTCATCTGTACCCAGCTGGAGTATTACATTTTCTGTGATGACTTTGCTGTTTCCCAGGCTGTTAATCAGTCCCTTCATTGTGATTCTATAGTACTTATAAAAACCTTTATTGCAACAGCTAATATGTAGTGTTATGAGTGTTATGAGAGTCTTTCAAAGTGATTTAATGGTGAGCTAGAATTTCTGATTAAATTGAAATGTAACTTCCTCCTGATTGGCTTCATTTATTAAAATGTCTTTAAAAGAAATATTCTTGTGAGAGGCTCATTAAGACCTAACTTTAAGCAAATTGTGCATACTTATTTACTCTCCTTGGGCGTTGAATCTGGTATAACAATATCAAGAACATTTTGACAACACATATGATAATTTGAACTTTCAATATGAAAGAAAAATATATATTGCACAGTGAAATAATATATATATATCAATTTGCAAATATAAAGGAATATACAGGTCATGTGTGTTACACATACAGCAATGTACGTACTCACACCCACATTCAGTTAAGTATACACACCGAGCAACCTTCGCATGTTAATAGTCTCACATGTTTTGACTATCTTCCTCCCAGGTAGGTAACTGCCTTTGTTCCACTAAGTTTATTAACCTCTCTAACAATCCAAGTGTTTCAGCGTCTGCCAAGTGAATTTTGAGGTGTTTTTATGTTTGTTTGTTTGTTTAACGAAAAGACAGGACTAGAAGGCAAAGGGTGTTCTCATCTAAGCCGTGAAATCAGTTTCATTAGTAGTGTTCTAAAGAATCTGTAGCATGTAAGAAAAAAATAATAATTTTCACAAAGGTGCAATATATGAACCATGTATCTTTTCCCGCAATATCAAAGTATTAAACTGGAGTTTAGAAATACTTTTATTACTAAATTCAATTTTTTCAACTATATTATTACTAATTTGGGGCCATATGAAAATTCCATAGGTATCTAATGTATTAATAGCTTCCATTATGTTTGTTACATTGATTGCTATGTTAATATATTAACATACATTCTTATACATTTATATAGTCACACAAATATATGTATTAATGTATATATATTTCCACATACTTTGTCATTATTAGATGACATTCTTCTTCTTTACCTGTTATCTTTCAATATTAAATCAATGTTTTCTTAGCATTGCTTTGTTTGCAGGATTTTTTCTCAGTTATCAATAAAAATTTTTATATTTAACATGGCATCCTAGATTTGATTAATACATTAATTTTATTTACTTTTATTTGTACGCAGTTATTTCATTGAACAGACCGCTTTAACTGATTAATGTGTTTTTCCCAATTGTTTAAGTTGGGTTTCTAAGGATCGATTAAATAACAGAGCCAGGAAAACATTAGAAAATTTCAAGTTAAAATCACAGTGAGATACCACCTTACTCCTTTCAGAGTGCCCATTATATACATATAACATCTATAAAATAGATGTTAATGTGGGTGGTGTGGATGTGGTGAAAACGGAATGCTTATACACTGGTTTCCAAACTGAGGGGTTTGTAAATTAGTACAATCTCTATGAAAAAGATTATAAAGATTCCTCAAAGAATTAAATGTAGAACTACCATTTAATACAGAAATCTCACTGCTGGGTATCTGATCTAAGGAAAATAAGTCATTATATTTAAAAAAAAAAAAAACACCAAAATATCAGAAGTTTATCACAGCATAATTCACAGTTGCAAAGATATGGAATCAACCTAAGTGTCCATCGAATCATGAATGAATGAAGAAAATGTGATACACACACACACACGGAGGACTACTCAGCCATAAAAAGTAATGAAAATAATGTCTTTTGCAGCAACTTGGAACTAGAGTCTTTGAAAAAGAAACACCATACATCCTTGCTAATAAGTGTGGGATAAATAATGGGAACGCATGGGCACAAATGCTGCAATGGATTTTGCAACTAAGAAAGGGGTGGATGGGGTGGGAGTGAGGGAGAACAGCTTACCTTCAGTGTACACACACTAGTCTGGTAACAGGGACACCAAACTGACTTCAGCGTTATACAAGTCATTTATGTTACAAAAACATTCATACCACTTAATATTTTGAAATAAAAGTTATTTAAGGAAAAGAAAAAGAAAAAAAGAATCCCTGATGTTAAATAGTTACAGTTTAACAGATACTTGCCATCACTATACAAGAATTGAATATTAAGAGAAACACTTTTTTTTCACTAAGATTTCTGGTACTTACCATTTTCTCCCTTCTTCAAAATGCTATAGATTTGAGACCCGTGAAACATCATTAAAACACAAAAAAGTATATTAATAAAAACAGTTTAAAAAACTGTTTATTCTTGAAAGATAACAAATCCAGAAAGCACAATTTTTTTAATACTGATTTTCTATAGTTTTAAAACATTAATACAAATGCTTAATAAAAAGAAAATTTCCACGTCATACACACTCACACAGAGATAGGCTCAGGCTACACATACTTAAAAACAAATTCACATAAAGTCGGGTGAAAGACTCTTACAATTTTAAAATCTACAATAAATGGAATTAAGGTGACTACAAGATTCTTCTGAATTGATAAATCACATTTTTCATCTACCACTAAACAATTAACCTTTTTGAAAAGATTAGGACTTAAATGAATTATGTTTTATTTTATGGAATGTTCCTCTGGTGGAGTAAGGAAAAGAGATATTTCTAAGTATCTTTTATGTTTGAATAAATATTTTTGAGTGCTTAAATATTACAGCCAGTGAGATAAGGCCCTGTTAATGATAGAAGATAAATAGATAGATAAGATAGATAATCTCCAATAGGATCATTAACAGTTTGTTTATCTTTCCATTTCTAGATTATAAACTAAAAATAAAAGATAGGATATGAGAATTTTACTTTAAAATTTCCTCTATTTCTGAGTATATATTACTAAGTTCATTTTGTATTCTTAAATTTCTATGCTGTGTGTAGAAAGAGATTCATTATCTATTATCAGATACATATTTCTCCACTTCCAACACAGTAAAGATCAACAAATGTAGAGTGCATGAAAATGAATACCCATCTTATAAACTTGCTTTTACATTATCTCAAAAGAACCTTAGTATCCATGTGACATCAAAGGAAAACTTAAAAATTAATCATTTTCCTTTGTGTTCATTGACTGGTGCTATGTAAAAGGTACTCTAAATAGCATTCTTCATTCCCTAAACCATTACAAAATCCCAAATATTAAATTTTATCTTCAATGAGGGTTTGCACCGTATTGTTCACGCCTTACATGCGCAGTCATCAGAGGCAATGAGAGCTGCTAGAATTGAATATAAGTGTTGAGGAACATGAAATATAATTTAATATCTGTGAGGAGCTGAAGGGCCAAATTCACTTCTAATGAGGTTTTCTCAGTTGCTATTGTTAGCGACTTAAATATTGTGTGTGTATATTTACATAATGTATATGTGTATATCATGTGAAGTTTCACTGTCATGAAATAAAAACGTGTGGATATTTTTTTCCTGAAGGATAAATAACCTTCATTATCTCCAAACCAAATAAATATGTGAGTAACCAGGGAGCCTTAAATTTTTGATAAAACATTCTAAATTATATTTAAAAAATTCATTGGTAGTGAGATAAAAATTTAAGGTCCATGCTTCCACGTCTACGCCTTCCTCTATATTCTCAGTTGAAAAAAATAATTATTTTCTCTGCGAGTCTTGTCTTATCATGCTCAAATGGAGATAATTTATGTATTTTCTGAGAAGTACCAAGATCATGTAAGTTTTACTTCCACAAATGATATTTCTAAAAATCTGTTTTATAATCTTGATCTTAAGGATAATGTGACACAGTCCTTTATTGCAACTTTTGTGAATAAAGATAACTAATAATCTATTTAAATAATTGAATATGTATATGGAAATATTAATATTATTGACATTAATAAGAGAGAAGTGCTCAAATTCAGTCACATGTGGAAAGATGGTGATTGCTGGATAGAGTATTGGCAATTATTTTCTTGAAAGATAAGGTATGTGTCATCTATGCTTTAACCTAGATCATGCACAATGAAAATATTTTAATTGTAAGATAATAGCAATGATATTTCACAAATTGGCACAAATACGGATACACATTGCAGCTGATAATTCATCATTATCTATGATAATATTTGTTATATGTTGTAAATGATATATTAATTAATATTAAATACTACCATAAATTACATAATAGATTTATTATATATTCATTATTTACTATAAATCCCTGTGTCTTATATGTACTTATTATTTCAAAATTGTTATGAATCTGTTAGAATATTACCCAATATAACTTTTTATATGTTTGTTCATTATTTGTTTGCTATCCATTGTGATGCAGTAAGTCACTCCAAAACATAGCAGCATAAAACAACAGATACTTATTGTCGCTCACAGTCTGTGGGAGTTCAGAATCCAGAAGTGAAAAAGCTGGCTGGTTCCGGCTCAAGTAGTAAAGACATCAGTGACAGCGGTAGGTATTTCAAGGCTTGATGGGCGTTATAAGACAGGTTTGCAAGATGTTTGCAAGATGCCTATAGGCTAAAGCCTCAGTCTCTTGTTGGCTGTTGGCAGATACAGTTGTGCATTGTAAATGACCATGCTAATTATCATTATTTGACATTAATTCCTATATTTATTACCTATAAATTCATTTATCATAGATTCACTGCATATTATATAGTAAAATTGTTATGAAATTATTAGATTATTAACAGATGGAAGGACTAAATCACTTTATTTCTCTCTTTGATTTCTCCCTAAGACACCAAAACTGGATAATATTGTAGTCGAAAAAAGGACTGTGACCTGTCAGAGTGGTAGCAGCCTACATGTAGCTAGGGCTGTTAGAAGGAAATGCCATAGGCTGGGTGCTTTAAATCACAAACATTTATTATTTCTTATATAGAAATATGTGAATGTTTTGGAAGTCGAGAAGCCCATGATCAAAACATCCTAAGATTCAGTGTTTGGGGACCATCCTCTTTTTGGTTTGCATCTTTTTCTTGTATTCTCGTATTGCAAAGGAGAGAGAGAGAATAAAAATGAGAGCTTACAACTCTCTGGTCTCTTTTTATAAGGATACTAATCCATCAGGACGGGCTCCACGCTAATGACCTAAATCTCGTTAACCTCCCAAATGCTGAGCTCCAAATACCATCACATTAGGGATTAAGAAGTCAACATATAAATTTGTAAAGACACAAACTCTTTTGTTCATAGCATTCTGTCCCTGGCCTTCCCAAATTTATGTTCTTTTCACATGTAAAATACGTTCATCCCATTGTAACGTCCTAACTCATCCCAACATCAACTCTAAAGTCCAAAGTTTCATAAACATATCCTGTTAACAAGAGATGGACAGGACTGGAGACTGGAGGACACCTCAAGGAAAAATTTTTCTTTCATGATGATCCTATGAAACCAATGAATTATGTAATTAAAACAAACAAATACCAAAAGCACTTATGCGGCAAGCATAAGAGAGGCATTCTCATTAGGAAAAGGAGAAATAGAAAAGAAAAAAGAACTGATGGGTGCTAGGATGCCATAAACTCTCAAGACTGGAGAATAATCCTCCTAGACTTAGACTCAAAACTCTGCCTCCCAGACCAACTGAGTAAAAGGCCATATTTTCTAAGCCCCCTGGTGTGGTGGTCCTGCTCTAGCAACTCTGCTGGTCAAAAGCTGCCCTGCCCCCAGAGTCCCAACATTAAAGGGCCCTGCCCAGTGGCTATTTTGGACAGGTGCTTGCTCAGTCTGTTGCACAGGCTGAAGTTCAGTGGTACGATCAAACCTCACTGTACCTTTAAACCCCTGGTCTCCAGTGACCTCCTTGGCTCAGCCTTCTGAGTAGCTAGGACTATAGGTTGCACCATCATACAAGTCTAAGAGTCTAAATTTTTAAGTATTTTGTAGAGATGGAGGTTTCTCTATGTTTCTCAAGCTGGTCTCCAGCCCCTACTCTCAAGTGATCCTTCTACCTTGGCCTCCCAAAGTGCTGGTATTTAAGGTGTGAGGCACCTCACTCAGCCAGTATTCTTCCCTTGTCTTGAAGAATAATGTCTATTTGGAGCTTAATAAGTTTATGGACCGATTCTGTAAAATCTAATAAATACAATTGCTTTTCTTTATTTTGTCTGCCTTCATCCCCACCCCCTCAGTCCAAACTAGCAGTGCTATTGCTGGGGTGGCTGATGAGGTCTGTCGTTCACACTCATACTAATTTTCTAATCAAACAGTTGGTCTGTCACTCCCTTAGTGTTCCCTTCTGTACGTTTTCTAACTTTTTTTTGAGGCAGAGTCTCAAGCTAACACCCTGGGTAGCGTGCTGTGGCTTCGCAGCTCACATTAACCTCCAACTCTTCGGCTTGACATGATGCTCTTGCCTCAGCCTCCCAAGTAGCTGGGACTAGAAGCACCCAGCTATTTTTTGTTGCCATTGTCATTGTTGTTTAGCTGGCCTGGGCCGGGTTCAAACCCACCAACTTCCATGTATGTGGCTGGCGCCATAACCACTGTGCTACGGGCACCAAGCCTTTAAGTTCGTTTTGTTTTGTTTAACAATTTCATCTCAAATTTGTGTCTCTCTTTGTTCCCTTTAAGCATTTAAAAGGAATTAAGCCACGGCTTTAGCACTTCACTTATTAATCTACCCAGCTAAATACCCAACTTTGTCACTTAAATAAAATAAAATACAAGTCAGCATAAAATACTAGAATAAAAATACAAACAAAGTTCTTTGACCCTTTACAACAAAGATTGCTTTTCAGGAATATATCAGGAATATTTTTTTCTCTTTATTTTCTATAATGACCTCATGTACTTTGGTAATGGAAAGCACATGCGATAAACAAGAACACCACCATATGTTTTCTTTAAACAGCAAGAATACTCTGACATACATTTTTTTTGTTAAGTATGTATTTTAAGTATTTTACAAATCGGTGAATAATTACATAATTTGCAAAACCATTCTACACTTTTATATTAGGCAATTCTCAAAACAAAAACAAAGGTCACGTTTGGAAATAATGTGTTTGCTTCAAAATTAATTCATTGGCAAGTGCTTCAGTGGCTAAGAGGCCTCCCCCTGAGGAATGAATGAAGCAAATGTTTAATGATACCGTGTTAACATTTGATCTGCCGCTCTTTCCTGATGTGGCCCATTTGACCTGTGTTTGTCCTGTATTGACACAGTGTGTGACGTCTTTGCCAATGTGGTATTTGTTCTCTCTTGTTCCTATTAATAAGGAAGGATTATTCACTGCATTAATCAGTGAGCACCAATGACACCTAATGGCCAGGAGAAACTATTTGTGAGCTTATGAAATATGCTTCAGATTAATGATGTTTTGCTGGTTATTGCAATTAGGCACGTGCAATATTTTCAAAAGTGAGTTACGATGATTAATTTCTCAGGTAGGAAACCCTCCTGTCCTCTTTATAAACGAAGAGAGTCTAAGATTAATAGACACCGAGTAACTGTTCTAAATTCACAAACAAAAGATGGCAACAAGAGGAAAAGGCATCACCCGCAGTGTCCTTGCTATCAGATTTCCTAAAAGAGCAGGGCTTGCTTTACTAAACAAATCAGCAATCTAAAATGGAACTTCACTGAAATACTTCTCCAGCACACCAATTTATCCTACATGTCCTGGTCAACGATTCTTAAGAGTGTCTACTGATGTAATCCTAATCAGAGAGAAGAATGAACTTGGGTCACAGAACAGCCAAGGAACCATATTTTGAAGCAAGCAATGCACACATTTCCTTTAAAAACTTTGCCTAATATATTAGGTTAGTACAAAATTTGCATTTTAGCCTACAGCTATACATGTTTCCTTTCGATACAAGCATGATGTGTAAAATTACTCACCAGGAATTAATACACCTCGACTCAATTAACCAGTAGTAATATAACTACTAAAAGCAGTTATCTGAGAGGGAAAAATACAGGCCTTCTAAAACGAAAACTTACTTAATAACATGTCTTATTTGCTCTACATAGGTTTAGCCGAGTATGAGTAGCTACTGTGTATCAGGATTTATTTTGGAGTAGAAACCTGTGACAACCCGAGTGTCAGAATGTGTGAATCTGAGAGGATGGTAACTAAGCAGGTCCCTTTGTTTGTGCAAGCGTGTTATTATATAACATGATAATGGAAATGCTAGACTTCGTAGGGCTATCATGAGCATTACAATTAAGAACACGCATGTGTATGATAGTGTTTCTAGAACCTAGAAAGTGCATTGATCTGTTAGCACTGGATTTAGGTGCCGAGGACACAGCAGTGCACCAAACAGTAAAAACTTCCTGCCATCATAATGTTTATATTCTAGTACAAATAGAAGTAAGAGAAGTGAATCATTACACACATATAAAATGTCCACTGTGTCTAGATATTTTTAACATGCTGACTTCACAGTATGAGGGGGGCACAAAACAAGGCCCTTATTCATTTAAAAATAATGACTGAAATGACTTAAAATGGATGAGGTATGGCATTAAGAGTATTTTATATAGATTATCTAATTTAACTAACATTATAACACTCTGAGGTAAGTTTTACTAGAAACCTGAACAGACAAAGTTCTTAAAGCAAGGGCTTCAAACCTAGGCCTTCCTCTTATTATTCTCATTTAAAAAAAAATGGAGAGAGAATGTGACTTACAAAAATGTCTCACAGTAAATGCAAGTTCCTTAAGGATGGTGACAGCACAGGAGAAAGGTAGTGTCCAGCTTACATAGTACTCACCTTACATAGTGTACATTTAAATAGCTTTTACTTCATCATTTAAAAAAAGCATGAGTAGAAACTCCAGATCAGCTGACTCAGTCATAACTAATATTTAAAGAAATCTTATAGGTCAAAAGCAAAATGAAAAATAACCTAATTAAAAATGGGTACTGGGGCTAGGCGCCTGTGGCTCAAGTGGCTAAGGCGCCAGCCACGTACATCCAAGGTAGTGGGTTCGAATCCAGCCTGGGCCCGCCAAACAACAATGACGGCTGCAACCAAAAAATAGCCGGGCGTTGTGGCGGGCGCCTGTGGTCCCAGCTACTTGGGAGGCTGAGGCAGGAGACTCGCTTGAGCCCAGGAGTTGGAGGTTGCTGTGAACAGTGAAGCCATGGCACTCTACCCACGGGGGACAGCGTGAGGCTCCTGTCTCAAAAAAGAGAAAAAAAAAATGGGTACTGGAATTGACTACACCTGTCCTTAATTAAGATAAACAAATTACAAACAAGTATATGGAAAGATGTGCAGCATTATTAATCATTGGGAAAATGCAAATCAAAACCACAAGGAGATACCACTGTATACCGACTAGTATAGCTAAAATTATAAAATCATATCACAATTTTTTTTGGATATGAAGAAATTATAACACCCCATCCATAACCCAGAGAGCTAGTAGGAAATTAAAATGGTTCAGCTAGTATGGAAAAAAATTGGTCTTATCCTAGACAAGTTAAACATAAAATTGTATAACCAGCAATCCCACTATAGATACAGACATGCTAGAATATAAAAGAGGTTTCAAAAACAATAGAATATAAAAGATGTTCCAAAAACAAATAAAGCGAAACAAACAAACAAAAAAAACCCTCATATAACAATGGAGATAACAATACAATTCACAAGAAAAAAAAATGATGGAATATTTCAAAGTTTAGTCAATTAATGAATGGATAAACAACTTTGTTAAAATCACATGTGAAATATTGTCAAACCATAAAAAGGAATGGACATTATTAAAATGCCCATACTAATCAAAGCGATTTAAAGATTCAATGCGCTCCCCATCAAAATGCCAAAGTGATATTTGACAGATCTATAAAGAAATAATTTTATGCTTTGTTTAGAACCAAATAAGAGACCGAATAGCCAAAGCATCAGCTAAAAAAAAAAAAATCTGGAGGCATCACATTCCCAGACAAAACGGCCTGTTTTTTCATATTTCCAGAATTTTTATGCTGCCTTCTTCATATCTAGAGACTCTTTTAGCTTTGTGGTTCACCTGTTCTTCTTAGCTGGGCACTCTGCTGCTCGGTGTAGAGAGGGAAGGGGCACTGGCTTTAGGTCTGTGCAAGTAGCCACCCACTGTAATCTCACTGGCAATTTGGGTGGGTTGGATTTCAGACCCCTGGAGAGTGTTCATGTGCTAGCCGTGGTCGATTAGGTTAGGTAATTCCCACTTCCCAGGCCCCTGGATGGGCATGCATGAATCCTGGGGGTAATAGACCTAAACTGAGCTGGCAAACTCGCCCTCAGGCTTCCCTGGTTCAGGTGCTGGATGTGATAGTGAGAGGCAGGGTGAATTCCCACTCCAGAAGAATGGTCAGAGTGGAGGGGGGGATGTATTGTGAGCCTGTGACAGAAGGGAAACCCCTCTTGATGAGATTCTCCCAGAGGCAGGCAGCTGTGAGATACACAAGCTGCTCACAGCTTCCTCTCTTGGCAGTGATAATAGTTTTGTCCTTCAGGGAAACAAAAGCATTCAGATTAGCAGCTTCCACCCTGACTCAGCCCATCTAAGGTGAGAGAGTCACCCCACATGGGGCTGCAGCCCAGCATTTTACTCCTAAAAACTCTCGGTTTGCCAATTGCCGCTGTGCTTGGATTCCTCAGCACAGAATAGAAGGGCTCACCAACAGACTGGGAATTAGCGGCTGGCCACAGTTGTGAAAGGAAGAAAGTAAGGATTCCTGCTTACCCTTTCTGCTGGAGTTGAAAGCCTTAGTGATCGTCTCTGCCAAAATTGTGCTCCTTCTTACTCTGTTCTAAATTTCTTCTGGGGGTTCTTCAGGGATGATAGTTTCCAGCACTGTTCCCCCAGTATTTTACCTGGGCTATACTTTCTCACCTGGAACTATTTGGGATGATCTGGTGACCAAGGTCTCTACTTGGTCATCCTACTCTCTCCATTTCCAATGTACTTGAATACAACAAAATTCAGAAAGGAAAGACTGGGTGGGTTTTCATTTGTATTGGACACTTAAGTATTTTAAACTTATTTAAATAAAATTTGTTCTTAACAATTCCAATCCAGAAATATTTATTTATTCAAGTAAGTGAAAGTCAATGAAATATAATCCTTCCACAAAAACATCGTTCAAATTCATTGTATTTTTATACATTAAATTAAACTCCATTATTAATTCTATAGCCAGCAAAAGTATCCTTCAAAGGTGAAGCAGAAATAAATACTATCTAAGACAAGTAGAAACTAATTAAATTTATTGTCAGTAGTTCTGCCAGGCAAGAAAGATTTTTAGAAAACATGTATAAAATTGTTCAGCCTCTCACCTGGTTAAGCAAGGAAAAGCAACAGGCAACAGAAATTACCAATCTAAGAAATGACGGAGAAACCATCACTTCTGAGTTTGTGGATGTTAAAAAATATACCAATAATAACTCTTTACCCACAATTTGAGAATTACATGAAATAGGCCAATTCTCTGAAAGATATAAACTACCTAAAACTATACCAGGAGAAATAAATAACTTGCATAGTGGTAAATCTATGAAATACATTAATCGAATCATTAATAAATATTTTAAAAGGGAAGCAGTTACAGAAGTACAGATGATTTTACTAGTGAAATTTACTATACCTTTAAGGATAAAAGGATACAAATTCTTCATAAACTCCCCCAGAAACTGGAAGCAAGAGAATACTGCCTATTCATTCCATGAGACCAGTATTATACAATGTACAAAGAAAGACATCACAGGAGAGGACAACTAAGGTCCAATACCTCTTATGAATATATAGGCAAAATCACTACACAATGCAAACTGAGTTCAAATAAAAGGAATCATATACTACAACCTGGTAGGATCCCTCTTGGGCTGATTTAACAACAGACAATAAGACAATCAAGTTTATTACATCAATATACTAAAGCAAAAAAAAAAAAAATCATGATTATATAATCAATGCACACAAAGTATTTTACAGGCCCTGACACTCATTTGTGAATTTAATACTCTTGAGAAACGGAGAAAAAAAAGATCCTTCAACTTGACAAATGACATATAGAAAATGGCTACAGTTAATATCATAGCTAATTATGGGAGACTGGATGATTTCTTCCTAAGTTGAGAACAAAGGACGTCCTCTCCCATCATTCCCATTAAATATTTTACTAGAATCACTTTATAATGCAATAAAGCAAGAAAAATAAATAAAGGTTATACAAATTAGAGATGAAGAAATAAAACTTTTTTAAAAATTCCTTTATTTGGGGACAATATAATTCAATTAAATTCTACCTTGATTACTCCACCTGCAATTAAACTTCAACTTGGATTCTTTCCCCATAGGAAAGACATGAGTTGTTCCATCCAGAAAAATTCACTCTGTTTAATTGAACAAAGGCTATTAGTTATGAAAAGCATTTTCAATATTTTTGTGTTCATTAAAAATATACATGGCACTATACTTTGAGATCTGGAGGAGGGTCCTAGATAATAAGGGGTGGCGAACCTGAAATCTTAAGGAAACTTGTGGTCCTTAAGTCCAGCCTTTGACAGAATATGTATTTTATAGAACAAGTCCTTTCATTAAAAGATGTGCAAAAGAGAAGGATAAAGCTTTTACTGCCTCTTTCAGAGCTTAAAAACAAACAAAAAGATCTTAAAATCACAAAGCCACAAGTTCCTCATCCCTGATATAGAGCCAAATATTCCTGTCATCTCTACCCATGAAATTGGCTACAGCTCTTTCATGGCAATTCTCTTTGTACATTCAGGTTAGAATGCACTATATGTATCAAGACCTAGAGTCTAGCCAGATTTACATAAATCTACAGGAATAATATGGAAGCCCAAGGAACTGGTTGAACTTGCATATCTTGAACTATAATATATAATAAAGCAACTGAAAGTGTGTTAAATTGAATTGCAGATTCTTATTTAGATGGCCTCAAGGAGGAAAACTGAGTTTATTAATATGTTACAAGTTTTTAACGTGATGCTAATTCTGATCCTACCAGTTTTGTGTATCACATTTTAAATAGCAACATAGGAAACCTCACCATCAAATACAGAATTTTGGTGTTTATTTGCAGTAACTTTATTTTCTCAAGACAAAATAGGATCATAGACATGTTCTAATCATTCTATAATTAAAGATCATAGCACATACCAATTTTACTGTGTTTTTTCTTGCTCATAAAAGTATATTGTGACATATGAGAATAAATTGAGGTAAACTTAATTTGTTTAATCGTTGAAACTTATGTCACTTTTGTCTCTTTGATAATGGCCATTCTTCTGGGGGGAAGGTGGTATCTCATTGCTATATAAATTTTCATTCCCCTAATGATTAATAATATTCAATATGTTTTCATATGTTTGTTGATCATTTGTTCATTTAATTTTGTAAAATGTCTGTTCATGTTTATTCATCACTCTTTAATAGGCTCTTTTTTTTCTTGCTGATTTATTTTAGTTCCTTGTAGATTTTGGATATTGGCTTTTTGTCAGATGCAGAGTTTTCAAATACACATATTTTCTTCCCTTCTATAGGTTGTCAATTGACTCTGTTTATTATTTCTTTCACTGTGCAGAAACCTATTAGTTTATTTAAGTTTCATTTATTTGTTTATGTTTTTGTTATATTTGCTTTGTGGTTTTAATCAAAAATTCATTGCCTAGGTTAATGATTTTTATAGGTTTTCTCCTGGAATTTTTATAGTATCAGGTCTTTTAGGCATGGATACAGTAAAAATGAAACCTCTGCACTGTTAATAGAAATGCAAATTAGAAAATCCTGTATGGAAAACAGTATGAAAGATTCCTCAAAGAACAAAAAGTAGACCTAACATCTGATCCAGCAATCCCACTACTAGGTAACTACTCAAAGGGAAAGATGTCTATATATGTGTGTGTGTGTGTGTGTGTGTGTGTGTTTATTGCAACACAATTTATAATTACAAACCTATGGAGTCACCCTATGTTCCCATCAACTGAGAAGTAGATAAGGAAAATGCGATGTATATATATAAATCATGGACTCCTACTCAGTCATCAAAAAATGAAATAATAGTCTTTTGCAACAACTTGGATGGAAGTGGAGGATATTTTCCTATGTGTAGTATCTCAAGAATAAAAAACAAATATTGCATGTATTCACATGTCAGTGGGAGGTAAGCAATGGACATGCATGCTAATACAGAGAGGAATCATGGACAATGGATACTCTCAAAGGAGAAGGTGGGAGGGGAGTGAATGACAAAAATTTACCTATCTGCTATAGTGTACATTATTCAGGTGACAAGTACATTAAAAGCCCTGACTTCATCACTATACAATTTATTCTTGTAACAAAAAACCATTCCTACTGCCCAAATCTATTGGAATTAAATAAATAAAATAAATTAAGTCACTTTCACATTTTTTCCATTTAATAATCTAATTAATGGAGTGTGTTCCTTATTAACCAACACATAAAATCATTCTGATACATCTGAAACTTTGGCCCTGGGCCATGCATTAAAAAACACTCATTCTGGATCTTTGCAATTCAGAATTTAACTTTCAGTAATATATTTTTGGAACAACTTGAATACTAGGAAAAGAAATGTGATAGTGGTAGAGGTAATGAATTTAGTGTTGCAAGCAACTGAGAAAAATACTTAGTCACTAGAAATAAACAATAGATCTAGTGTCTCAAGTAAATACGTAGGAACATAGAACAACGGAGAATCTTATTTTGTTATGTTTGAAGGAGGGTAAAACAAGTGGCAAGTGGCTAATGGTAGATAGCAGGAACTCACTATAGCTAGAAACTAAATTGTGACAAGGTAGTAACATACTCAGGAGCTCCTGACTTCTGGCTAATCTGGACCTCATTAACATCTCATTGGAATAACAAGTGGATCAGAACTTTTTTTGTTGGGACATTTTTTATTATTTATTTGATCTCAGTGCTTGAAATTTGTCTTTTCAAGAGATCTATTTCTTCTTGGTTAAGTTTAGGGAGAGGGTGTGATTCCAGGTATTGATCCATTTCCTCCACCTTGTCAAATTTCTGAGCATAGAGTTTCTTGTAGTTTGCAGAGATAATCTCTTGTACCTCTGTGACATCTGTTGTTATTTCTTCTTTATCATTTCTGATTGAGATTTTATAGACTTTATTCAATTATCCAATGTACTCAATACTGATATTAAGCCAACAGATGATAATGCATGCCCAAATAGAAGAAAAACTCATTTCAATTCAAGATGGGGGAAAGGTAATGAGTGAGGAGAAGAGGAGGAAGTCTGATTGCTCTCACTGAATGAGCACACGGTTGGGGGTTTGGCACACCTTTTGTGTGTGGGACATAACCACAAGAGGGACTCTACCTAATAAAATCAAATATTTTTACCTGGTTATACCCTCACATTATCCTGAAATAATTTTACTTTTCAAAGAAAGAAAGAAAACAAAGAGAGAGAGAAGGAAGGAAGGAAAGAAGAAAAAAGATGTGTATTTGAAGCAGAAAAAAAAATCGCATCATCAGAGTTTCATGAAGCGTTCTAGAGAATAAAACTACTTATAACCCAACCTGTTATGTAATCTGTTGTATATCTAACTCCAACCTGTCAATCATCCCAAAAATGGGAAATGGCAACTAATCCTGCGAGGGAAAAGGTGGGACAAATTAGTGAGCCTATACAAGACAGTACGTGCTCAAACTTCACGGGTTTTTCTCCACTTGCAGAGAATGGTCTTTTCCTCTGAGCTGTACTTTGCTTTGCAATAAATGTGTGTGTGATTACTTTGTGTTTGTGGTGACTCTGTCGCTGGCTCAAATCAGTGCCAGAACTCATTCTTGACACTGGAAACCAGTGGACCAACAAACTCCTAACAAAGTGATATAAATTATACTGTTAATAAATTCAGATTTTCTTTTAAGTGCTTCTCAGTAGATTTTTTTAAGTTCCAACACTTGGATCGTTTTAACTTAAAGAAAGAAGTTGAGGGACTCTAGTTATGAGACCTGGGTGGTCTGCAGGGAGGAGGCCCAGGAGGTCCTTACCATTAGAGTTTGTAACTAGATCCATACTAAAAGGAAAATATTTCCCAGATAATTTACTTTTCAGAGGTAGTTATTCTTGTACTTGACATTGTAATCTAAAAATTGCTGAACATCAGACTGCTTTCCTCAGATCATTACAAGAAGATGTTAATATTCTGGAGCTGTATCTTAATTTAAATGGAAACACTTTCATAAAAGGCCTCTGCAAGCACAATGACATCTAAGTAAGAAAATTTCACCCCAAATCTGCACATACAGGTAAATGCACTCTGGCACACAGAGTTGTACTTAATAATGTGTATTGCATTTTCACAAGCAAAGTTGTTTTAGTCAGATCCAGACACTTTTCTCTTATTCAACCAGACATTTTCAAAGCTCATTAACACATCACTGTATATATAATTACAATTTCACTTGGCACAGCATTTTCTTGTTGATTGCAGGGTGGAGAATCGTTCCCTTTGGTGCCTTCCTCTCTCATCTGGAGCAAAGAACCTAACTGCTGTGACCACTTATGAGAAAAACTTGGCATACCACGGGCCCCAGATGGAGATCTTTCTGATGTGTTTCCAGAAGCAGTATCCGTGTCTTTGATTGGCTTCCGGGCTGGCTCCTTTACAAACCTCTTGAACTTCTCTCGGGATGATACGTAGAACAGCTGTAGATTTTCTTGTTGGATTAATGTCAAATAACCTACATTCATAACTATATTATCTTCCTGTGCTTTATTGATTAAAACTTAACACATATCTGGAAATTTGAACATTACTGGATGAATAAGCAGGACAGTTTGCAATATCATTAGATTGACAGCTGCGATGTTAAAATCGCCATTTCTTCTCAATCCCTAAAAACCAAGTGTTGACACACTTTACTGGACTATATGTAGTCTGCCAGTGTTGTTATTCTATTACAATAGTGCATAGTCAAATGTTAAAGTTGAAAGGCATTTTGATTTTGTGAACTGAGATTTTTGTAAGAAGTCTGGCAATGTCTGCAGTTAGATTTCAAAAGCTATCTCTTTTAATAAGAACAAATAAATACAAACTGAAAAAATAACAGGTAAATGTTGTGGTCAAGGATAGTTAAAAGCATAAAGCAAAAGTTTAGCTTTAATAATGAACCCTCAGTAAAGAGGACTCATGGCAAGAAGAACATGGTATGTCTCTTCAGAGACACCTAAGATTCTTTACATTTAAAAATCAGTGCTTAAATAATGTACACCACACAATCGACTACCATCCCCTTTATTTCAGGACCATCAGTCTAAATTTCACAGTAGTCTTTAACCCTTGGTTATATAAATAAAAATTAAGAGTGATTAAGGTTCGGCGCCCATAATCACTACACCGGGGCTGGAGGGTTCAAACCTGGCCTATGCCTGATAAAGAACAAGGACAACTACAAGGAAATAGCCAGGCGTTGTGGCAGGTGCCTGTAGTCCCAGCTACTTAGGAGGCTGAGGCAAGAGAATTGCCTAATCCCAAAAGTTTGAGGTTGCTGTGAGCTGTGACGCCACAGAACTCTAACAAGGGTGACATAATGAGACTCTGTCTCAAAATAAAAAAAAATTAAGAGTGATCAAAAGCAAGAATAGGCTCGGCGCCTATAGCTCAACCGGCTAAGGCGCCAACCACGTACACCTAAGGTGGTGGGTTCGAATCCCCAGCCTGGACCCGCCAAACAACAATGACGACGGCTGCAACCAAAAAATAGCCGGGCGTTGTGGTGGGCACCTGTGGTCCCAGCTACTTGGGAGGCTGAGGCAGGAGACTCGCTTGAGCCCAGG
>NW_003852396.1:64638120-64661560 GCF_000181295.1 Otolemur garnettii | reverse complement strand
GGTTGCAGCCGTCATTGTTCTTTGGCAGGCCTGGGCTGGATTTGAACCCACCACCTTACATGTATGTGGCTGGTGCCTTAGCTACTTGAGCCACAGGCGCCGAGCCAGATGTTAACTTTTAGATAAAAGATTCAGATGAACCATTTTGTTTCTGACCTTTTAATAATAGTTAACTGCTGTTGTGCTTTTACTCTGTGTTAAATTCTCTGATGACCATTTTTCATAAAATATCTCATTCTAGCCTTATAGCAAAACTAAAGATAAACACAGTTATTTTCTTAGATTTACATGTGTGAAGTCAAAGAAGGATATATTTTTCCAGTGCATTTTTTTCTTAGGAAAAGCACAGATTAGGATTGAGCTAGAGAAATATGCAGTTAATGTTCTAATTGTTCCATGCAAAAAAGATGACCATCTTGCTCAGAATTTTTACTTTTTATAAAATAAAAATTCTAGTAAAGAAAATACATGAAACTTATAACAATATATATTTTGAAGACTTTTTCTGAAAAAAATTCAAAATACCACATTTACCAAACCTTGTATGTTGATTTTTGAGTATGAAAATATATTTGATTAAAGAAAAGTGTTGAAGTTTTAATATGAATAAATTCAATTCTTAAAATCAGCAACAATTATGAAAGGATGGTAAAGTGCTGAATGTAGATTTTTCTTCCCTTCCCTAAGCATTCATATACTCCTACTCTATGTGGCTTGATTCCCTGTTCACTTTAATAAGGTTCTTTTTATTTATTTGTATGCAACCTAAGATTTGACAATATTTTTGGTTATTTTGTGCATTTTTACCTTATTTTTAAGATCAGTCTGGGGAGCGACAGCTGTGAGGAATTAAGTTTTTGTTTTTTTGAATGACAACTTCATTCTACTTTTGTCTAGGGGGTTTGTATCACCTTTATTCCCTGATTATTTCAAAGGAGCATACTTCTGGAACATAAATCTGAGGTATTTTTAGAACCAGGTAAAAAAAAAACTCCTTCTTTTCACCTATTAAATTTCAGATGAATTATGAGAATGACCAAATGAGAAAGCTTTAATCATATTATCCCCAAGATTCTGAGAAACATGATAGATAAGCTTGGTTATTAGGAAAAAAAAATTCTAAGAATTCTCATTTAAATATAAACGTGTAAGGAGGATACAAGCATAATACTTTCAATATCACTTTTTAAACATCAGTCCCCATTTCCTTTAAAAGTTAACTAAGGACTTATGTTTTATTTATATGTTTATTTTGGATTCTGGTCAGTACAGCCCAGAGTCCTGCTTTTTACTCTTTCAGCTACAATGAAATAAGATATTACTGATTCTAGCCACGGTGTTTACTGTATGGTTGAATTTTGTGTGTTATAGTCCAAGAGAAAGAAGAATAATACAAGAAGAAAGCAAATATCTTTAAATCAAGTTGATTCATAAGCAAGTGCTTCCCACTTCTCCATGGAATGGAGCATTTTCAATGAACAGCTTGGAGAATGTCATATACCAACCTCGACACAATGGACTGTCACATTGAGGCAGGACATACACGTTGAGATTTATTGCCATTCCTTTTACAAGAATGCAAAGATGACTAAAGTCGACTTACTGTAAATTTCAAACTCCATAAAAATCTTTCCCGGCAGTAATACTTCACAGATGACTAATCACTGCACAGCCCTTTTGTTTATATAAATGAAAGATTTAAAATTTAATAATTGGTATAAAATGTAATTTCAAAGTAATTGTGAAGTATCAACTGTATTTGATCATTTCACTTATTATCTTGTGACTTTCAGATTAATAATTGTGGTGGTCCACAATTATTATACAGGGAAAGTTCAACTTTTAAACAAAGTTTATAAGAGAAAAGTTATTTGAAATATTAGTAGTTTTTTGGCAGTCTTCCTTTTTTAAGCCATAAAGTTAGGATATTTATAGGTGTCTAATATGAATCCAGAAATTATTCTGGTATGTTAGAGTCATAAAAATGGCAATATCAGGTGTCCTTAAAGGAAGGACAACTATTGTTTGTGGATTTTAGGTTTATGAGATTTTTAACATTTTGGTGAAGTAAAAATGTTGATTAATTTTTACCACCTTGACATTTATTTTCAATCAATAGAAGATGTGAGGCTATAATATAGCTTAGGGTTACTTAAGTCATTTAAATCAGATTTCAGCTAGTATTTGGGGTGTGTGATCTAAAATGCCAATAACTGGGTGGAATCCAAAATAAAGTTATCCTGATCTCACTTGACTATGTATGATTTCACAATATGTATTTTGGAATTTTGAGTAAATTTATTTTAAATTTATTTGAAATTACAAGGCAAACCAATGAGAAACTCTGAGAGGTGCAATGTAGGATATGACTTTGGTCACACTGTAAAAATCAAAACAGGTGGTAGACAGAATAGCATAAATTTAAGAATTTGGGCCAAACTAATGGTCTGTGCAATTTCATGAAATCTAATGCGTCTTTTGAACAGTTGTCCAAAGCCAAGCATTGTATCCACTTTGGTAAATCCTTTTCTCCAGTGTGTTCAATGGGAGAACGGATGATCTCAGAGGTTAATTGTAGTTTTTAGATTCTCTGATTTTAATTGAAGTGTGACTATGACTCAGATTTTACAACTGTGTCTATAGCCATCTCTCTACTTTTGAAATTAGACCTTTACTAAAAAGCTCTGGAGGAACTGGATTATAAAACATGTCCTAAGAAATTAGATTTTAAATATAGTTTGAGGTTTTTTTATATAAATAAGATTAGATTCAACTTTATGCTTCTGTGAACATCAATTTTATTTATATTCCAATGTGCCTCATTGACTGTCATAGGAAGGCAATTATAGTTTTTGTAGATTTGTTCTGTGATGTGAACACATCACATTGGAATTCTCTGAAGATGAAAGAGGATGAGCCGGTGACTACACAAACCCTGTAAATACCTGAATGAAGCACACTATTCTTTCTGGGAACACTTATTATGTGCCCATTAGTCAAATAATAGAAATGAGAGCTGAGCATGGGGTGCTAATGTTACACATCAGAATGCTTTTTAGTTTTGCATCTCTGTAGTTTTGCATCTACATTTTTAATTAAAGGCAGTTTATGAATAGACAATTCTCTGAGAAATTTCACCTTATAGATAGACAATATTTTCTGTTTTTAAATCAGTAGCACTACCTATCTCAGGAATAACTTCCTAAAAATAATCTTGGATATGTTTTCAACTCTAAAAGAATTTTGAAAGTCCTTTACATTAAATTATTTTTTAACTTTATTAGTGAGTTCACAGCCAGTAGTTGATAATCATAAGAAAGGGAGCAAGTTCACACTCTTATGACAAACATGATTTGAGAATTTTAGTAACAAATAAAATCACTTTACGTAAGAAACATTAGACCACATGCACTTCCTCATAATATAATGAACACTTACAATATCAAGGGTATGTAATGGGCAAGTTCCCATTCCCATTCTGTCTCCCAGCTACCCCCACCCCCACAGGGTCAATTCTGAGAAAAGGCTTCAGAACAAGGAAGCACAGAAAATCCCCAAGTTCACAAAAACCTCCTAGTCCCTAGTGAACAAACAATAGTTGGAAACCTACTTAAGCTGTGTTACCCAAGCTGTAACCATATTACCCAAGCTGTGTCCATTGTTACCTAGGTTGTAACCCCGCTCCAAGGTAATGGCAACATTTCACTTCTGTGCTGGCCTGCTCAATTAGCTATGCAAAAAGAATATAAAAGACAACCTGCCCTCCACTTCAGGGCTGCCTGTCTCTCAGAGCAGTGGTCCCCTGCAGAGGTGTCATAAATTACCGATTACTTACATCTAAGTGGGGTCCAAGTCTATCTTTTCATGTCACAATGGGTACAACAATTACACAAAATTCTATGTAGAATCGCTAAAACATGCAAGGAAATAATACAGAAATAGCTTTGTTGTTTTTACCATTATATATATATTTTTTTTACCATAATATATATATATATTTTACCATAATATATATGTATATACATTTGAAGAGAGATTTAACCAGATAATAACAAAATAGAGAATGCAGAATGTGATGTATAATTTTTTAACCTTCCTTATATATTTAGATAAAGGTTAACAGCTAAATCAGTATATTGGTGCTTCACAATCTTTCAGATTCTCAATTTCTCACAGCCACTGATTTTGAAAACTCTAGTCTCCAGTTCAAATCACAGATTTCACCCTCACTACTAATGGAGGGAACTGGAAACCATTCCTCTAAGTGACACATCATAAGAATGGAGAAACGAGCACATGTGCTCAATACCAAACACATGTACTCTGTTCATACTTTGTTTCCATAGGATTTCACAAAAAAAGAGTAAGAAGGAGGCCAAAGCAGCATGATCCAATCTCTGCCTGCATATGTAAGTAGTGACAGTTCATAGTTTTGAGCCATTCTCACGCTCTGTTTGCACAATACCATACTTCCTAGCCTCCTACTCCTTTGCTGTCCCTTCTCCAGGTTTCAGTGTTACAAATGACATTCATGAGTGATTTTCCCCAGTTGTGGTTCTTGATTATGAGTTCAGGTTAAGGGTTAGGTTTACCTCAAGGAAAGAGGCCCCTCTGGGGAAAAGAAAAAAAAAAAAAAAACACCTTTTAGTGGTCCTGTGGGGCTAGAATAAAAAAAATCAAATATCTCAAATGACCAGGTTGGTTGACTCAAGCATCTTTGCTGAGCTATGGGTTGCACAGATGAGGATGGAGGACAGAGCTGAGAGGTCATAAAGGCACAGTGATAGATGTGTCAGTTTCACAGTGCTTATGAAGTAAAGGCCAGCAAGGGAAGGGGCCTGCCTCCCGTACACAGATCTGGTACATTGCATATTTGGAACTACATAGTGTGGGATGATGGAGGATAGTCAAGGGAATAGAAAATGTGGACTTGCAAGGTCAAGAAAGTGGGAATCAGCTAAATGCCCAGAGTCCAGGTTAAAAAATAATAATAATAAGATTGAATGAGATTGTAGTAGTTTTCAGCAATGTGTAAGAATTTTGCATGGAGATACCTTAAAGAGCTGAAAGTAGACCTACCATTTGATCCAGCAATTGCACTGCTGGGTATATACCCCAAAGAAAGAAATGTTCCTTTATAAAATGGACCCCTGCACTAGAATGTCTATAGCAGCACAAATTCACAACTGTAAAGACATGGAAACAAGCCAAATGCCTACCAATACATGAATGGATTAACAAAATATGCATGCTACAGATCAATACTCAGCCACATCAAAAGATAGTGATCTCATATCTCACTGGCCAACCTGGAGGGAATTGGAAACCATTCTTCTAAATGAAACATCATGAGAACGGAAAAACAAACACATGGCCTCACTACCAAATTGGAACTAATAGATCAATGTTTAAGTGCATGTATGGAAGTAAATCTCAATGAAAATCAAGCTGGGAGCAGGGGGAAGAGGAGATTAGTAAATTCAGTGCACACTCTCTGGGAGAGGGACACACTGTGTATAACTCAATCTATACAAAAACAAAGTGTGCAAACAAAACATTTGTACCCCCCAACATGGTCAGGGGAAAAAAGAAAGATTGAATGAGAGAAACTGAGCCTTATTGCAGCTCAAATCCATTACTAAGGGCCATCCACTGTTAGACAGAGATATCTATCCTCATCCTATCTTAGGAAAGGAAAGGAAAAAAATAGTCTCTAGAGGTGGAAAGCATCACCTGTAGGCTTTTGCTTCTTTTATTCCAGACAAGGCAAGAAGCCATGAGTAATCACATAAATAAAATGAAAAAGGAACAGATGCACCCTATGATATAGGTATTGGAGTTAAAAAAAAAAAAAAGAAAAAAAAGGGGGCTCTATCACTGGGAAAATAACATGTAGCGTTGAACAGCAGATACTGTGTTCTCTTGAACTCTACACACTCATCACCTCAAACTACAGTATTCTGTTCTTTCCTACAATATTCTGTCTGTTCCTCTTGTGTGAGGAACATTAGCCAGTAGCCAGGTCAACATCTTGGTAAAATAAAGTGAAAAAGGACCAAAACAAATCTTTTAAAAATAACTATAATTGTCATGTTTAAGAAAAAAACCAAGAAGAGTGTTAGAAAAATAAAATGATAGTGAATTTCAGCAGGCAGCTGGAATCATTAATTAAAGAATCAATTGACATTCAGGATTTGAAGAACATAGTACATGTTTATGAAATTTTGGATTTCACATAACTTAAGCAATAGATGGGCTATCACAGAAAACAAGTCAGTTAACTGGAGAACATGTCAATTTGAAAATGCCTAAAATAAGAAGCATGGAGAGGAAAATAAGAACAGAGTAATTAACTAGATAAGAAAACTATGAAGCATGCTTAAAAGTTCTCATGAATGTCTCTTCTGGAACCTTAGAAAAGGAAGAAAGATTTTGACTAATTTTGTTCCTGGATGTTTTGGGATCCTGTAAAATGTCAGGGCAGAACGGTCCTCTGCACAGACATCACACTAATACAAACGAATAATTATAGTTCTGCTAATATTGGCAAAAGAACTTGAGAAGGAGAAAAAAATGCAGGTTTTCCTATTAGAAAGATATACCCATTCAGCAGGTTAAAGGTGTGTCTGTCAATTAAATGGGTCATCCTCAGATTATCTTAACTCTAAATCTTTTTAGGGAGCATTGTCTCTGAAAAATAATGAGAGGTAACGAACCACATTTGTCTTCTGGTTGTTCAAGGAAAGTCACCTTGGAAGTGTAAAGGTTATTTTTTAGTATGAATAATGGGGTCATTTTGATGGTGATAAATAATGTTGAATGATCTAAATTTACAGAAACAGCAGAGACAGGAATAGAGACAATCACTGCAACTCAAGCCTCTGCCATACAACTCAGTATACTAGAAAAGAGGTAACCGGTGGAGAAGAAAAAAATTAAAAACGTTAATTATGTTTTTTCAAGATCCACTTGATAGCAGTAACTATTAGGTCATAAAATTCTACTGCTGCCCATTGAAATTTCAAAGAGTCTTGTTGATAATGTGATTCAATTATAAATGAGAAGGTTAATTTCAGCTGCTTCAGTAAACATTGTATCTTTCTCAATCAAATAATAAAATAGTTTCTTCCTGTCTGAAGACCCTGTATCCCTCAGGAAAAGATATTAATTCTATCTTCATGTGTGATAGCATTATGACTCCATAAAATCATGAGTCTGGAGAGAAGCAATAATAACAACAGAAAAACAATGACAACAAAAATAATAATCATAACACTTCAAACAGGTAGGGGAATATTTATGGGAAATCTTCGACTTATTTTCATTAGTGAGAGCATCTGGCAATTAAATCAGCAAAATGCCAAAGAATAGACACTGAATAAACCTCTTAGTGTCTGTCTTAGAGACAGTTATTGAAAAGAATTTAACATAGGAATAATCCCAGTTTGATTTAAAGAATAATTCCTGAGTCACATGGAAGTGTGCTGTAATGTAGACTGAGATGACTCAATATAATATTTATATTTGGGATTCAGGGAAAAAATGCATTTAAATGTATTTTGCAACCATACATGTGTAAAGATACCAAGCGCAGTCCTTAGTGTTTACCTCTTAACAAGACAGTGTTGTGATTTAAAGTCCTATTCTCATTCCACTGTACTTAGGAGTGTTGGACAGACATTTTGTACGAAAAAAGAGTTTAAATCTTTATAATTACTAACAAAAAAAATGGCGGTTGATTGTTTATCATATAAGCATTAAGAATCATGAAAAAGGGGAGTGCCATTCCTCACTGAACAGGTGAATTAAGGTAAAACAGCGAGCAGGTATATTAAGGTGAAGGGGATATACACAGAATGATTGAGTTATAAATAAGCTCAGCAGGAACCAGCAAGGAAGGCAATGAGAAACTTTGTTAAAGATGTCCAAACAAATGAGTCATTTTTAAAATATAATTTTTGTCAGTTATGTTTCGCTTAAAATTTAAAACAGATTGAAGCTTGTTTAAAATTCTGAGAGTGAAATATATCAAAGCAAAACTCTTCTAGCTGGAAGTGAAAGTGACTTATTTTTCAGGAAAAAAAAATTAAAAGACGAAACCTCTTGTCTAACACAGCAGAAGGGTTAATACACACAATATCTAGATTTGTGTAATCATTCCAGCCAAAGACCAGTTGGGAAAGAAAAATATAAGACTAAGCGACCAACAGGGAGATTCAGTTGTGAAATTAACTAGGTGTCATTCAAATAATTTCTTTTTTAATACTCTCTCTAATGCCTTTGGAAAGGGGAATATACTTTGAACTAAATGATAATTATTTATTTCTCCAGAGTTTCAACCATGCCTTATTATTATGCGCAGAATAAAAGTCCAAGTGGTCCAGGCCGATATTTGAAATGTTCAGCATCAAAGTAGGGCTGTGTACATTGGATACTTTTTCTTCCATTCTTGAGATACTTTGCTAAGAAAAACATTTTCCAATTCCACCCATATAAACATGAAGGAGGTAAAGTCTCCATCCTTCTTTAGGGCTGCATAGTATTCCATGGTGTACACGTACCACAAATTATTGATCCATTCATGGGTTGATGGGCATTGGGCTTCTTCCATGTAGCAATTATGAAACTAATTCATAGCTTTTATAGGAATGCCATAACCTAATTATAGCCTTAGAATATGAGAAGGGGGTGGGAGGCGGAGGTGAGGGGGGTAGATGGGGCGAGGGAAGGTGATTGGTGGGGTCACCTTCTTACAAGATAGGTAAGATAAACACCTTCTTGTTTATCTTACAAGGGTACAAGTGAATCTTTCTAAAAGCAGAGTATGAACATTTTAACTCAATAACTAAGAAAATGACATGAAGGTTATGTTAACCAGTTAAGGTAACCAGGGGTCACCTTCTTACAAGATAGGTAAGATAAACACCTTCTTGTTTATCTTACAAGGGTACAAGTGAATCTTTCTAAAAGCAGAGTATGAACATTTTAACTCAATAACTAAGAAAATGACATGAAGGTTATGTTAACCAGTTTGATGAGAGTATTTCAAAATATATATGAAAGCAGCACACTGTACCCCATGATCACATTAATGTACACAATTATGCTATAAGAAATTGAAAAAAATTCAAGTCATAAAAAAAATGTTCAGCATCATGTTTAAGTATATATTTGTATTATGTGGTCCATTCCTACACTGTAGCATCAGACTTGCTTTCTGAGATATGCTTCTTCTAAATCTAACTGGTGTTCAATTACGGAACTCTCTCCCCTACATAGGAGGCTTCTGATTTTAACATACTTGAAAAACACTTCCTGATGCCTCCTATCAAACTGGCTCCATTTCTTGGTAGTCAGAGAATTCCTTCTTTGGAGACAATGAATATTTCACCAAAAAAAAAAAAAAAAAAGAAAGAAAGAAAACATTTCAAAATCTCTTTCTTTAACAGAAAATTATTTAGTTTTTCCTCACTTTGTATTAAGAATTGTAAAGACAGGTACTAGTCCCAGTCACTCTATATGCTTCCCAACATCTTACATTTAAGTGCTCTATATAACAGAAACAAGAAGGGTTTTGTTGAATCAATAAGTGAATGAAGGATTACTTATGATTTAGTATTGGGGGTGAATGAGGACTATAAAGAGATCGATTTTTTGAATTAGTAAGGACTTACATCACTTTTGCAAAACTCACATCTCCAGTTACATAAACACAGTAAATATATCATGTGTGTGGCATGTGTGCACTCATAATAGGTGAGTTATTCACATTTGAGGAGAATTTTTCCAGTGACTGCTCCAATGGACATTATTAATAACATTGAATGTCTTTTTCACACTATTTACTTTTCTCCATTTATTCTTTTCCCCTACATTTTTCTGCTTTATATGATAAAATTATTTCTAGAAATGTACAGCAGAGGAAATTTTTTTGACATCTAGGTGGCAACCTATTCTGAAAATCCACTGTAAGAATAGTGTGTCCACTGTGATAAATTTGGGACATTTATAATCCCCCATTGACCTCTAATGCACATATTACTGTCACTTTGTAGAATTTCTGACTTAGTTTGTATCAGAAGAATAGAGATGGATGTTTTTTCATTGCACTTTTATCCTGAAGTCTTTAGAAAGAGAAAGAATAATATCCTAAGTAAAGCTGGTCCGGCAAGATACCCAAAGTAATTTTGCTGTCTCAAGAGTGGAAGATAGTTGTGATAAACACACAACCTTTGAAGCGCTTATCTAAACTCAGCAGAAACCCTACTCTTAGTTCCACCCGTCACTTTCTGTGTGTACTAAGATAGAGGAGCTTGGATGTTAAGAGATTTGAGTAGAGAACAGAGGGTGACAAGACTATGATCTAAATCACTGTATTTAGATTGCCTTGCCTGTCATGACTTTTAATTAATTTCTGTGATGCAAAAGCAAGCTTCAGACCTGGACTTTTGGGTGAATACTTTGAGCATAGTTTTCTTAATACTAGGTCACATATTTCACGATTTTCATAAAATTAACTTTGAAAAAAGTTGTTCATCACTAACAGCTCTAGCAAACAATTTGACTCTAACAGGCTTTGGAATAATAAAATTAAATTGGAGCCAAGTGTGGCAACTTATACCTAAAATCCCAGCACTCTGGGAATTTGGGAAAGGAGGCTGTCTTGAGGTGAGGGCTTGGAGATGAGCCTAGACAATGTAGTGAGACCTTGACTTTGCAAAAAATAAAAACATTAGCCAAGTGGCATCATGAGCCTATAGTCTCAGCTACTTGGGAAACTGAAGTGGGAGGATTGATTGAGCTCAGGAGTTTGAAGTGGCTGTGAGCTGTGATCATGCCATCCTAGGTGACAGAGCAAGACTCCATCTCCAAAAAAGTTGGAAGCAAAAAGCTCTATTGTTTATTGTATTTCCTGTGTCAGACAAAGTATTGATTAATGCAATTTATGATTACATTACATATTTTATATCAAGATACCATATGTTATTATGTATAAAATCATATTTAAACCTCAGAGGGATAAGAGAAAGTATTCAAATTAACCCATTTTATATGTGAAAATTATTTATATTAATAAATAAAAGTTATATCCTATCTCCAAAGAGCTAAATAATAAAGACCCAAATCAAAATTTATACTCATGTCTAAGCAGATAGCACACTCCTTAACAATTAAATTTATCTTAAATATTTGAAAATTGTCAAGATGTCTCTAAACACTCTAATGTAAACATTTAAAGCTTTGTGAAAACCTTGAGTCCATTCTTCCAACTCCATGAGCATGTGAGAGGAATTGAGTGTATCAGTGATTATCACCCTTTATTATGACATATATATTAATATTCTGTAAGTGACCTTTTCATTGCATTGATTATTTCTTTTCCTGTACAAAAGATTTTAAGTTTTATGTGATCCCACTTGCCAATTTTTGTTTTCATTACCTGTGCTTTTTGTGCATTTAAGAAATTGTTGCCAAGGCTAATGTCAAGAAAGCTTTGCCCTATGCTTCCTTCTAGGGCTTGACAGTCTTTTTTTTTTCCTAGAAAATATAGGAATACAGACAAATTGAAGAATTTAACTTAATAAAATCAAAATTAAAAAATAATATCAGCTTCTAAAAGAAAATTATCTCTTAATATGGGGGTTTCTGATTATACATATGTATATAGTTATACATTTATATTATGTGTGTATATACACATAATAAATCAACAAAAACAATGAAAAACAGCAATCCTTGGGGAAGAGTGGACGATCTGATTTCCATGATTTCATTTTTAGATTCAAATATCCAGTTTTACCATAAAATCAAAAGGCATACAAAATGTCTTAGTCTATTTGAACTAGTATAACAAAATACCTTTTACTGGGTAATTTATAAAGAACAGAAATATATTACTCACAGTCTTGAGGCTGTAATTCTAAGATCAAGGTATTGGCAGATTCAGTGTTTGATGAGAGCTGTCTTTATGCCTCAGAATGTGCCTTCATGCTGTCTTCATGGCAGATGGTGTAAACTAGCACCCTACATGGGTAAACTACATGGCAGAAGGTGTAAACTAGCACCCTAGGCTTTATTTATAAGAACACTAATCCCATTTATCAGTATGCAACCCTCATTAACTACTTACTTCCTAACAGTCCCACCTCTTAATAGCATTATTTTGGAAGGGAAGCTTCAACATAAGAATATTAGGAGAGATGCAAACATTCAGATTCTATCACAGAAACTGTCTCTATGAAGACTTCCTGGCACATCTACTAGACAAAAACTGAAAACGTCTGTCTTATAGAGGCTCAAATGACTAAAAAAGATATGGAGAAAATCAAGAAGGCAATATATAAACAAAAAAGAAACATTAATAAAGTAATACAAAATCTAAAAAGTAACCCAAGGAAAATTTGGGAACTGAAGAGAACAAGAACTGAAATGAAAAATATTCTGAAGTGATACAAAGGCATATTTAAGCAGGCAGAAAAACAACTCAGTGAACTTGAAGATATGACAATGGAAATTATAAAACCTGAAAAAAAATGGGAAAGAAAAAATATTTAAGGTAAGTAAACAGACCATGAGGAATCTGGGAAACCATGAGGCGGACCAAGATATATATTGTAAGAATCTTAGAAGAAGGAAAAGGCTGGGGCACGGTGACTCACACCTGTAATCCCAGCACTCTGAGAGGCCGAGGCGGGCTCATCATCTGAGCTCATGAGATCAAGACCAGCCTGAGCTAGAGCGAGACTCTACCTCTACAGGCAAGAGCCTGTAATCCCAGCTACTCAGGAGGCTGAGGCAAGAGAATTGCTTGAGCTTAGGAGTCTAAGGTTGCTGTGAGCTATAATGCCATGGCACTCTACTGAGGGCAACAAAGTGAAACTGTCTCAAAAAAAAAAAAAAAAAAAAAAGAAGAAGAAGAAGAAGGAGGAGGAGGAGAAGGGAGAAAGAGGCAGAAAGGAATATTTGAAACAGTAATGGTGGAAAACTTCCCAAATCTGATGAAGGAACTTGACAAACTCCAGGTGAGATGAACCACAGAGCCATACTAAAACACATTTAAATCAAACATTCAAATAATAAAAACAAAGTTTAGAGAGAATCTTGAAACCAGCAAAATGGATCCTTAATGAGATCATAAGTAAATTTCTTAAAAGATATTTTGGAGGGCAAAAGACAGTGGAATGATATATTACAAGTGTTAAAAAAAAAAAAAAGCTCTCAGTGAAGAATCCTGTATCCAGAAAAACTATCCCACCTTTCTATCTTCACAAAATTATTAGTTAAACATTTCTAGATAAACAAAACGTGACAAAGGTCATTGTACTAGACTAGATCTTTCCTGCAAGAAATGCTAAAGGTAGTCCTGAAGATTACCAAGAAAAAACACTAGACAGTGAAGCAAAGCTGTATGTCACAATAAAGATGTCAATAAAGATATATCCATGGGAAATTATAAAAGCTATATAATGTTAATTAGGGTTTATAACACCACTTTTTGTTTTCTACATGATGTAAGAGACCACTGCATGAAAAACACTTATGTTTTTGAACACATATTCTATAAATTAATAATTTTGTGATATTAACAATCAAAAAGGGTGATTCTGCAACTATAGAGGAGCAGGGTGTTAGTATATTATTGAAGTTAACATGCTATAAATTAAAATTCGAGTGTTATAATTATAGGATGCTAAATGTAATCTCCATGACAACCACAAAGAAAATAGCTATGGACTTTACACCAAAAGAAGTCATAAAGAAGCTTAAACATTTCAACACACACACACACACATACAAATCACTAAACACAAGTGAAGACAACACAGGAAATGCTATATGGCATATGGAAAATGCATAGAAAATTAGCACAAGTAAGCCCTTTCTTATTAGTAATCACTATAAATTTAAGTAGCTTAATATATGCAATCAAAAAAATAGAGTGAAAAAAATGAATAATAATACATGATTAACAGTATGCTGTCTGTAAAAGACTCATTTTAGAATCAAAGGTAGAAACAGATTGAAAGTGAAAGGATGAAAATTGTTTACATGCAAATAGTACCAAAAAAGCATGGTGGCCATCCTACCATCAGACAATATGGATTTTAAATTTAAAAGAAAAAGTTATGAGAAAAAGGAGGATATTTTCAAAATAGCAAGAAAGTATAACAATTTTAAAAATTTACTTATCTAAATTTGATTGAAGACAGACCATCAAAATATATGAAAAAAAGTATTCTACATGAGCAGAATTAAAAGGAAAAATAGTTACACAATAATTATTGCATGCATCAATACCTCGCTATCAATAATAAATAGAATAATTAGACAGAAGATAGAAGGAAATAGAGGACTTAAAAAACCACAGTAAGCCATTGGTCTAACAGACATATAGAGAACATCTACCCAACAAGGCGTGCACATTCTTCTCAAGTGCAAATGGAAAACGTTGCAGGATGGGTCATCTGTTAAACTACAAATTAAGTCTCAATATATTTTTAAATAGTTAAATACACATATTACACAAAGTATCTTATCTGCCCACAGTAAAATAAAGTTGTTCAGCAATTGGAAGACTTAATGTTGCTAGAATATAAATATTACCCAAAGGGACATAAAGATTCCATATAATCTGTGTCAAAATCCTAATTACTTTTTTCCTCTAGAAATAAAAAAAAATCCACAGTATATAAATAAAAGCCAAAACAATTCAGAAAAGAAACAAAAACTGTAAAACGTAGTTTCAGATTTTAAACTTATTTCAAAGGTAAGTTATCTAGCAGTGTTATAGTAACATGAAACCATGCATATAGAGTGATAGAATAAAATAGTGCACAGATAAGACCTTGCATATGCAATCAAATAATTTTTGACAAATGTACCCAGACCATTCCTACAGGAAAGAACCGTGATTTTAACAATGCTGCTGGGACAAGTGGTATGTAAAAGCAAAAGAATGAAGTTGAGCTCTTTTTAAAAGCCATATGCAAAAACTATCACAAAATGGATCAAAGTTCTAAAGGGAAAATATAAACTTAAAAAAACTTTTAGAGTTAAACATATGACAAAAGTTTTATGACATTGGATTTGACAGTAACTTCTTGGATATCACACCAAAGGCATATTCAATAAAATAAAAACATAGATAAATTGAACAATATGAAAATATCAACAAGAGCAATGTCGACAGTGTAAAAAGGCAAACCACAGAATGAGAGAAAATATTAGCAAAACAAATGTCTGATGGGGATTACAATGCAGCACTCATAGAGAATTCCTTCAACAATAGAAAAATGAACAAAGTCAAATCTAGGCAAAAGAGTCCAATAGACAGTGCTCCAAAGAAGATACACAAAAGGTCAACACGCTCCTGCAAAATGCTCAACATCACTAATCTTCAGGGAAGTGCAAATCAAACTACAATGAGATATCTCGTCACACCCATTAAAATGGCACCTAGCACAAGAACAATAAATAAGTACCGAAGATAATGTGGAGAAACTGGAACCCTTATGCACTGTGGGTGGGATTGTCAAATGGTACAGACACTTTGTGAAAAGCAGTATGGTGGCTCCTCAAAAAATTAAAAATCGAATTACCTTATAATCAAGCAACTCTCCTACTGAGTATATACGTACTTGATGGAGGTTGGAGGTCCCAGTTTCCTGAACCCACCTGTCCCGGTTCCATGATTCTGCAGAACCAGAACTTTCAACCAGGGCATCAGACCAATGGAAAGCAAAAGTGTGTAGAACCTGAAAGTAAAACTGGAACAGGAGTGGGGAGGGGAGAGCTGAGAAAAGGAAGGAAAGAGGGGTGGGGGACAAGGGGTGTGGTTCACCTTTGGGAGGCGGGACACAATGATAAGAGGGCCCCTTATCTAGCAAACGCAATCAATGTGGCAATTAAGTCTGTGGTTCTTTGTACCCTCAATGAATCCTCAACAATAAAAATAAATAAATAAAAAATAAATAAAATAAAGCAAACCAAGGAATCTGGAAGCGAACAAACAAACAAACAAACAAAAAACTGGCAGTGTGAGTTGAAAGCAAAAGTAATTTTACACAGGTTTTGGTATGACAAATAGGATTTTTTAAAAAAAACAATGTGAAAGCCTAGAGCACATCCAAAGAGAGTTTGAAATTGTTTTTAACTTTCATTGGCCTCTCTGCACTTCCAGGAATCTTTTCCCTTCTATATTGGTGGTTGATTACCTAGGTTACCTTATACCCAAATTCTTTTCCCTTTGTTGGCAAGAATTGTTGAGTGCT
Organism: Otolemur garnettii; assembly: GCF_000181295.1. Taxonomy (NCBI): domain Eukaryota; kingdom Metazoa; phylum Chordata; class Mammalia; order Primates; family Galagidae; genus Otolemur; species Otolemur garnettii. Next base: position 64,645,289 of record NW_003852396.1, on the reverse strand, counting down.
GACCTGACTGCTGAATGTGCTGATCTAACTGCTGAATGTTGTCTCTTTGGACCCTGCAGAATTCCTTACTCTGTAAACCAGGCTTTCCTCCCGTCCTCCGTGAAGCCCTTTCCTCTCTTCCATCTCAATACCTAAATAACTAAAAGCAGGGTCTTGGGGGATGTAATTGTAACTCCTGTTCACAGTAACTAAAAATGCAGAAGAAATCCAAGCTGCATATGGATGGATGAGTGGATAAGCAAAATGTAGTAATACACCATACGTATGTGTACAGTACAATGTTATTAGGCAGTAAAAAGGAAGGAAATTCCTTATTGGGCCAGTTATTATCTCTACGGCTCTAGACAAATTACTTCTTCTCCCTTTTCTATCTATAACACAAGACTACAGTAATATCTATTTGACAGTATTGTGGGAATTACACAAATAAGAGAATTTAACAAGAGCTTGGGAAGCCACAAATGTCTCTAAATTACATTAATTACAGAATGTTGTTTTGATGAATATTCATGCTTCCTTTCATTATATGAAATTCAATTTTTGTTCTGTATAATTTCATAGGGCAACCACAATTTCTAAAGTATAATCTCTTTTCCAAGTCCAAAAGGAATCATTTATTTATTTAGTTTTTACCTGTTTCAAATAAGTAGCATAAAAAAATATGCCATTTTGTTTGCCCAAGAAATACCCTATCATGTTTTTTAAAACCCTTGAGCGCTCAGAGAATTTGCCATCTCCTGGATGGGGAAATGTCTGGGTCACTTCGGCTGAGTAACTGTATCCTTCCTTCCTCATTGCCTTAGTCGCCTTATTATAGAGTAGCAAGGCGCAACTGTTTTAGGCAATTTGGGAAAAACTGCCACGCCCTATTAACAAACCAAAACAACACAGTCAGGTTCTTCTCTCATCCCAGTCTGCCCTTTTTATCACTGCCTCGCTAGCCCTTTGCGGTCCTTAATAGCGGGCAGAGGAATAAGGGACAAGTTGAAGGCAACTCCCAACTTCAAATTTCACTCAGCGATAACCACGTGTTGCCGAGAGCCAAAAGATCACTTCCTTTTCCTTTTCATACCCAATATAATTTGGTTGGAAAACGCGGATGAATGTATCCAGAAGTTGTTTGACTTCACTTTTGAAATCTCCTTGCATGAAGAATCTATAAATATACTTTGCAGGCTGGTAACATTTTGGCAGAGCTATTTATTATGACATGCAAACATTGAACTCCAGCCAAAATGGAATGTGGTCCCACATGCTGAATGAGCTTTGATTATTGATATTTTTATGAAGTTGTTATGAAAAACACAGGAGATGAAAGCATAAATAAATAGTAATTAATGACAAGCCAACCAAAACAATAATTCTCTACAGAGACGGATGGAGTCTTATAGAAAAGCCTGTAGTTATCTCACTTACCATAATGTCCTCAATTTTGATCCATGTTGTAACTTATGGCAGGATACGCTTAAAAATTTGGTGAGAGAGTAGTTCTCATGCCGTGTGTTCTTGACACACTAAAAATAAGGAAATTAATAGTAGTAAAGCAAGTAGTTATTTGCCAGGATGTTTAAGATACTCCAGAGAATAATTACCAATTTGAGGAAAGAGAACAATCAGAATCTACAGAATAATTACCAGTTTGAGGTAAGAGCAGAATCAAAATCTACACAGCTACCTAAGAAATGATTAAAGTGACATTAATATAATAATAATATACGAACTTGTTTTATTGATTTCAATGAATAGTTAAATATTAAAAAAAATATTCCAAGCATTTGAATGTTACTGTCTGTATCAACACTGTTAGCTAGACAGCAAGGGACTAGCGAGACTCACCTGAGGGATAAACACGTGCCTTGCCTTGGTGCTTCCTGGCGCAATTGCTCCTCCTGGGAAGAGGACAGGGCAGCTCCCATGTTGCTGCTGCCCCACTTTGAACTTGCCCTGAGTAACAACCTCTACTAATGTACAAAAAAAGTAGGGGATCCCTGGCCTGGTCCCTTGGGCACAGTAAGATCTGGAAAGTGACCTAGAGTAACTGAAGGCTGATTATCCTGTTCTCAACTGTCCATTAAAGTAGGGCCATGGTGAGCTGTGACCCACAAGCAGGGCCCTTTCCAGACATTGTAAGTCAGGACCCCAGACCATTACCAGAACTTGTATGTTGTGACACGGGGGGCCCGTTAGTTGTCTGTGGGAATGCATCTTGCAGTGTAAACCTTTTGCTCTTGCTCTGAAATTTGTCTTTGTCTCCTTCGATAGGCTTTGTTTCAGAATTGCCCACCTTTGGGTGAATTTGGTCACTCTTCTACCAAGAGCACACAAAGAACCAAGAATGTAGACAGCTGCCTGAACCCGACAATACCATTAAAGTTGCATTACAATTCACAGAGGATGCACACTTGGATATGCACGCTAAATCAGCTCTAACCCAGACTGAAAATACTTGCATTTCATGCCCGCTATGATAAGATGGAATCTTTGATTACAAGATGGATGAAGTTTGGGAAAATCTTGAAAATTTATTTTTGTAATGAAATAATTTCATCTTTTCGTCTTCCTTTTTCTTTTTCCCACAGAACTCTGTCTTTCCTTGTTCTTTACATTATTAGTATTTCTTATGATGATTCTAGGTTTTTTTAATCACAAAAGTTACAGATGTCACCACATCCTACGCATGTGTTTATGTGTTAATCTCTAAAGGGCTAGTGACTACATTTTAAAAATGTCTTTCTCAATATTTGATAATAATTCTAGACTATCAGGGACCGATGTGCATCTCTTAGGTGATGATGTTATATTTATTAGTTTTCTGGTGGACAGTTTGGAAACTTTCAGCAAAATTCACATTTTTACATATGTATATCGAATCCAATCTTCAACTAAGCAGTCAGTGTTGAAACACTTTTTGGTTAGACTGTCCCTTGCTTCGCAAACACCTTGGAACAGAGTCCTATAGAACAGATGTCTTCCACCCAGTCAGCATGAACGATGCTCCGTCCACATTTACTCTGTTGATGGGTTCTTCTGACAACTTGTAACAATCCGCCTTTCTAGTCCTTACTGCTAATATTGGATTTGAGATTTCCACACAAAATCACAAAATCAAAACAGAATGTAGTATCTAGTACAGTCAAGCTACTAATGGTAAATTTATAAAACTAAGAATTTCCTTTTCTTTTTAGATGGTGACACTAGTCATACAACCATAGGGTGACACTGGTCTTCACAACGACAGAGCTAAACTGAATCCCTGATCTGCGGACTTCCTAACAGAGTGTTTCTTTATAGGAAGTTCTTCCTATGTTAAAAAAGTAGATAGAAAACTTGGATCAGAAGTTTTCTTTATAATCAAAGCAAATAACCCTGTGAAATAAAAAAGAGTCCCTAACCACTAACTCCTTTATGAGCCAGCACACTGTGTGCACAGGTGGAATAGTAACAGATTTTTAGAAAATATTTTATTAAAAGATACACAGCCTCCAGAAATAAAGTGGAATTTCATTTCAATCTAGGCTTTCTGAAGAGAGGCAATTTGTCATACAATGTGACTGTGAAGTATTTCCTTACATACACTGATGCTACTTAGGTCTCAATATCCTGGGCTCAAACATCAAACAGATTTCATTTTATTGAGTAAGTCTCCTCAGTGTAGAAGTTTACATGGGATTGTTCTAGAGACAGAACATGTGAAATAAACTGAGAAATATGGTCGCACTTCAAGGACATCCTTTGTTTCTTCAGATATTAAAATTAGTCATTAAAACCAACTGATATGAGATTGAGAAAACCAGTTGACATGCAATTAACATATTACCTATAGTTAAAAAAATACACAGATCAAAAATGGAGATTTTTTTCTCGTACGCCTACTTAGGGAATTTCTCTGTATTTTTTGCCTATATTCTTCAAATTAAGTTTAGTTTAGTTTTTTTTTTTTTATTTTAATCAAGCCAATTAAACAACATGAACACAGAACCTTTCTCTTTGGATTGATGTTCCATCTCCATGTAGCTCCCCTTCACCTACCACGCCCACGTATGTGTGCACAAGACGCAGAAATATTCCCACACGTGAGAGAGGGGCAATAAGAGGGAGGGGAGAGAGAGAGAGAGCCAGACAGACAGAGGGAGAAAGAGAAAGCAGTCACTGACGTTCTTCTACAAAAGGTGTGGGGCTGAAAAAACACAATTGTACGATTTCTACCTTTGCATTTTTTGCTTCATAATTATGTACCACGACCAATTTATTTATGGATTTATTATGCATCAAAAGAGCAATAAGTTCAGACTAAGTTATCACGTGGCTTTGTGCCCTCGCTTACAGTAATGAGCCGCAAGAAACACGGAGTTAGGAGGGATGAGAGCTGAAATAATAACCACCGTTAATTGATACACCCCCAAGAAGAGTTTGATTACTCATTTAAATTATTTATGCATTTTAACGTGTTTAATCCTCAAACACTGGTAGGGCTAATGATAATCATTATTGATCCTATCCGTGTTTGAGGATTAAACACTGAGGATTAAACTTATCCCTAAGTTAGAGATAAGGAAAGACAAAGAAAATGAATTGTCCGTGTTTAGATACCAAGCGGTGAAACTTGAAACCTGAACTTCACAGGTGGATTTTAGTCTGACTCTATTTTCATTCTCACAGAATTACACACAAAACTTTTCACAAAGCAGTGTTGTAAGGAATAACACGTAGGGGTTCTAATTGGAGCCATGAAATTGTTCCTACTTGGAGGCGTTTGTAATGACACACAGACTCACACCTTCCGAAGTCACTTGGGAAAATGTTTAAAAGAACATTCACTTTATTAAACGCTCATTGTACTTTACAAATGCCGAATGATTCTAATCTATACGCAGTCTACACAAGTTTCTTTATAAATACAGAAACTCTATTAACATTCTGTAACAACAATGCTGCCATTGGATAACTATCATTTCAGGGAATTACTAGAGTAGCTTATTCCTTGCTTCATGTTACAAGATTAATTCAACTCTTTCTATTTTAGTATTTGCTGTCCAGGGCTTCTTGGAATAAAATTACAGTAAATCTCTCCAGATTTAACAAGTCACCACAATAGTTCAGGAACCAGTACAATCTCTGAAACCAAGATACCAAACCACTAAAAAAAGAAAAACTTCATTTCAGGTGTGTCAATGTTGTTAATATATGACAAGGATATATGGTGTTTTGCTACCATCTTCTCTGTAAGCTGCACTTAACTTAAACTCGTCTTATTATCCTAGAGCAGAAATGAGATGAAGATGAGCTCTTTGTCAGCTTTATTATCCAGTCATGGTGAAGCTAAACCAGTTTTCGTCAGAGGATCTGAGCATTTCTCAATGTCTGAATGAATCAACCCTGACTTCATCTTACAAAATATTATATTTTTTATACCTACTGCATAGCAATCATCATGAATCGTGCAGTATACTAGCTTTAATACTGTGTGGTATCTGTACACAGTGGGTTTATAGTCTATTAAACAAGATCAGATAAAAGTAAGTGCAATAAAATATGTTGAGTTCCTGATAGAGGACTAAATAACATCTATGTGAGTAAATAAGAGGAAGACCTGAATAAGACTCAGATTCTAGAGCCAGGGTTGAATTTCTAGGGAGATGCTATCCCTAGAAACAATTTTTCAAGCTAAAATTTTGGTAAAGAAGTCTGCTTGTGAAGGCAGAGAAATTAGCCTGTGTCAAATTCTAGTATAATAAAAGCATGTGACTTCCTCAATAAACCTTTAATGGGGTAAACATTACAAACGGAAATGTCATTGGACATGAGGCTGGACCTGGAAGTTACGCAGAATCACATAACTATGCTGATGGTTTTTAAACAGATTATTCTGCTGGCAGTATGGTGGATTGATTGAAGGGGATCCAAATTCGAAGCTGGAAATCTAATAATACTATTACACTTATCCAAATTTTAAGAACTAAGAGTTTAGTGTATGATGAATGGTGATGAACATGAAAATGATTATAAAAGTAGAAGCTTGAGCATGATCGGATGCAAGATTTTGAAGAAGGGGTAAGAATGAAGAGGACATATGTATTTCCTTGTTTTCTGGGTTTTGACAAATATGTGCATCCTGACATTATTTACTGAGAAAAAAGATACTGTAGAAGAAATATTAGGCCGAGCATAAGATGATGAATTAGGTTTATACTGTGCTCGTATGAGGTGCCAGTGGAATATTCAAGAAAAATAGTTACATTAAACTCTATAAATAATGCCTCGCTGAGAGTTTGGAGTGGAAATACAGATCAGGAGTCATTAATATTGCAAATTATGAGGAAAACCATGGGTGTCAATAAGCCCCCCAATTAGAAATGCAGTCATTGAAGGGTAAACTGACAAAGAAGAAAACCCAAAGGAGATTGACTAAGATTTGTTTAGGCCAGTATGACAGTGCTATCTGGTAAAGTGGTTCCTATGCCTATATTACAGATTAAAGGCACAGACACTAGAGCCAGACTACCTAAGCTCAAAATGTGGCCCATCTCCCCCTAAAGAAGTGACTTCAGACAAGTCACTTGAGCTCCATAAGGCAGCACCTTCGTCTGTAGAATGGGGATTGCTATGGTTTAAATGTTTGTGATTTATGGTGAAACTTAATCATAATACAAAAGTCTTAAGAGGTGGGACCTTTTAAAGGGTGACTAGACTATGAAGGCTCCAACCTGATGGGAGGGATTAGAGACTTCATCAAAGGGCTGGAGGAAAGCAGCAAGGTCCCCTGTATTCCCTTTATCCTGTCCACGCTACGAAGACACAGCATTCAAGGTATCATCTTGAGAGCAGAGGCTTCACCACATACAGAATCTACTGGGACCTTGACCTCAGATCGCTTAGCCTCCATAAATATGAGAAATAAAGTTCTGTTGTTCATAAGTTTCTTAGTCTCAGGCATTTTTCTATAGCAGAATAAATGAGCTACAGTGAGGATATCAATATTACACAAGTTACAGGTTAAATATTACTTTTTTAAGTCTCTGGAATATGCCAAGAACTCAACAGTATTGGTTATACTTAAAACTTTTTTTTTTTTTTTATTGAATGGTAACTGTGTACATTGATGCACTTTGGGGGTACAGTGTGGTGTTTTCATACACAATCCAAGACACTTCCATCAAACTGGTTAACAT
>NW_003852396.1:64609744-64637667 GCF_000181295.1 Otolemur garnettii | reverse complement strand
TTGTCTGGGAATATACCTAATAAAGGAATTGCAGGGTCAAATGGCAGGTCTATTTTTAGTTCTCTAAGTGTTCTCCAGATGTCTTTCCAGAAAAAAGTGTTTCAACTCTTCACCAATGAATGAAGTAAAACAGAGGAGAAAACACAATTAACTACTATGAAATCTTTTGAAGGTTAATTTTACAAAAAAAATGAAAGTTGATAAAGCTCCAAAGACACATGATCAAGTGGTGGCAGAATTGAGTCTCAGATTCAAGAATCTCTGACTTACAGATCAGTATTTTTAAATAATAAGGCAAATAGCTAACAATCTTTTACAATGTTTGGCTTTTTCTTTCTTTCTTTATTTGTGACAGGGTCTTACTCTTTTGCCTGGGCTAGAGTACAGTGGCATCATCATGGCTCACTGCTGCAATCTCTAACTCCTGGGCTCAAGAAATCCACCTGTCTCAGCCTCCTGGGTAGCTGGGACTAGAGATACTTTTCCTATTTTTTATATAGATAGGGTCTTGCTTTGTTTCCATGGCTGGTCTTGAACTCCTGGCCTCAAGTGAATCCTCCCACTTTGGCCTCAGATTGGCTTTTTCTTAAGGGACATAAGAGGTATCAGCTATGATTTCTCAGCCACTTTTATTCTATTTCCCTGGATAATTAATCTTAAGTACTGATGTCAGATGGTTCCAACTTACTCTATGTTTGGGGTTTAGGCAGGTATTGCCTTAGAACTGTCTCTGCGCCGACTTGGAGACAAATACATCAAGTCTAACTGGGTAACAGAGCATTGGTGGAGAGACCCATGCTGAAAGTTAACTTCCTAAGCTTCCTTCTAACTAGAGCATGGATGTGTAGAGTGACAAGACCAGAATGACCGGTCTTTAACCTGATTTACAGAAGCAGTGACTGATGGAAGGAAAACCCTTTTGTTGTTCTCCTACTCCCAGCAGCTCCCCCAAATGATAGGTAGGAAAAGAATAATCAGTTATCATATATGTAAGATTTTTCTTGCCTTGTATAATATGACATTAGAGTAAATTTATGATCCTGCTACATCCAGGACGTAGACAATATAGCAGGATTGTAAATTCACTCTGTCTCACTTACTGCTGACTTAACAATCATTTCTTCATTCATCTTAAAAAATACAGTTTCCCAGAAGTCACTATATGCAGAAAAAAAATGGAAGAATGTAGCTGAATGGACCTTTATTTACAAAATATTCATCACAAAATTTTACAAAATACCAAAGATTCTCTATGAGTTGGCCACTTCTTTCTACTTACACATGACATCATCTCTCCCCCTCATGGTGAACTCCTGCCGAAGTATCTGGTTACAGTTTTTTCATATGTACAGCAACTTCTGGGCCACCCACAATGAATGGGTCCTGATTTTAGGCACTTTCTTCATTAATGATAATTAAAAGGCAAATAAAACATAAAAATCTGCCCTCATGGTGCTTACAAACATTATAGCAGCATTATTCCTAATGCAAAAAATAGATATAACTCATTTAATCATAACCCAATGAATGGATAAGATAAATGCCGTACATCTATACAATAGAATATCATCAGAAATGAGAACATACTTACAGTCTCAGCCCCTGTAGCTCAGCAGCTAAGGTGCCAGTCACATACACCAGAGGTGATGTGTTTGAATCCAGCCCGAGCCTGCCAAACAACAATGACGACTACAACCAAAAAATAGCCAGCCAGTCGCTGTGGCAGGCACCTGTAGTCCCAGCTACTTGGGAGGCTGAGCCAGGAGAATCGCCTAAGCCCAAGAGCTGGAGGTTGCTTTGAGCTGTGACACTACGGCACTCTACTGAGGGTGACAAAGTGAGACTGTCTCTAAAAAAAAAAAAGAGGAAAGAATGAAAGAAAAGAAAGATACTTATACATGCTACAGCATAGAAGAATATTGAATAGCTCGTGCTAAGTGAAAGAAGCTAGTCACAAAAAATTAAAAAAAAAATCCTGTGTGTTATAGGATTTTGTTCATACCAGTGTTCAGAATAGGCTAATCAATAGGGGCAAAAATAGATTCACTGGCTTCTTTGAACTGAGAAAGGGAGAAGGGAAGTGACTGCCAATGTAAAGAGTTTTTGTGGATGAGGAAAATATTCTAAAATTAGATTGCGGTGATAGTTGAACCAGTCTGAGAAAATACTAAAACACTAAGTGTACATGAAGTGGGTGAATTTCATAGTATGCAAATGTAGTCTGTAAATAAATAGTATGTAAATAAAGCTGCCAAATATGAAAGCTGTTACCTATTTCCATCACAATAGGTACTCTAAGTATATGTAAAACAATGAGGAGAATAGGTGGTGGATATAAACATACCTTGAGGCAGATTCTCAGGACAGGATGACTAGCAGATGCAGAGCCCCTGAGGCCGGAGCACCACTCTGCTGTTTGAAGAAGAGGAGTAGGTCTATTGTGGTGGAGTAAAAGGAGCAGCAAGGAATTTAACAGGAGATGAGCAGAGCTTCTGTGGTTACTGTAGGCTAGATGCTCAGGGACTTTACAGGGCTGGAGAAGTTCCTAACTTTTACTCTGAGTATCCTTTGGAGAGTTTTGGATAGAATATGGCATTAACTGATGTACAATTGATAAGGATCATTCTGGGTATGCTGTGGAGAATGGGTTTTGGGAGCAAAGTGAGGTTCCTAAAGAGAAAATTTCAGTAGTTCAGAAGAAAAATAGTGATGACCTGAGCAATGTTGCTGCAGAGGGGGAGGTTAAGTCATCAGAACCTGGATACATTTCAAAGAAGTAGGAATTAATGGTAGAAAAATGTATACCCGTGGGGGGAGTGAATATCAATTCTCCTCTAGTGTTTCCCATCAAGTCATATCATTTTTTCCTCTGAAGTAATTTTTGGATTCTTTCTGTATATTTTGCCACAAAGTACAAGTGACAATTTATCACATATGGCCACATTTCCTCTTTTATCATTATTATTATTATTTGATATTATTAACTAAAATTAGAGTAAAATGATTGAGTATATTGAAAGTTTTACTCAGTAATTGCTAATGATGAATTTAAATGATTTCCTTAGAGATCTATTAGTAAAAATTGTGCTAGAGACGCCCGTTCTTCCTGCCTTCCTGTCTCAGGGCCAGGTTTGCTCTCAGTATAGCTATTTTGTTGGACAGAAAAAGTAATATTTCTGTTCTATGTAGGCATTACGTTGAAAAAAATATTTATCTCTTCAAAGATGAATCACTCAGCAGAGCAAGATGCTAGGGAAGAAAGAGCAAAATCATACAGATAATGATACTGAATTTCACATTGGTATCTCTCATGTTATATTTTCTCCCGTACATTTTCATGATGATTGAAAGAGTGTGCAAGATCACCTACATAATCTGAAATCTCCCTCCACCTCTCATTTTGGATAAACCTATATTGAAATTTACATAAGGCAAATATTTTTATGTGATTCATTTTGCTATTTTGTACAATTTCAAATGCTAAAGATTCCAGCCACATCTCATCTTGAGTCAAAGATTTCTTTTGCTTTCCAGAGAAGAGTGTTCAAGTGCCCCTACTGGCCTCTTCCATCTGGTCGACTTACATGAACTTTAAATTTAACAAGTGCACGATAATTCCTTTTATCGTGTTCATCTTACCAGATCTTGTTCCAGTATCCCTCTGTTGGTTCATGGCAAAACCACTACCTAGTTTATCAAGACATGAATTTGGGATTCACACTCCCATCATTTCCTTCTTCCTTATTCCACATTGGATTAGGTGGGACTCTTGCCTAAACCTTGACTCCACCTTAACCCAAATCTCTGCATTTCTCTTCTCTTCTAATAAGTAGCCTTCTATGTAAAATGATTTGCATACATTAATTACTGAAAGACCATTTCCTAGGGATTTAATAATGCATGATATTAAGTAGGAAAGATAGATGATTTAAAAATGGCAAAATTCTTAATATAACACCTGAAACATTGGTTGCTCAGTAAATATTACTCATTATTGTTACTATTTTCCAATAATGCACAGTAACTGCCTATTGGTGCTTAAAATGACAATAAGATATGATAAATTCTACTAAGCCATTAATTAAATGTTTAAGACAATTACATTAAAGGGCATTTAACCCAAAATAATGATTATCCTCCTTAGATGGACCAAGAACCAGGTCTAATTCCCAGGCAATCAAGATTTCCAAGTTCAAGTTCATTGGGGCTCTGAGAATCTTTAATGACAGGTAACAAAGTTTTTAAAAGATGTGAATATTTATAAAAAGTAAAACTGAATTAAAAAGAAAACGGGTGTAGAAACTTTCCTTTTTTGTGTACAGCTAAAATCAAATTATCTCCTAAGTAAATTAGCAAAAAATAGTAAGTTTACTATTCCTAAAATATATTTTTTATTATTAGAGGCACTGAGGCTCTAATACAGCAACTGAATGAGTCAGCATATGTTTACTTGCAGATGGCCAGTGATTATGCATTATTCAAGAATTCTTTTTTTTAGTTATGCATCATCTGTGATGAATTGACTTAGTCTTGATTTCTATTTGCTGACTTTTTAACTTTTTAATTATAATTCATTATCATCTTAGTGTTTCGTGGGTTGTTTGTCTAACCCTAGAGCATGTGCTGATGCATATTTGCATATTTGTGGTCTATAATTTTTCAGTAGTGAGGCTTTGAGACATTTATATGCTGTACTTAAAACATGAATCTTCCAGATCCCAGTTGCTAATGGAAATGGATACATATTCTTCTAAAAATTCCTTGTAGAGTACAATACTTCATTGGTGATCTGCTGCATGAAAAATTTTAAGAGTAACAAATTTATATCCTTATTTTGAAATTGGAAATACAGGGTAGTATAGTATAAATCTTATTACAGTTATAATAGAAACCCATATATATATATAGTATTAATTATCTATTATTATGTAACAAATTGTTCCCCAAATCAGTGGCTTAAAACAACAATAATTATGTATTACTATATGGTGTCTTCAGATGAGTAATTTCTTTTTCATTTCTTTCTTTCTTTCTTTCTTTTTTTTGAGGCAGAATCTCACTATGTTGCCTTCTGTAGAGTGCTATAATGTCATAGCTCATGTCAAGTTCAAACTCCTGGGGCAAGTGATCCTCTTGCCTCAGCCTCCCAAGTAGCTGGGACTATAGGAGCCCTCCATGCCTGGCTAATTTTAGACGCAAGGTCTCGCTCTTGCTTAGGCTGGTCTCAAATTCCTGAGCTCAAGCCATCTACCTGTCTTGGCCTCCCAGAGTGCTGAGATTACAGGTGTGAACCACCACTCCTGGACCCCTGGGTGTGTAATTTCAAGTGGACTGTGAGATGGTTTGCCCCTGCTCTGTGACGTCCAGAGCGTCAATAGGAAAACTCAAAGTCTCAGGACTTAAAATCATCTGCAGGTTCAACTAAGCCTGGAAAATCCACTTACAAGTTTATTCAACATAAGAAAATGAAATCAACACTTCCTTTCATGATCTAGCCTCAGAAATCAGACATCCCGGAGGACTAAGGATGGCTGAACAGAAACTGCAGCTCCTGGGTCAGATCATCTCAGAAAGAAACAAAGTTTCAAATGAAAAAGAATATACAACATATAGACTCTTTTCCTCCCCTTTCCTTCCCCTGCCCATGGCTGCCATGAAAGATGTTTGAGAAAGGGATCTCCGGAACTGCTGGGCCTCCCACTCCCACTGTTGATGCATACAGCACTCTGGGGCTTCCATAGAGAGACGGCTCAAACTTTTCTTCTTAAAGATTTTAAGAGTGCAGGCACAGTAGCTCACATCTGTAATTCTAGTACTCTGGGAGGCTGACGCCGATGGGTGGCTAGAACTCACATGCTCAAGACCAGCCTGAGCAAAACGGAGAGACCCTGTCTCTACTAGATAGAAAAATGGAGGCAAGAGGATTGCTTGAGCCCAGGAGTTAGAAGTTGCTGTGAGCTGTGAAGTCAGGGCACTCTACCTGGGGCAACAGCTTGAGACTCTGTCTCAAAAAAAGAAGAAGATGTACAGAGGACTAAGGGGTGCTTTGACTGTGGCTCCCTGTTCACTGGCCCTCTGGGGTGGTATTTGCCCAATTTCTCCATCAGAGCAACACAGACCTCACAGCAGAGGGACAGCAAATCTGCTTGAACACCACCGACAGCTCAGTGCCAATATGCTGCTCCCTGGCATGGTCAGGGATTGATCTTCGGGGACCCAGGCACAGGCCCCCAGGCCAGATCTCATACTACTGGAATTCAATCCCTTGCTTAGGAGCATGGAGAGAATTGAGAACTAATCTTGGGTGCCAAGGGTGCCCACATGGGCGGAACTGGAAAGAATGCACAGTGTGGGTCTAGGCACATTTGCGGAGTAACCCTCCTCTCCAAGGAAGGCTATGATCTCAGACAAAAGCAGCATCCTGGACAGGGAAGGTCCAGCCTGCAGTGCCATCCTGTGAGGGATCAGGTAATTTGAGCTCCCGCCTCTGACAAATGCTGGAGGGAGACCACAGAGCCCGGAGAAGGTAGAAGAGAAAACCCAATCCTGCTGGCCAGATGGTGAATCTCGGGTGGCCCTTCCTGCAGGAGGAGACTTTCAGGCTGAGTGAGGCCACTGTGGCTCCTCCCTGGTGCTTTCCTTGGAGTACCTACCTTGACAGATTTTGGGGAGCTTTAGCGTAAGCTCACCCAACTCAGCCCCTCCAGCCTCACTTTTCCACCTGCTTCGGCTGTGGTGGAGAATAAGGCTTCATCTGGAAGTTCCAGGGCCCCACTTACCACCTGGGGCAGTGCTTCTCCTGAGGGGCTAATTATAACTGTTAAAGGAAAAGAAAGACTCAAACATCTGTCACATTAAATTAACGCTATAAACGATGAAGTTCAGTGAGGAAGGAATGCTGACCTCAAGCCAAACAATAAGCTAAGCTGTGAAAGCAAAGGTAAAGTTACCCGAGTACATTAACTAATCCAGAGAACATACAAATTATAATAAAGTTAAATGGCTTTTGCTGGTATAGAGAAAGTTTGAGTGCTGTGACTAGAAGACAAAACCAACCACAGCATTTCCTTCAGCCAAAGCCTCATTCAGAACCAGGTTCTAACTCTCTCCAATTCCAGGAAGGCTGAGAGAGGTGGAAAAGGTGTATGGAAAACATCTGAAGCTACCAGAAAATGGGTTCCTGAGGTTTGAGGAATGAAGCTATCTGCATACCTCCAACTCTTGGGTTTAAGGGATTCTCTTGCCTTAGTCCCAAGTAGCTGGGACTACAGGCACCCGCCACAACACCCAGCAGTGTTTTTTTGTCAGTGAGAACTAATCTTGGGAGCCAACCGTCAATAACAGTTGTCATTGTTGTTTGGCAGGCCCAGGTCAGGTTCACACCTGGAACGCTTGGTACATGTGGTCAGTGCTGTAACCACTGTACTACAGGCACCGAGCCAAACATTACTTTCTTTTTTCTTTTTTTCTTTTTTTGAGACAGAGTCTCACTATGCCACCCTCGGTAGAATGCAATGACATCACAGCTCACAGCAACCTCAAACTCGAGCTCAAGGGATTCTCTTACCTCAGCCTCCCAAGTAGCTGGGACTATAGGTGCCTGCCACAACACCCGGCTATTCTTTCATTGCAGTTGCCATTGTTGTTTAGCTGGGCTGGGCTGTGTTCAAACCCACCAGCCTCGGTGCGTGGCTAACGCTGTAACCATTGTGCTATGGGCACCGAGTCCCACTGTTTCTTTCTTAACTGGTCATTTACTTCATTACTACTTTATCACAGAAGAATACTATCACATTGACTTTTGAAGAAGGTTCTTGTCAGTTTGCAAATAGTAGGAAAGCAGATAAATTGAAAATTGATTGCTGTCATCACTGCCTGATAAATTGTTCAAAAGTGTCATTGTGGGAATTCCATGTGGAATTGAAGCCAGTGTATTTAAAAGAACTTAAATGTAAATAAATACACACACACAGATGTGTTTAGAAATATATCTTTCTCCTGACAAAAATCACACAAAATAACAATAACTTTACACTAACCCTGGCAATGTCTTTTTAGTAAACAGTAATATTTTTGAATCCTCATATTCTTTTTACTTTACCTATAAGATTATGCTTTTAAATAAAACAAGAAATCACAATTTGAGCATAGCCACCATCATTATGATTGCCTTTTATAATCATTTTTAAAGATACTTCCTTTTCAATAGAACTTACCGAAAGTTACAGAACGCATACTTCAAAAGGTAAAAACTTTGTTGGAAATCTAGAGCTCTACAGCTAATAAGCTCTGTGCCTCTTCTTTGTAAAAGAGATTTGTATTTTCATGTCTGTGTAAACTCTTGCATTTTCATTTCATTTTGTGACTTTCTCTCCTCACAGTTATTTCTATGTCATTTTCTTTCAAAGGCAAAACAGTAAGTAGTTTGGACCAGGGAGGGAAGCATCAAAGGATGGAGATGATCTAAAACAAACAACCAAAAAAAAATGCAATACAAGGTAGAATTCTTCTTAAAATTAAAATTTGTTGGTTCAGAACAAGTTGTCAATATGATATTCTAAACATGTAATCCTGTCATTTCATCACAGCCATTTCCACTGTCTCTGGTAAGAAAAAAAATTCTCTTTCTTCTGAAGGGCTTTATAATGGACAATGTATTTAGCAACATGTCAAGGTGACAGTCAGAAAAGGAGAGACCCCAGACTTGTACAGTTTCCTGTCCTAATAACATAAGGTTCTTTTAGGGGCAAGGGGATTTTTGCATTATAGAAGAATATTGACCAAATTAAATGACATATTTGATTATTTTTTAATAAAAGCCTATTTCAGTGTTTTAGAGAAAATTCGACTCTAGAAAAAATTACAATAATTTTCTTCAGTCAACTAAAACAGAATCACTCATGTTTCGTAACCAGCTCTTACATTATAATAAAGATAATTTGATTTTGGATTTCATCACACGTCACATTTTCTGCTTTTAACATGTAAAACCCAAGCATAGTGAAGGCTGCCTCACCTCTGTGTCATTTTATTTTGTTCTCCTTTGGCAGAAGTCAAGCGAAGTACAGATAAATGGTTATCTACATGCCCAGTGACACACACTAAAACAATACAGATACCTGGCTTTGTGCAGACTGGTAAAATGAACGTCTTGTGAGTAGACTCCAGGTATCTACATTTGGAACTACCTCTTCTTATACACAGAACTCCGTACAGTTTAAGAACATCTGTGTCACTGTTTCATATGCATAATAATGGGAGATGTTAACTATTCTTTTTTTTTTTTTCCTATAGTTTTTGACCAGGCCTGGGTTTGAACCTGCCACCTCTGCTATACGGGACCAGTGCCCTACTCCTTTGAGCTACAGGCACTACCCAACATTGACTATTCTTAAAGTCCTACTTGAACATAGGAAGGGTTACTGTGGTCATAGTCAAAAGCTTTGAAATCTATACTGTTGATAAGATGCTTTGGACAACTCATTCTCTCTGATTCTGTTCCCCTTCCCTAAAATGGGATAACATTACTTTAAAAAAAAAAAAATGGATGAATGCTGAAGTTAAAACACTTAGTACAGTGCTTGGGGCATCAAATATTGCAGGAATCTGAATAATCAAAGTATTATGACTTTGAGTATATGAAGTAGGAGTATATGAAGTAGGGTGACAAATGGAATAGTATCTGCTCACTCAAAATAATTTAACACACCTTGAGTTGTGACTATACGTTAGAGAATTTTTATCTCATCTTGGTAACAATTGTTTATCAGATAAATAAAAGGTAAACTGGTTTGATTAGAGCTACTTGTTTTTAACCAGAGTTTTCCACATTCCTGAATGTGGAAAGTCCTAGCACTCTGGGAGACTGAGGGAGGTTGATTGCTTGAGCATAAGAGTTCAAGGCCAGCCTGTGGCAGGTGCCTGTAATCCCAGCTACTCCAGAGGCTGAGACAAGAGGACTGTACAAGCCCAAGAGTTTAAGGTTGCTGTGTGCTATGACCCATGGCACTCTACCAAGGGTGACAAAGTAAGATTCTGTCTCAACTACAAAAAGAAAATAGTCATCGTTCTTGTGACTTCGACACAATTTGTGTGTGGTTTATCTAGAGAGTGACATATTTTGTTGTCAATGGTATTTTCCACGGAGCTGGGGAAAATGAGACTGATCGGTTAGGTCACATTTTTATGTCGTTCAGTTCATTCAGTGATAAATCCAAATTTGGAGAATGTCAGGCAACATATGGAATAGACCAGGGATCAGGAAACTTTTCCAGAAAAGGGACAGGATATACTTAGTCTACAGGCCATGTTATCTTTATCATATATTCATCTCTGCAATTATACCTCAAAACCACTCCTAGACATTACATAAACCTATGTACATGGCTGAGTTCCAACAATACTTTATTTACATAATGAGGTAGTAAGCCGATTTGTTCCCTTGGCTAATATTTACTAATCCCTGCCACAGACATATAATGTGCCAATAAGCTTTATACATGTGAAAATTTATCATGCTCTATCAATTATAACTGTTTTTTTGTTATTTACCATGCACCTCAAAAGTAAAAATAAATAATACACAATTCTATGCATCTATATTAATAGGCATAGCCAAGTTTTTCAAACAAAAAATTACTTTTTTTAAGAATGTATTTATTTTCAGATTGTGATGCAACAAAAAGTTTGAAAAGTGTTTAGACTTGAATCTAAGAAACCGAGATTATAACCTTTCCTGATGGATTCCACATTCAGGATGAAGGTGGTTGCCCAGGCATACAGATGACCATTTAGTTTCTGTGTCTGTTACTCCTCAAGTCAAATTTATACCATTCCATTAGTTTGAAACACATTTCTCTCCCCTAGGCTTTCTCCTATATTATTTCTAAAATAAAAAAAAAAATAAATAACAAGGTGGAATCATGGCACATGTGAAACAGTTTCAATCAAACCTGTCTAGTCCGTGCACCAGTTCTTGGCTCGGATTGCTGCCAAAATGAGGTCAAATCTCAATTTCAGTTTGTGCCTAAGAGAATCAAGAGTCAAGAGTTTTGTTGGAGCAAACAGTTGATTATTAAGAAGAAACTGGGAGGAGTTACATTATATTAGTGATTTTTTAATTAAATCATAGTTGTGTACATTAATGCAATCATGGGGTACGATGTGCTGGTTTTATATAAAATTTGAAATATTTTCATCAAACTGGTTAACATAGCCTTCATGGCATTTTCTTAGTTACAGTGATTATTGATAACTGTCTACTGAGCAATGTAGTTTGTCATTTAGATGCTTTGACTGCTGTGAATCAAACAAATTGGCTGTGTTGGTAGTTTATCACCATAGCTTTTCGGTGAGTCCCATATAGAATAAAAGTTTGATTGTCTTAACATGTAGGTAAGGTGAATGATAGAAGAAAAGTCTGTCAATCTTAGCATCATAATTCCTAAAGATGGAACAATACACAAATTACCGTATTTGAATTTTCTGAATTTATAATTTGGAGGCCCTTAGAATACCTAAACTTAAGCCACTATGTGGCTTAAGGTTGCCAAACAGCGAATATGTGTCAACATGAAGAGTAAATATAGAGAATCCTGACCATCTTGTTCTATTTTCATTATGTGACACAGCTTTAAATGTAGAACTGAAATAAAATAATGAAGGACATCTCACACTGCTGTGGGTGCCGCACTTAGTGTTTCATTTTTATTATTTATTTATTATTATTCTTTTTTTTTTTTTTTTTTTTGCAGTTTTTGGCCCAGGGCTGGGTTTGAACTCACCACCTTCAGCATATGGGGCCAGCGCCCTACTCCTTGAGCCACAGTTGCCACCCTGCACTTAGTTTTTTACCTCCCCTATCTGTACAAGGGTAACACAGATCACCATAAGAATTGTGGATTAGCCTGAAAATATAAATTGGGGGGTTATTGCTGATTAACTGCAAATACTTTATGGAAGTGTATTCACTTGTTTTTCAAAAACTTTTTTGGCCCAATGTCAATTCCACCAATGTTCGCATGATTCTGGTCAAAACGTCTCTGAATATTAGTACCAGAGTTTATATGAGGATCAATTTAGGTACTATATTGGTAACTGATAGCAGAATAATCATTCTTAGAAAGCCACTATCAACATAGAGTCAATAATATATGAAGATAAACATTTTAAAGATACTACTCATGATCAAGGGAACACTTACATGATCCTTTGAAGATTAATCAACCCATCTATAGTCAAGGTTTATCTAATATACTTTACTGGATGTTAAGCTGGTTTCACATTTTTAACCATTTCCCTGATTATCTGTGATTACATTCATTATAAGTTTGCTTCTCTTTTCTATCAGACCATATGCTCATTGTGGAATCATGTCTGATTTATTTTCTCCCATATTAACCTTAATTAGTATAGTGATAGGGACATAAAAGTACTTAATAAACTTAATTTGACTGAGTAGGAGAAACAATCTCAACAATGTGTCACAGGCAAAATAACCAAAGCACTAATTTTATCTACCTATGCATCAATGTGTCTATGCAAATACTACTAGTTTTTCTGTGCATTTTGAACTCTATTAAAAATTTCTAGAGGCTCAGTGCCTGTGGCTCAAATGGATAAGGCGCCAACCACATATACCTGAGCTGGGCCTGCCAAACAACAGTGATGGCTGCAACCAAAACACAGCCAAGTGTTGTGGCTGACGCCTGTAGTCCCAGATACATGGAAGGCGGAGGCAGGAGAATGGCTTGAGCCCAGGAGTTAGAGGTTGCTGTGAGCTGTGATGCCATGGCACTCTACCCAGGGAGACAGCTTGAGGCTCTATCTCAAAAAAAAAAAAAAAATTTCTAGAGGTATAAGGCTTTCTAGGAATGTATACCTTCTATAAAGAAGAGTGTCACTACTGATGTGTTATTGCTATTGTTGGAACCCTTGCAACATGTTCTCTCTTTCTGTCTATGATTGATTTTCAGATAATTTACATAATTATTATTACTAATTTATTCTTTGCTTATTCAGATGCATTTTTCATCACTCATGTACATAACCATTGTTTTCTTTTATATTTAAGACATTACCAACCAGGTACATTATGTGAAAACAGTTTTGAAAACAAACGTTACTTAATATACATACAACAGATGGTGATGATAAAAAACGAATTAGGTAAAAAGAGGAGTGGAAAGATGAAAAGTAGGAAAGGAAGAGGAAAAGGAGGGAAACAAGGAAGAGGCAGAGAAGGCAGAAGAGGAGGAGAAGGAAGCACTTGAGAGCTATTATTTTATTATTTCTCCCAGCTCTAATATTGAGGACAGGGAATACAGAACTGAGGGTGAATGTCAACATGAAATAAATTAGTAAATTAGAAAAGCAGAATTATGTGTTCTGGATTTACTTCCTATACATTATTAGTATTGATTTAAAAATACTAAATGACTTGCTTAATTCTGTATGTTCAATCTAATTAGCAGCCTTCTTATTTTCTTACACAAATGAAGTTAGCCGCTGCCAACAGCTGGGTCTCTCTCCCCACCTGGTTCTGTCTTAAGAATAGTTAGCAGTGTTTCTCTTCTAGTTGTTTCAGCCCTTTGGTGTCTGATCTTGTCTTTCATTGTTTACTTTCCTGCAACAGAGAAGAAATCATAAAATGTATTTAAAAATTCATTTAGAAAAGTCTAAATAAAATGTCATATCACAGGTCATTTTCCCAAAACCTTGAAAATTTTCTATACACATATTTACATTTATATATATTTTTCCTTGTTATAGACAGAAACATCAAAGAATTTAATAGGAACTTTTCCTATGGTTCAGATTCTTTGAAATGAGAATTTCTATTAAGTATAGATCAGTTTTAACTGTTCCGCAGTGTATCATAAAGGTCATATTTATATTTAATGACTTTTAAAAAGCTATCTAAACTCACATTAGTTTATTGAGCTAGGTCTAAGTTAGATAGTGCCTAGAAAATATATATTTATAACTGATTTTCCTTCAATATGTTATTTTTTAATTTTTCTGACTTTTATTTTGATGACAGGTATTTTAAACTATGTATTACAAAGCACAAAAATAATGTTTGATGGTTGTAGTCATATTGTTCTAATGTAGTCATTTATCTTCAGATTTAATTGATGACATTAAAAAAATATGTAATGACCCTAAATTCAGCCAGAGAAAGCAAACTTGTGTCTCTAAATCTCTCACCTCTGAACATCACCACTCGGAGTCTCACGACCTTTGTGTTCAAATATACTTCCTTTTAAAAGTGGCTTGATTACTCTCTTAGCAGTTCTACTTTACTCAAGAAGCTGACCACTCCTTATTGTCTTTTTGCTCTGAGCTGACTTGGCTGCCAGAATCTTGAGTTTGAGGGCTCTAGAATTAAGAGTGGTCATTCTGGAAACTGATCATAGCATATCAGATTTACCAGTTAGGTTATTGTATTTCTCTACAGAAAAGGGATGTACAGATATTCAATATTGTCTCCATAATTACACACTGATTTAAATTTTATTTAATATCTAATGAATAGTCAATAAGCATTCTCTAAGCTTCCAGTATGCTCCATATCTGCTAGTGACCAGGCACATGGAGATGACTAAAGCATGGGCTTTAGGACTAAATAATTAATAATCTAATTCTGAGGTCTGAACTGAGACCTTTGAAACAAATCCTGCTGAAAATCAGTTTCCATACGTAGAGTATTACTGAAATATTTTCTACCTAGACATTTAAATAAGTGTTTGACAGACCTTTATCTAATTGATTATGTTGGTATAAACATATAAACAAACAAAATATTCAATTTTCAGTATTCACCTACTTTAAGGTGTATGTTTTTCCTGTTAATTTTTATGAATGATGAACAATAAATTATACACACATAAAAATATATACACACATTATGTGCATGTGTTTGCATATATTTTTCCTAATTATTTTTTAAACTTTGATAAAAATGTCTTGCTGGATTTCTAGCAGCAGAGCTTAATTACCTTAATTAGACTCAGATCCAACAGTCCAAGGCTGATTGATGGTAAAGTTCTTCACGTGACTAGGCCACATTTTAGGCTTCTAATCAATAAGCAATTAATTATCTCCACCACGAGCTTGGGAGTTGGAGGATATGAGAGAAGGAAAAGGGACAGTTTAAGAGGATTTACCAGAATGACCACTCTACCATATAGATGTATTCACAAACTTTTCCCCCTGTAGATCATTAAGTGGAGGATCATTAAGTGGAAGGAAAAGGGACAGTTTAAGAGGATTTACCAGAATGACCCCTCTACCATATAGATGTATTCACAAACTTTTCCCCCTGTAGATCATTAAGTGGAGGATCAAAGTAGTCAATCATTTTTGTTTTACTTTATGTTATTTTAGGTTTTGTGTGCCTTCCTTGTAGGTCCATGCACGGGACCATACATTGTCGATGTTCTATTAGCATTTGTTGAATTTACTTTGTTATAGTCCTAGTGACATTTTCGAGTTCTGAAATAAAAGCAAAAATGTTTTAGAATTAACTGTGTATGTGCATTTCATTTCAGTCATACAGTATAGTACTGCCAGGGTCCCACCCCAGGGGCAGGGTCCTTAAGACCTGTGGAACCACTAGTGATTGAGGAAACAATAAAGTTAAAAGCAGTGAGAGATAAAGAGATAGGATGCACAGAATCAGATTTTCAAAGGGGTCCACTGCCAGCTTTGGGGGCTTCAATGAATGGCCCTGAGTGTCTGTTCCACCTAGGAACAAACTATTTTTTTTTAAGGCTATTTTCTCATTTAGCCAAAAGGATAAGCTGAGGAAGGGAATAAAATGTCAGCAGTTTCTCTGAGCAAGCATGTTAGTTCTTATTCTATCTGTAATCATTAACTTTATTTTATTTTTCTTCTTTCTTCTTCTTCTTTGCTAGGTTTTGCTGTACATCATAGGCTAAGAATTGAACTTGATTTGATAATGGTTTTGAACAATAAAATATTATGATACAATCATTAACTTTAAAGGTCTGGGCAGCCTTGAGAAATCTGGAACCTAGGCCTTGTGTGGGGGCAGCTTCCTGTCTGTGGTCACGCACACAGATCCCTTGGGGGAGGTTAGATCTCTCTAGTTTCTCTGTGGAATGCATGCAGTAGTGTCAGTTCTCTTTCGAAAAATCAGTGGAAAAGAGGAATTTTTCCCTTCTCTCCCTCAGAGGTGTTTCCTACCATGGTTAGTGTACGAACTCTCTTGCCCATATCTCAGGGCTGGAGCTGTTCCCTTGATCTCTGTCCTGGCCCTTATATAAATCCCCACAATGGGTATTTGCTTTGACTGTTGAGTGGGCAGCAGTCAGCAGGTTAATGCTCCTTCCCAGGCCTTGCACCAACAGTGTTTACAGACTCAGCCAGGGTGTTTGCAAGATGCATCCCTTATAGGCATGGCTTCTAGTAAAAGCAAAAACTGCTCAGACAAGTAATTTAACTGTTCGTTCGAAAGTAAGATAACTAAACTGTTTTCATTCTGCCCTGCTCAGTTTATTTCTCTGTTGTTTCTCTTTTCTGAGGGTGATTTCCCTTGCCAAGAATGGGATCTTCAGACCCCATTCTCCCTGAATAGAACACTGATTTATTAGTAGATCTTTAGTTAGGAATAAGTGAATTGAATTCAGCTACCAATTTCAGAAATAGTCTTCAAAAATGTGTATCTGGAACCTAGGAAAAATAAGATTTTACTTAACAAATCATCTCTCTCTACATGTGCTTTTTACACGGGTTTATAAAAAAAATCAAAGTCTTCTAGAAGCTAAGCCATAAATCTAATACTAAACATTAAGGATTAATGGAATTAAACAGTGTCTGAATATTCTTCTTAACACTCAGTGGTGATGAAAGTATTTCAAAATGTATATAAAAACAGCACACTGTACCTCATGATTGCATTAATGTACATAGTTATGCTATAAGAAATAAAAAATTAAAAAAACACACTTGGTGGTTAAGAATCTGACTGAGAAAACCAGGGAGTAGAAATTGGAAATTTCCTCAAACTGAAATTTTTACTTGAAATCAAATTTAACAAAATTATCTTAGTTTGATCCTCTATTTACTATCATCCTTTTTATTAGCCCCTGTATGGCTATAGAAGTATATTATTTAAGGAAGGTGGCCTCTTCTACCCAGTGCATGAAACACTTTCCCTTCCTCTAAAGTATAAGGTGGTAGCTGTGATTGTGGAGGGAGGCAGGAACCTGAACCCAAGAGAGCAATTAAGGGAAAGGAATAGGGAAGAAGTCTGCTCCCTACCTCTCTCTTCCCTTTCCCACTCATCTGGCTGTGCTTGAATTACTCCAATACTCTCCTAACTGGTGTCCTATTTTTCTTCTTGTTCCTTCATAGTTTATTCTCAGTATGATACCCAGAGTGAGCCTGTCCAAAAGTAAGACAGACCATGTCAGTTTTCTCCTTAAAACCTTGCAATGGTTTTCCATTTAAATTAAGGGTCAAAGTTCTTCCAGTGGTTTGTGAAGTCATGAGTAATTTGCCTCCCTACCCTCCGTTTCCCATCTCCCCCATACACTTTCCGTTCTGCCCTTATATCCCAATACTCCTGCTCAGTCCACTCCAGTCACATTCCTGACTGTGCTTTTTAACTTCAGATTTATTTCTTCCTCAAGGCTTTTGTTCAACTGTTCTCATATAATAATATCTACGTGACCTACTTTCTTGCCAACTTCAAATTGTCCTTTAAGTTCTATCTTGCCATCAAAGTTGAACTGGATACTTGTTTAATATTTCAAGACACACCCATCTTCTCGGCCCAATCTTCTTTACACGTTTTAAACTTTTCTTTCAGTTATTTTTGCAGAGTAACTATCACCTCCTAACTGATTATTCAGTTTTCTAATTTAGTATGCTTTTTCTTTATTGCTTTTTGGTCAATTTCTCCCAGCTGTAATGAGCAGGCTGCAAGGGAACGGTCTTTGTTGCTGAAGTACCTAAAGTATCGAGTAGAAGACTGAGAAATGTTTGCTGAGAAAAAAAATAAAGATGAATGTGAAGACTAAATGTTCCATATTGACCTGATGAAAAGATGTGTGATCTTGGTATTTGGAAAAATAGTTCCTCAAGTCTAAGCCATGAGAAAAGTTGCACCAACTAAGGAATAAGAAAAAAATATTTAATTATTTTTGCTAAACACTCAGAATGTTAGTTGAAGGGCAATGATTGGAAATGATTGTAATATGTGAGTCTTTTTCATATATTTTGTGTACAAATATATATAATCCATTTAAATTATGTTTTATGATTTTATTTGCCTTAATAATTTATTTATGAAATATAATTTCAATGTTTCCAAACTCTAAATATATAGAAATAGCTCAAAATATCATGAGTCTATAAATCAAATGAACAGCAACTAGATTCATTGCCTCATCCTTTAGGCAAGCAGTATAGTTCACTTGTGGTTCCATTCTTTGTTTTTAAGGAAAATGTGTTAACAAAGCCATATTAGGAATGTGCCAGGCAAAGGGAAAAAAAGAAGTTTTAGGGGTTATAATAAGATGCTCACAAATCTTTTTTGCTAAGGAAGGAAGAAGATATCCAGGAAAAGCTACCCAATGTTTTAGGAATAATTCTCAAAATCTGAGTTTGCAACTTCTCAGATTCATGGCCATCTAAGGATTGTTCATTTCTCTTTTTGTCATCAGCTGGCATTACAATTCTACTTCAGTTACAACTTCAGTTTAGAATGAGTTGTTATGGTCAAAAAAAAATCCCTTTGAGAGTTAGAGACGAATTTTACTTCTGGCTCACAGATGTTCTAGCTGAATGATCTTACCCCAGTCATTAAACCAAGTGTCTAATTTCTTTGTACACATATTTATCAATCTATAACTTATACCATATCTGAAGTTAAAATTGTAATGTAATATGAATTGAAATATTTTTCTTTTTAATTTGTAAATATAGTGAGCCCATAAAAGTTGTATATCTTTATAAGGTACAAGTGATGTTTTGATAATGGATTCATATGTTAAATATTTTCACATTTTACATTAAAAAATTAAATTCCTTGATATAACAGAGAAGCAATCTGTCAGTTTTATATAAATTTCATCAGAACTATTAAATGTGTATAAAATTATTTAAATATATATGTATCCTTCTGTTGATTTATGAACAAATAGAGAAATCTCATGATTTTTAAAGATTATTTAGCAAATTATTTGAATAGGAAGAAAGTTGTAGAGAAATGAAGAGTTATTGGAAGGGGTGAACACATAGTTTATGTTTTGAGATAATGGTGTTTAATTTTGGCTAATTCATGGCTAAAAAACTAATTACTCTCCATTGAAATTTCTACATTCTTTATAGCTTTCCCTGAGCCTTTCACTACATAAATTAAGTTAGAATTGACTGTTGCTGCTTTGTTGCTAATGATAGACAATAGTGAGATTCTCATCTATTCAAATGTATAACTTAGAAACTATATATTTCTGGCAAATTATAGCTCAAGAATAGGCTCGAGTTCTTATAAATCTGAATTATAATCAATTGCTGGTAATGAATATGACATAAGTGACATAAGGACCAAACCCTTGCACCTGTTAATCAATACATCCTTCCATTGTATGTACTCATAAGAAGTAAAAATGTAGTCAGTCATCAGTTGTGAATTCAGAACTGCTGTGGAGTTTGACTATGAGAAGTGTTGGTATATGGATTAAATGTCAATGTTAGGCAATGATAGCATGCGAATATTTTTATATACAGAACTGTGTGCATTTCAGTAATTGTGCAAATTCTTGTTTTCTTCTAGTTTCTTAGCAATATATCCTGGTGTCTGTGGATACGTGAGATTTTGAGATAATATTACATTCCATTTGCAGCTAGCTGGTTACATTTTGGGGAAGTTTTAATGAAGAACGTAGTAAAAAAAAAAACGGTAAATAGTTTTCTATGTGATTTCGTACATAGTTTTTCTGTAAGTTGAAGGAAGGTGGACTGTTTATAAAACAGGATAAAATTAGTTGAAAGTGAACCCCAAACACGTAATGATATGAGCTATTATGAAGCAGCCGTATTAATAAGGTAAGCTCGGCTGCTTTTCCTCTCATATCACCTTTGAATTGTTCTTGAGGCATTGCTTATTCTCTAGACAGCATTGCCAATACAGTTTCCCTAAGTGTGAGGCCTGCCTGTCAACTCCCTCGCTCTGTTTTTCTAACTGTTTGAAGAGTAATTACTCCCCAGAGGTTGTAGCATGCCCTGTGCAATATGTGCTGAGCAATCTAACCAGATATTCTGATAGACCTCAGCCTGGTCTCCTGCCAACTCAAACAGTAGAAGGATTTTTGGCTCCTAAAATAATTTAGGTGCACAAAGCCAAGAAAGAGCTTCTGAACACATTCCTTTGATTTTGGAATTTAAAAGCAGTAGGTTCCTTGAACAGAAGAGTTTACTTTACAAGAGAGAACTAACAAGTACTGACTAAGATTTATCTTTTCATTTTCCTAGGTAATCCAGGCTATTGGAGATAAGCATTTTCAAATTGTAGCAGTCCTGCTGCTCTGAGCTGGGCCATTTTGCTGAACAGGGAGACAATTTATGCAACTTAATATGGCAGGCCAGCTCAAATTTTTCTGCCATGCATCCGTCAACCTTTAACCTTTGGTAACATAAAAAATGTATAAAAATGTGTTTTTGAAAAATATGGCAATGTAATGCATAATTTCATTAAATATGTATAAAAAAGTACAGAACCAGATAAATTGAAGAAATAATTATCTGAAAATCAGTGAATGTGTTTGATTTTTTGATTACTATATAAGTAGTACATGTACTACACTGTTTTTCAAAAATTCGTGACAACTCAATATTAATTTAACATACTAAAATATCACATAGGTTTAATCAGGAACATAAATATGTCTTATTAAATTGTTATTATGTTATTTTAATATTGTTTTGCTTGATGTTGGCTCCTTACAAGGTCGGGCAATAACAAAATATCATCCTAGAAAAAGTGCTACATACCTCATTGTTGAATAGCATATTATCTTTGAAATACACCCTTTGGAAAGCTGCACTGATATCAGCACGTAGTCCACCCTTCAAAACACTTTTACTAGGATGAGTTCCCAAATTTAATTGTCCAACCTCATAAGATACTTTTTAAGAAGGATACCTTACACACCTCATTGAAGAGAAGGAAATTCCATGAGGAAGGAGGAAAATACTCTATTTCATTATCTTTTTATTATCATTAATGAAAAGTTACACAAAGTGAAAGTGGACACTCTCATGACTATTTTCCTACTGAGCTCAAAACCCAGTAGGGTAAGTAGCATACAATTTTAAAAAGAAGAAGACTGCAAAATAGTAATAAAAAGTACTTTTTTATCCCATAAATTTTTAGCCCATAGTGGAAATTAAACCCAATGTTTCATATGTCCCATGTTATTAACAAAGTTGGAATATCTATAAATGAATCATAATTTTTAAATGATATATGGATAAGGAGATAATTCTATGTCTATTCATGTTAAGAAACAATCACTTATTAGACAACATTTTATTGAATTTTCACTAAATGTACTACAGTTTTATGCCCAAAGATGACAGGAGTAGCAATGGATACAAAGTGTCTGCTCTTATGTACTCTTCTTTGTACAGGAAAGCGTAGGTGTGTTCCAGCCCTCTTTCCTCTATAATGTTGGAGTCTTCTACTCAGGCTGTTTCTCCTCACCACGTTAAGTGATTACAAGCACCCTGCACAGGGCAGATGGAGGGAAGTCCATCTTCCTCATTAGTCTCCCAGAAAATTAGACTGGCTGAAAATAGTAGTTTACTCAAAGGAAGGATACTTAACCAATTATTTTCTGTTATCTCTTTGACCAGAAGTGTGTTTCTGGGTATAATGACTATAAAATATAAAACAACGTTGCCTTTAGAAAAAAAGAATGAAGCATTTAAGCAACATTGGATATGGCATTTAACTATCATATGTTCAGCTATCCACCTCCCTTTCAAGCAGTCTTTATGACTTGGGTTACACTGTGACTCTGTTTTGAGAGAGAATCTTTATTGGTCTGAGCCAATTATGGTACTCCATCTGTCTCACCAATGATAGTGCAGAAGTCTTGGCTTAAGAAATCAACATATGGCATTCCTTTCTGATTATTATTGGTCCACAAATATGCTGATAGTCTGTGTCAGCTCGGTCAGACTAAAGGAAAGGGTTTCTATTCCATTATTAAATTCACAGTCCTCTTTGCTCCACTAAATGGGAAGAGGAACCATGTCTTTGCTGATGTTGGCAGCTACTTATCAGTCATGAGTAAAGCCAGCTGAAAGTAAGAACAGAATCACAGAGTCTGTATTTCACCCATTGTTTAGTGTCATATCACTTGTGAAAAAATGAATTTTCTCAACCTACACCCCTTTAACTTGGGTTCTCAGTGACTTGAAGTGAAGCTATCACCAAGTGCTACTGCAGACACTTTATCTGAACCCAACTCTATCTAACTCCAAATATAATTCTTTTTGTGTTGTTTGAAATAAATTGAACACATATGCAGTGACGTTTTGAGTCAGCTAATTTTAATTCTATATGCTATAGCTTATTAGGTTCTGCTTTCATATTGGCCAGATAATTGACTTATCATGTAGATACGTGGAAAACATCAATAAAGGCATCAGTACCTTGCTACTTAGGGAACCTGACTAAATTGAAGAAGTGATTTGGAAAATCTAACCAAGATCTCAATGATAACTCATACTCAAAGCAATCAAAATTTTTTTTATAAATTTGTACTACTATGAACAATGTTTCAGATTATTGTTTATTTTGACCCTGAGTTCTTGCTGCTCATTTTTCATTTCATGAATTATATACTTGCAAATGAGTTTTGAGATTGTAATTTGTTTCGACAATGACGAAAAGGCACCATTTGTACATCTTTTTAAATATCAAAAATTACATATATATGTCTGTATGTGTGTGTAACTAGAGCCTCAAGGAAAGTTAGTTGAAGAAAAGAAGGGGGTATGAATAAATTGATTCAAAGAATTTTATTAACACCTCGTCATCAGAAATATACTACAGGCTTTCTAAATATTGTGATTGATTCAGGAAAAGTTTATCAGGTAAGAAATTTATGAACACTAATCAGAATGGAAACATAAAATTAAACTTATTGAAGTTGCAAGTTTAATTTTAGCAGATAAAAAAAATTGAAACTCATATTGATACTCAGATGGTAAGTGCTGAGTAACATAAAAGAGGAGAGAGAGAGAACTTGATTACTCTGGAGAAGGAAAATGTGTTTGTTCAATAGAACGAATGAGTTCAGCCAATTTAAGGCACATGGACAGGGAAGCAAAACGCAAAGCAGAAATAAGGGATCTACAGGAGGCTGCAATTTTTGTGGATGTGGGTGTGTGTAAGACAACAAAAGTCATGTGAGCTAAAACCAAAGGCAATATTTTTAATAAATGTGAGAGATGCCATACGTGAGACTCGGGTCTCTAACCGGACAACATTCTTTTTGGTTTTGGCAATGCTGTCAGTCTTTCGTTGATGACAGTGACAGAATAAAAAAGTCACCTGAATTGCATTAAATAACATGGTGGAGAAAATAGTTTTGGTTAGAGAAGTTTGGGGAAAAGTATTTGGAAAGAAATTGTGTCATAAACAAAATAACTCATAAGGGAGTATTTTGCGTTGTAAATACAATACAAAACCAAAGAGACTAAAGTGAAGTTTTGAGAAACTTTTACACGTAAGTTTCATTTCCTTCTGAGGTTGTCATAGTAAGTTTCAATAATGAACTAAATGGCTTTGGGCCAAGGTTGTGAAAGTTGCCTTTGGCGGAGTATCATCACTGCAGAGAAGGGAACACAGTAGTGCCTCTTGTCCTTGGGAAATAGTTCCAACCCCCCAGTGGATATTTCAAACTTCACATAGTATTGAACCCTATATATGCTAGGTTTTCCCTGTACATCTATACTAACTTAAGATAAAGTTTTATTTTTAAATAAGTACCATTAAGGAGTTAACAGTATTGGTGGTGCCTGTAGCTCAAGTGGCTAAGGCGCCAGCCACATACACCAGAGCTGTCGGGTTTGAATCCAGCTGGGCCTGCCACTAAAACAAAAAGAAGTTAACAGTAACAGTGAATAATAAAATAGAACAAATGCAACAATATCCTCGCAACACTATTCTCCCACTTTGGGGTCCTGTGATACAGTGACAAGTTGACCTGGTAACTGAGATGGTTACTAAGTGCTCACAGGCAGGTAAAACAGTGAAAATACACTGAATAAAGAGGCAGTTCTCTTTCTCTCCTACGTAGTCCAAGGATAAGAAGTTAAGGCTGATGGCTCCACGTGCCAGGAGTCCAGGCTCTTACTCTCTTTTTGATATTCTATCTTTCTAACTTCACTCATGATGTTAGCATTCTCCTACAGCTTGTGCCATCATTTCTAATCTAATAACAATAGATGAGCCCCTGGGAGGCCCAACAGTGCCTTCTAAAGTTCTGTGGGGCAATAAATTTCCTTTATTAAATTGGGTTATGTTTAGTTGTGTTTCTTTTATTTGCAGTTGAACAAATTCTAACTCCTTGAGGTTCTCAATCATCTATAAGAAAACTTCTAAGCTTAGAAACCTGAACTATTAAACATGCTTGTAATCAGATCACAGCTGGGCCTGCTGTCCTGATTCCTAGGATCCCTTGTCACGTATTTAGGGTTCCGGTAACACAGGAACACAACAAAACATCCAGAATGTCCCATCAATATCATGGTGCTTCTCTCATCTCTGCTGTTCCTCTCTGTTCGTGCTCACAATGCCCTCTTTTCCAAGCCTGCATTTAGCTCTTTATCTTCCAATCATCATCTGAGATTGAGCTCAGAAATCGCTTTCTTCATGAATCTTTCCTTGTTTATCTTGAAAGCAGAGTATCCTTATTCTTTCTCGCAATAACAACCCAGGTATCTTAATCCTTGCACTTATTGTTGCTTGCTATGATTATTTACTCAATGACTATAGATTATGGACTGTAATGACTCATATTCACTGTTAAGTTTCCCTACCCTAACATACATACACAAATTCTATTTTTTTCTCTTCTAGAGACAGAGTTTCACTTTATCACCCTCAGTAGGGTGCCATGGTGTCACAGCTCACAGCAACCTCCAACTACTGGGCTTAAGCAATTCTTAAGCCTCCCAAGTAACTGGGACCACAGGCACCCACCACAACACCTGGCTATTTTTTGGTTGCAGTTTGGCCGGGGCTGGGTTAGAACCCACCACCCTCAGTACATGGGGCCGGTGTCCTACCCACTGAGTCACAGGCGCTGCCCAATTCTATTTTGTTTTTTTAAGAGAGGGTCTTGCTGTATCACTCAGGCCAGACTGCAGTATAATTGCAGTGTGCAATTATACCTCATTGCAGCTTTGATTATTGGGCTCAAGTTATCCTACCGCCTGAGGTTCTTGAGTACCTGGTACAACTATCATGCTTGGTTAGAGATAGGGGGCTCATTATGTGACTCAGGCTGGTCTCGAACTCTTGGATTCAAGTGAACTTTCACAGAAGCCTCCCAAAGAGCTGGGATTACAGAAGTGAGTTACTGCATTGGGACCCCTAATACACATTCTGTTACGAAGTAGAAGTTTAACAAAAACTATTGAATAAATGAACTAGTTAATGAGAATACAGGCATCAAAACTGCTGATTTCATTACCCTCTCTGCTATAGTTGTTTTGAGAATGAAAATATCAGGTTGAAAACCCAAAGACCAGAATTGAGTTTGGCTTTACAACTTGCAAGTTTTTTTTTTTTTTTCTTTTTGGTTGGGGCCGGGTTTGAACCCATCACCTCTGGTATATGGGGTTGGTCGCCCTACTCCTTTGAGCCATAGGTGCTGCCCACAACTTGTAAGTTTTTATCTAAAGCCATTGTGTCAGTTGTGCTTGTGTTTGTATAACAGGAAACGTTCCTGTGTAAATGAGTGCTCCTGGTTTCCCTTTCTGCCCCCTACCCCCTTGTCCTTTCCCATTGAAAGGCAACTAATGTGGGGAGTGAGGTTGGAAAGGAAATGGGTCATTTACACGTTCAGTTCCATCCCTTCCTGTGTTCACTTTCAGATGTGCCAAACTACCATAAGTTGTTCAGGTTGGCTTTTAGTTACACGCTACAATAGTCTGTCTTTTTAGAGACAGTCTTGAAATTTACCCAGCTATTATAGTGACTATGTACACAATTATGTATAATTTAGTGGTGAAGTATTAACAAGCTCAATTAGCCACAGACCAAAGGCTCTCCTTCCAATGGCTCTATCAGTAGGCAGATGCAGCAGATCCAATGTTTTAATTTCATCTCATGTGTCTTAGTTCATTCAGGCTGGGGTAACAAAATCACATAAACTGGGCAGCTTATAAATGCCTGAAATGCTAAGGCAGTGGGCCCTAAGGGGAGATGCAGCATACCCCAACAACGACCCCCCACCCTTCTCTTCTCTTAAAGAAGGAAGCAAAAAGCAAGAATTGAGAGGGGTGAGATAATGGGGCAAGGACTGGGAAAATAGGACGAGGCTGGCTCAGTGGCCGACACCACAGAGGCCTACTTACTAACCAGATAGTTCTTGTTCTTAAAATATATTTTTGCTTAGCTAGTTGACCAATATATGCCAGTAACAAGTGCCACAAAACTGCTTCTGTATACATCGGATTGTGAAATCTGGGAGCTTGTTTTGCTTGCTTGCTAATAGTTATTCTTAGCCCCGTAAGTTAACCTATATAAACTCTGTCCTCAGGCTGGATGCTGCTACCCCTTTCTGATTTTTCATCAGAGGTAGCCGGCTGGTTAGTCTTAAATAAACTGACTTCTATCAGCCTTTTCAATTTGTCTGGTGGTCTTAAAATCGTATGCACCATAATAATGCATTTCCCACAGGCCTGGAGGCTGGGAACTCTGAGATCAAGGTGCAGGTGAATTTAGTGTCTGGTGAGAGTCCCACTTTCTTGTTTATATATGGCAGTAACCAGCTATGTGCTTACATAGTCCAAGAGACCAGGCAGCTCTCTGGGGCCTGTATTTTAAGGACACTAATCAGAATCTCAGGGTCAATTTATCACCCAGAGGCTCCACTTCCTAAAACGATCATGCTGATGATCAGATTTCAACACGCCACTTTGAGAGGCCACCATCGTTCAAGCCAGACCACTGTGTCCATCTTTAACATACTCCATTCAAGTATGAGCGAGAGAGATCCACTGCCAGTAATCTCAATCTTCTCTAAATTAGCGAAAGAATTCATGCCCTGAATTCAGAAATTTTAATTGCATGTACCTGACATTATTTCTTATGACAATTTAAAGAATGATACAGATTTCATAACCTCATAAAATTAGAGTCTGGAGAAAATTAGTGTCCTTCCAAACATCTGAATTATATAACAGTAAAAATATTGCTTCACTAATTGAACTAATCACCAGAGTCATTAGGAAATGCCTAATAACTAAAAAATTCTTTATATACAATAGAAATAATCAAACCTTCTGGAAAAAAATAGTATTCCAATATTCTTATTTTTGTTTAGGCTACCCAGGTGATTTTCATTGTCAGCAATTTTACCAAAGTTCAGAAACAACTAATTCAATGCCCCATCATGGCTAACATTTGAAATAACTAATAATTGATAATGCCACCAGCATTATCAGAAAACATGCAGGACTTTGACAATCTGTGATGAGTTAGTGAGCCTCAAACTTTCACACACATACACAACATACACACAGTTATGATAAAGATTGTTGTAGTCAGAGACATTTGGAAATATTAGAAAAAGTCAAAGTTAAAAAGTATCATTAGGCTCAGCGCCTGTGGCTCAAGTGGCTAAGGCGCCAGCCACATGCACCTAAGGTGG
>NW_003852396.1:64556314-64609684 GCF_000181295.1 Otolemur garnettii | reverse complement strand
GTGGCGGGCGCCTGTGGTCCCAGCTACTTCAGAGGCAGAGGCAGGAGAATCGCTTGAGCCCAGGAGTTGGAGGTTGCTGTGAGCTGTGATGCCACAGTACTCTACACAGGGGGACAGCTTGAGGCTCTGTCTCCAAAAAAAAAAAAAAAAGTATCATTAGATTTACTAGAGATTCCATATCCTGGGGTACATTGTTATTCACTGAAAAGCTGATTAGTGAATCACCCCTTTACATTTTATCCTATTTAATTAGAACATCTTTTGAGAAATACTGAGTTTATATATGTAAAAATGGACTTTGAATTATAAATATAAATAAATGTTATAATATGATATAACATTATTATATAATTATAAATTATGTTTATAGTCATTCAACTCGAGTGTCCACATGAATATTTTACATGTATACATGTATAATAGTTGTATTTATTCATGTATAATAGTTGTACAATAGGTGTTCACATATACCATGCAATGATACAATCAAAATGATTGGGACTCAGTCACCTCAAATACTAATCATTTCTTTTCTTTTCTTTTTCTTTTTTTCTTTTTTGAAACAGAGTCTTACTTTGTCACCCTCAGTAGAGTGCTGTAGCATCATAGCTCACAGCAACCTCAAAGTCATGGGCTTCAGTGATCTTCTTGCCTCAGCTTCTTGTAGCTTGGACTGCAGGCACCTGCCACAACTCCCAGCTGTTTTTCAGAGACAGGGTCTCTCACTCTGGCTCAGGCTGGTCTTGAACTCATGAGCTCAAGTGATCTGCCCTCCTCCGCCTTCCAAGTGCTGGGATTACAGGCGTGAGCCACCACATCCAGCCTTATCTTTTCTTCATTTTAAGAACATTATAATTCTTTGCTAGCTATTTTGAAATTTACAATAAATTTTGTTAACAATAATTTTCCTACGAAATTATCAAACACTCGAATTTACTCCTCCGATTTGATTATATTTTTATACCATTTAAGCAACTTCTCTTCATCCTTGTCTTCCC
The DNA here is from genome assembly GCF_000181295.1 of Otolemur garnettii. Taxonomy (NCBI): domain Eukaryota; kingdom Metazoa; phylum Chordata; class Mammalia; order Primates; family Galagidae; genus Otolemur; species Otolemur garnettii. The sequence continues at coordinate 64,608,686 of NW_003852396.1, read as the reverse complement.
ACTTTCTTTCCCAGCCACTGGTAATGACCATTCTACTCTCTATTTCCATGACATCCACTATGTTCCCTTCCACATGGGAGTAAGAACCTGTAATGTTTGTCTCTCTGTGCTAATTTCATTTAAAACAATGACCTCCAGTGCCATCCATGTCGTTGTAAATAACAGGATTTTATTCTTTTCAGTGACTGAATAATATCCCACTGTGTATATAAACCACTGTTTCTCTATCCATTTATTCCAAAATGGACACTTAGATCAATTCCCCATCTTTGCTCTTGTAAGTGCTGCAAGAAACACAGGAGTGTAGATAGCTCTTTGATGTACTCATTTTCTTTCTCTTGAATATATACCCAACCATGGGAGCGCTGTATTTTAAGATAGTTCTGATTTTAGTGTTGAGGAACCTCCACACTGTTTTTCATAATGGTTGTTCTACTTTATATGCCCACCAAGAGAGTGCCAATGTTCTCATTCTCCATACCTTTGCCAATATTTATTATTTTTCATCTTTTTAATAAAAGCAATTTTAACTGGGATGAAATGAGATCTCATTGTGTTTTGATTTGCATTACCCTGATTAGTGATGAACCTTTTTTTCATGTACCTGTTGGCCCTTTATATGTCTTCTTTTGAGAAATGTCTATTCAGATCATACCTTTTGCCTATTTTTTATTTTTATTTTATTTTTTAGAGACAGAGGCTCACTTTATTGCCCTTGGAAGAGTGCCATGGTGTCACAGCTTACAGCAACCTTCAACTCCTGGGCTTAGGTGAGCCTCTTGCCTCAGTCTCCTGAGTAGCTGGGATTACAGGAGCCTGCCACAAGGCCTGGCAATTTTTTTTTTTTTTTTTTTGCAGTTTGGCCGGGACGGGTTCAAACCCGCCACTCTCAGTATATGGGGCCAGCACCCTATCTACTGAGCCACAGGTGCTGCCCCTTTTGCCTATTGTTTAATTGGGTGATTTGTTTTTTGCTATTGAGTTGTTTTTCTTTTATATACTTATTATTAACAGTCTGTCAGGTGGATAGTTTGCAAATATTTTCTTCCATTATGCATGTTGTCTCTTCCCTTTATTGATTGTTTCCTTTTTAAAACAGAATTTTTAGCCTGATGTAATCCATGTTGTCTATTTTTGCTTTCTTCTAGGATCTTAGTAACATATAACAGTAGTACTCACCATATTCTAAATATATAGAATGTGCTAGCATTGGGGCAAGAAATTATGGTTATTATTTATTAGGGTCATAGAATACATTAACATTTTACCAATGGAAATAGAACCTGAAGAAATAATATAATTAACTTTTTAATTTAAGATGCTGTTTATTGTACAATATACTGTCCTATAAATATCTTGCTTTTGCATAGGTTATGATATGTAAATTATTCACAGTAATTATCTTAAAAGTCCCACTTTTGCAAAACTACAATGTGAAAGAAACAAAGCATGAGACAAATAAGGCTTTCGAAAACCTATAGGTTCCCAGATTCATGTAGGTGTGTCATCCAATGCTTTATCCTTGGTGTTGGAAGAGGCAGAAATCTAAAAACTTCTCGTGGAAACTTACATTGGGACCAGAACCAGGGTAAAGTGTATTGTCTTTTCTCTTTTATATTTTAATATATATTTACTGAATAAAAGAAAATGATTATAAGGAAGCAATTCTTGAAAATCTCTAGACAAATTGGTACTAACTGATAAAGAATGATGATACGAAATGTAGGTACTTTAGTGCCCATGAAACTGAAGAAAAAATATTTTCAGATTTCTGCAAAGGTAGGGTTTCATGAGCAAAGAACACTCATTGAAAGGTCAAATCTTAGAAAATAAAGCAAGATTGAATAACCTAGAAAATCTTTAAAGAGATCAAAGATTTACCACACCAGAGCTATGCATTTATATTTCCAGGAAGATAACACCTGGAGCCATAGGAGTGTATACTAGGGACTTGTCTTTCATTTTCCAAGAGAATATTCTTAGTTAACATTAGGGAGGATTTTTCAACCTCTCTCATGATGGAAGGTGTAGGTTTTATTATTTTAGTGGCAGTAATGAGATTCTTGGATTTGTCAGTCCAGATCCTGTTTATACTGGCAGTTTAATTTCGAGCTAGTCGGAAATATAACTTTGGAGACAATTACTGGAAATAAAGAAAAAAATTAATGTAAATAATTTTTTCTAATAAAATGTGATTCTAAGATCTTACATATATCTACATAGTGGATGACCATCATTATCAAGTTTACCTTTCTTCATTTTTAAATTATCTCTTATTTTTCTAATTTCTTTATAACCAGTTCAATTCATTTCAATTGAGTGCTCAACAAAGAATATTGTTCTACATAGTATGTGACTTTTTATGTTGTTAAACTAATTTTGTGGATCCTATATCACAAATGAAACTGTGTCATTATTCTCTAGGGTTCAAGGCAATGCATCAGTTTATCTGGGATCAAAGTGCTTTTTAAGTAGTGTATGAGATTGCCATGCTAAGATACCACTACTCTTTCAGAAGGTACATTATAACCAAACAAGGTGCCTCTTTTCCAAGTAGCCCTACAAACATTGCATCTGGAACATAAAAGATGATAGCTTTTACGTTGTAAAACTGCTCACTTACCATTAAATTTAAAGGTGATTCAGGAGACAATAATCCACGTTCTTAGTAAGAGAACCTACTGAATGAAAATTATAAAGAAAAAGGAAGAAGTAAAAGGCTAAACAGAGATGCTAAAGACTATATTGAAAAGACTATATTGATTTATCACTACATGGAAAGTGAGAAATCTCTAAGAAAATTTCAGAATAAGTAGTAATAGGACTTTCCCATTACTTGGTGAAAAGGCAAGGATGCATTATCCTGATGAAACGTTATTGACATGTATAATTTACAATCTGTCAACTTTGAGCCATTTGCTAAATATTTCCTACTTGAGGGTTTTGTCCTCTTAATGATTTTCAGAATCTCTTATTCCTGCAATTCCTACAACCTCTGAGTCTCTTTCTACAATCCCTCTTCTAATGTTCTAGAAAACACTGTTTTATAAATTTGTTGTAGTTCTATCATACCTAGAACTCATGTGATTTCCTCTGTAACTGATAGGATGGCAGAATATGGAGAAGACTTTTGAGGAACACTCAGTCGTTGATCTGGCACAGTGTACCAGCCCAGAAGACATACATAGTTTTTCATCTGCCAGCAGACAACCTCAAGGAATCTCTGCTAAAGTTTTCTATTATTTGCCAAATTCAGGTTTTTTTCAGTCTAAAACTTTATAGCAACAAAGTAAAATATCATAATAATGCCTTGAGTTACTTTCATCTGCCTAACATCAACTTTTACAAATTGTCTTTGAGATCACCAGACATCCTGTCCAATGAATGCACTTTCATAGGTGGATCAAATTTTTCTCCACTTTGTCTTCTTCAGCTATAAATATTTATTAATGACTATTTCTTAAATCTGAAATTGACATCAAATGATTCCTTAGCAGGTAGACAAGGGCATTTGAACCCTGGAGCTTGGTGTATCGAGGGTGACCAGATTTTAACATCTGTAAAGCGGGACAACATGGTGGGGGGCGGAGCGGGGGCGCGGGGCAGGGGACGGTGCAGGGCAGGGCCTGACAACAAGGCAAACTTTGATAAGCAGTTCTCGATAATCACTTCTCAGCAATTATTTATTACAGTTTAACATTATAAAATTAACAGAAATAATATAAAACTCATATTCTGTCAAAATAGCCATATGGCGGCTGAAAACCGTATATTCCCTTCTTGTTCTCCAGAGCGTTCCTGCATTCTTTCCAAAATGCTGCAGGTCGCGGGACAAATTGTTGAAAAGCGGGACTGTCCTGCCAAAATTGGGACGTCTGGTCACCCTATGTATCTATCGGTGTATTTTATGACATTGGATTTTATTGAATAAACAGTATACATTCATGTTGATTGTGGATTTCTTTCATATTAACAAAAATAAATACATGGAGCTCTGGGACTGTAGAACTGATGTCAGTTTAACCTGGCCTCATGAAATAGTCTCAGAGATTTTAGGGTTCCTGACCACAAGCTAAATATTTAAGGGGTATTTAAAAGCCATCATCTTTTATGTTCCAGATGTAATGTCTGTGGGGCTTCTAGGGAAGAGGCACTTTCTTCTTTTCAGAGAAAACACTTCCTTGATGGGAACATGATTAAATAGCCTCAATAGTGGTGTGAGGTCAGTGCAGCGACTATAACGCATTTCTCCAATTCCCTTCCCCAATTTCAAGACATGAAAAAAAAAATTCCGTGGTACTCCTGCTTTATGCTGTCTGCAATAGTAGCAGAGATTGTCTAGAGTCTGAATTACTTTCCCTCAAAGTGCTCAGCTTCTAAATGCCCCGAGTCCAGGGAACAAAGCAGCTATTGCATCCATTGCTTCTCTGTAACCATCATCACTCAATTACATGGTAATTTCAGCTTCAACACCATCTAATTGTTTTATTAGCAAACTTCTGAACCCATACAGCTCAGTTTTGGTGAATTTCATCTGTTATTGGGAGGTTACTATGCTACCTATCATAAAAGTACATAAACTGTCTCTTGTGATGTATCATATAGTGTGCTACGGAACACCAAACCTCCCTCCCAATTTTTTTCCCATATGGGACATAGGTGCAGCCAATTACTGAGTCATGTGTTTTAAGTGCTGCCCTCGCCTCTCCTGATTGTGTTAACCTGAGAATTAGGAATCAGATTTTAGAATCAGATTTTAAAATCAAATTTCTTTACCATTTTATAAAACATCCTTGACATTTTTGACATTGCAAAACCTCAGGTCATCTTAAAAATGTTTATTTTATTTTATTCATTCATTCTTTCTTTCTTTCTTCTTCTTCTTTTTTTTTTTCATGCATCCACACTTCTGGCATCTCCAGTAGTTTAGGAAGCCTTATAGTTTAGGCTACTTGATTATGCTTTTTAAAATAGTTCTTGTCCATTTTGGTCTCGTTAACAAATTATCCGCATCGACCTCTCCCTTCCCCTTACCTCATTAGGATTATAGTTAACTTTCTTCATTTTTAGGCTTGTTCCCCATTTTTAACAATTTCCAAAATATCTTACCCCCTATTTCCTGCCTCTGCCATTTTAGTAGCTTGGGGTTTCTTTGGAATTACAAAGCAAATTCCCACTGACACCTGGCATATCACTTAAGGTGTCTCAATCAATGGCCCTTGTCCCTAGCTGTTGAAGGGAATCTTTCACCATTTTCTGAACCACTCCTACCTTAGAAAGTAATTTCAGTAACTCTTCTGAATGACAATATATAAACAGAACACACACTGTTCCCAGATGAGCAGTGATTTAACTTACACATATCTGTGGTTTATCTTTACAAACCTATCCCAGTCTAGGTCTTTAAACTCTTAGATTGTCCTCCTAAAACACTGTTCATCCTGAAAATGAAAATAACTTTACAGTTTAGAACAAATTCTTTCTTTTTGCTCCTTGAGATCTGCTACACTGTCTTGTATCAATAGGATGTTTCAGGAATATTAGAAGATGTATTCCCCAGGGATTGAAGGATCACCTCTGCAACTCTTTTCTGTTTCTGAATTTTTGTCCTGAATTATTCTTCTACTTGAAAGATAATACTTTTTCACTGCTTGCCATAACATTTTGAGTTGTATTCTAGGGGTGAAAACATCAAGTTGAGGATAGAAGGATCCTGTTATAATGCAGGAATCTGATGATATTAGTTATTAAAGTCTTCTCTTTTTAGGGAAAGGCTTCAGCCTCAGGCTGTCAGGATCTAAGCCTGAATCAACCACCTTAAAATATATGTTTTTAGGTGGTTCTGTTCTCAGTTAATTTCGTAGAAGTTACCAAAAGAAAGAAAGAAAGAAAAAAAGAAAGAAAAACAAACACCATATTTGTGGCAAATGCTATCAGAACTCCTAGAAACTTGGCAATCTTATCCAAAAATTTCAGCTCTTTGAGTGATCTTTGATGATGCTGAATTCTGGTTACATGTTACAAAATTACTAGTTGTTATTAGAAACAAATCAAGAAATCTGATATGGGCTTACTTAATGACATGCTCAACTTATATAATACACTGTGACAGCATTGTTGGAGTTTGTTGGGTAAAACCTGATGGGTTGAAACCCATGTATTGATGACCAGGCTTTTAACATCTCTATTACCTAATTTTGCATGATTATGCTCCTTGTATTTGAAGTCTATATCTGTACCAAGACCAGACAACTTTTCTTCTAATATTCCCTCAGATATAATTTCCCTGGGTCTTTTTTTTTTTTTTTTCATTTTCCTCTTCTCTCTCAAACACACCTATGATTTTTATGTTTGTTCACTTTACTAACCCCATATTTATGGATACACAACCATCCTTTTTGATCCTTTTTCTTAATGTTTGATGGACTGGGTTAATTTGAAATCTTTGCTTTCAATCTATGAAGTTTTTTTTTTGGATGGGATCTTTTCTGTTGTTAAATTTTTCTACTACTTTTGAAATTCCCTAAATGACTCTTTTCTTTCTCAAAGTCATGTTATATTTTTTCAATATTATCTCTTGCCTCAGTTATTTTTTCATTCATATCCTGAATTTGTGTCTGTGTTTTAAACTTTCTCATCAATCTCATTTATCTTACTTGTGATCTATACTCTGAATTCCATACCTGAAATTTCAACAATTTCCTTTTGGTTGGAGTTGATTGCTGGAGAGCTAGCATGATCCTTGGGGCATCAAACAGCCTGTTTTTTGGGTTTTTTTTTTTGTTTGTTTGTTTGTTTTTTTTTTTTTTTTCATACTATCAGAGCTCTTGTGCTCAGTCTTCTAAACTGGAACATCTTCTCTTAGCTCAAAACATGTAGCTTTGGGGTTCTTCTCTGCTGGAGACTATGTCATTCAGTGAAGAGCAGGAGAGGCTTCTGCACAGCATTCTTAAGTCTGACTCTAGAAGATGAGCCAGGCAATTCGCAATCATCGGGAGGGGAGAGAATTGCTACTTGCATTTCTGTGGAACCTCTCAGTCCAAACTGGGTACTCTTTCGTTCAAAGAACGGGTAAGGATTCAGACTTATTTTTTTACTATGGTGTTTTATACCTAACTTACAGATTTATTCCCCCATTTATAAATGGGAAAATTAAAGCTCAGAAAGACTGAGTAATGCTTAAAAGAGCTACAAAGTTAAATGTATTTTCTTTTGTGTGCATATGGGGGTGTATCACAGTTGGCATTAAACACATTCATCAGAGAGTTGCAGAATATGTACTTTTTATAGTGTTTATTCATCATCTTTATAATCCTCATAAAGTGAAAATAATTCATTATATTCCTTCTTGCAAGTTACTTTCTGTTTGATGCTAACAATTATAGTGTAACTCATAGGAATAAAGAATTTGTATGTGAAAAAAGTTAGCATAACTAGTGAATTTGAAAGTCTAAACTATGCAGTTTTCATGCAGGATCTATCCCATGGATGTTTTCTACAAAAATATAAAGAGCCAAATAAATATAACAAGTTAAGATACATTATAAAGTAAGAATCAAAGAATAAAATAGAATTTTCCACTTTCACTTAGCAGAGTGTTTCTTACCATAAATCCCATAGGTTCAAACTGAAGAGAAATTAATCATTTTCCTGTAAATTTCAGCTTTTGCAACAATAATTCAGGTAGAAAAAATTAGATGCTTTTTCTCAAAAAAATTCACCTAATTCCTTAATTATTTTTCAACATAACACTGATCATTGAATTTGGACAGAACCGTGCACTATAGAGTGCTGTAGCATTATAGCTCACAGCAACCTCATCCTCTTGGGCTTAAGCAATCTTCCCGCCTCAGCCTCCCAGAGTGCTAGGATGACATGTATGAACCACCAAACCCAGCAGGGCATTTTTTAACTTCCTTCTAGTTCTCAACATTTTTAAGACCACATACATGAATGTACACACACACACACATACACACACACACTCTTCATGGCCTCATTTGTTAGTAGTTGTTACTTAATTAAATATCTCTCTATAGAAATACATGTCCTACAGGGAAATCAGCTCTTGCAGAGAAGCAAAAGGTAAAGCAAATTAGACTTTGCACAGCTGGAGAATTATGTTACACATACTTTGGAAGAAAGGGCAAAATGTATTTGAGGTTATGGAATAAAATGTATTGAGTCATAAAAATGTTCAGTTTCTAGGCATCATGGTGGAAGAAACTGAAATTTTAAAGGTGGAGAAATGAAACTTTTACTTTTAAATTGACTGCATAAAATATAAGCATTATAAGCAATCTGTGGTGTAGGAGAATGAAGTTTGGAATTTGAGATACATCAAGAAAATGAGAAAAGAAATATCCAGCACAGTCTCTACTAATGCTCTTTTCTTGTGAACAGAGATTATTCTGTGAGCCACTAGCTGTTCTGAATGTATTTCCCAGCCAGGTGTGAGGAATTGCTTGGGATTACGTCTGTTAAATCCTCTGTGCTGTGAGGCAAAAAGGGGGTCCAAATATGAAGTTCATTCTACGAACCAAAGTTTAAGAGCAAAGGTAAATTAGAATTTCAGTTAAAATCGTGTATTTATTATTACTATATGTTCATTAAATAGACTTAATTATGTGCTAATATACTGTGATGTGATAATAAGTAATACTTGCTATTTGAATGAATTGATACCTTCCACAATACTTTCTTTAAAAAATAACTGTCTTTCCTTTTATTGCATTAACCTGACATTTTTAACATCCAAAATATTTTTAGTTCCTTAACTTATGTTTATAAAGATTTGAATATTTAATATGTCCAACTTGTGGCTGTATTATTTTTAATGCATTCATATTTTATGAAGTTTTTCGTCTTTTCCTTTTCATGAATGTACAACAATATAATTTTAAACATTTTAGTTTTACTTTAAAAATATGATCTTTTTTGAAAACTGATTTAAACTTTAAATCATGTCCAATATGCCTCTCTAGGTGAAGTACAAACTGAAATTCATAAAGACAATGATTGTATATTCTAGTTAAGGTTATTAGTTATTAGTTTGGAATGGCTCGATTTAAAGTAGTGTTTGAGACAATATTCCAAGCATGATGATCTTGCTCTAAGCTCCATACCAAACTACCCTGTTTTAAGGCTTTATTTTTCACGGCCTTAGTATGATTCCTTTCCCATGTTCCTCTCCAATTGGAGTGAACTTCATGTCAAGAAGAAAATAAACTGATGCCTAGTTGAAGATCAAGTGAGGTGTGGGGTTCTCAGGTATTCTGTCTTACAAACTATGTCTAGAAATGTAAGAACTACTGTCTGGACCACAGAAAGTTTGCAAAATAGCTGACGGAGCTTATGAAAACGTTACAGCAGACAAGAGCAAATGTAAATACCAAGCTGAAGTCTAATAGTTTAGACCAGAATGAGATGATTCTATGGGCTCTATGGGAAAAATCTAATTTTTAAAAAATGATTTAGCTTTGGGATGGTGCTTCAATTGTTATACCTGCTCATGTGGATTTAAAAAGAAAAAATTGCAGGGAAACCATTCTAACCTTTTTATATCACCATTTGTAAATTCACTAGGAGTGTAAACATGTTTGTATAATCGTTCTTTTTTAATTCAAACAATCATGGATTATTTGGTGAATTGAATCAGATGATACTTGAAAAATGCCCAATATATTTCCTAACTTAGAGTAAGCATATCAAATGTTAGCCGTCCTTACTGGTGTAAAGTATCTGAATTAGTCTTCCACAGCATCAGGAATCTCTCCTCCCATTCACGTTTATCTCATGAGAAGCGGCAGACCTCCTGCAGATTTATACCATCACTTTGTTCTATTTGGCCAATTGCAATTTTGAATATTCTGTATCTTTCTGGATAATTGTCTTAGTTTTTCCCCATTTTTCCTGATATAGTTGGGGATTACTATATATATATATATATATATGTAGTATATACATTTTTTCTGTTGATGAGATGTTAATGTCATCTTCATTGTCACTATTATCACATTCACCTTGATTCACAATCATTTTGGATATTCCACCATTGATTAATGAACAATTGGAACCTCACTGCTGACATAAAACTTCTCTGAGATTCACTTCTTTTAGCTATCTGTGTACTGTGAAGGTATGTTTCATGCATAAGCAAGGAGGTCAGCTACCATGTTTTTTTCACTTAACATATGAAAATCCTTCAAGGTCAGCACCCTGTTTATCTGTGTCACTGAACATAGTCACTGGCCAGAGGTTGTGCCAGGCATGCTCAGCTGTTTCCATTCACTTGTTCCAAGCATTGGCAACAACATTTATGGTATCTTTCATGCTAACCTTCCACAACCACACCTCTGTTCACTGCTGCTAGTACTATTAGTACTATTCAGTAATTAAAGGATGTACTGAATGTGTGGTTGAATAAATAAAATCACCTTTGGGGGAAGTATGTAGCACAAATATTATTTCTGATGAAAACTTTAGCTGTAGCATAAGCAGAATAGTTCTCAAAGAATAACAAAATCTTCCCATAATAATTTAGTCCAGCTTCCCTGCGGTGAGTATTAGCCATTGGTATATATCCAGAAGAGACCAAAAATCACTTTACAACAAAGATGTTTGCACTAGAATGTTCATTGCAGCCCAATTCATAATGTCCAAGTCATGGAAGCAGCCCAAGTGCCCATAGGCCCAGGAATGGATTAACAAATTGTGGTATGTGTATACCATTGAATATTATGTAGCCTTAAAAAAAAAGATGGAGACTTTACCTCTTTTATGTTTACATGGATGGAGCTGGAACATATTTTTCTTAGTAAAGAATGAAAGAAAAAGTATCCAATGTATTCAGTACTAGTATAAAACCAATATATAATCACTCATACTTTCATATGAAAGAAAACACAACTATATTCCAGGATGAAGGAGGGAAGAGGAGAGAGAGGGGAGGAGGGACGTTGGGCAGAAGGAGGATAGTCAATGGGACCTCACCTATGGTGTGTATTGCTAGGTACATGTTAAATCTATTATGAGTAGAGTATAAATGTCTTAACACAATAATTAAGTTAGTGAAATGAAGGCTATGTTAACCAGTTTGATGTAAGCATTCCAAACTATATATAAAATCAGCACATTATACCCCACAAATGCATTGTACACAAGTTATGATTTAATAAAATAATTAAGAGGAAAAAATGTTTATGAAACTAACCAAAAAAGATGTCCCTGGTGATCCTTAGTAGCAAAGATGTTGCTAGTGAGCATAGTAGCAAACTGTTAAGAAATTTACTTCGTAGAAACAAGGAGAATGACTCAAGCTATTGTCTATCATGGCAAGTTACACTTGTGTATGCCTGCTGTGTCCCAGTGTAGATTACCCTGATAGCCTTGATTCCTGTGGGGCTGTCTCATCAGCTGGAATCAGTGTCTTTCTGAGGCAACAAACTCCACAACAGAGGTGTTTCTTCAGTGTCATATACTTGTTTTGATATCAGATTTTCATCAGCTGTGATCTTGGCAAACAAGTGAATTAATTTCTCCATTGGCTTCATGATCACCTATTGCTTTATCGCTACATATTTTTGAAAATTTAGTATCATATCTTTTCTTAAATTTCTGCAGCCAGCCTGATGAGTATTGACAGTTGTCTTCAATTTTGGTTCCTCATGATGGATCTTTGTTTTATGATCAGCAGACCATGAAGTGGCAGGTGTTCACTGTAACTCTGACAGATTCACCTTTTCCATACATCATTGAGATCTTCATTTTTAGCTTTATACAGTGTATTTCTAATTTTCATAAACTTCTGTTCATAACTTTCAGCATAAAACCTTAAAAGTTTATCCTTCTGTATCTTCATACAAACTATGGTGGTTATTCCAACACCAGGCTCTTCTGTAAGACACTTCACACACTGCTGTCCAGTTTCTCCAGTGGCTTCACTTTCTGTGCTACAGATAAGCATACTTGCTTCATCTTTATTGTAAAAACAATGGAAGCCCCAACTTTAGCATTATACAATTCATCCATATAACAAAAACACTAGTACCTTCTTAATATTTTGAAATAAAAAAGAAAATCTTGTATTTTATATCTTCTCTACCAATCTGGCTATTTCCAGTTTATTGACAACCTTTATATTGCTTGGTACGCAAAGAAAAAAAATATGTCATGGTTGTGATTTATTTAGAAAACATATAGAAAGACTATCTCTTCCCTTATGGATGTTTTGTGCTCAGTTTGATAGCAGCCATTAAAAAAAATCTAACATTCCTAAGTATGAAGTCTAACATGGTCTTCCAAGTTAGAGGGCACCTGACAAAGAATGTCCTCTGCATGCCTATGAACTGTCATCTGTTGGAGAGGCCACTTGGCGAGGAACTAAGACCCTGGCCAATAGGTTCTTAGTCCAACAATCTACAATGAACTAGACTCTGCCAATAACTGCAGGAGCTTAACAGTACACCTTGAAAGTGGAGCTTTCCAGTGAAATCTTACCATGACCTTCTGAAACCTCCATTGTAGTCATGTGTCAAACCATGCAGTAGGTTTGCCTGATTAGAAACAAAAAACAAAGAAAAGATGTCTAGTTCAATTTCAATTTCCAATAAAGAAGCAATAAGTTTTGAGTATAAGTACATTCATGAGATATTTGGAACAAAAATACTGAAATAAAAGTTGTTCTATTTGAGATCCAAATTTAGATGATGGCTTACATTTTATCTGATAGCTGTATCCTGAAACAAAGTTAGCTATTCCCTGATTAAACTCCTTAACCAAATTATGTGTGAGATAAAAATAACAAGCCACTATCTTGTGGGGTAAATTGTTATACAGTAATAAAGAGATGAATAATATGTCATCTTATTAAACTTAGATACTTTTTTAACATCTAATTTATTTTGATCTTGAATATGTTGTACAATATAATCTTACAGATTATTTAAAAAATCCATTTTATGTGTTCATCTAAGACAGTAAAAAATAATTCAATCAAAAATAGTTGACAGTAGACCCTCTAAACGTATCAGTAGAGAACTTTTTATCTGTCGGCACGAATTAATAGTATAAGCACAGTTGTGTTATTGAGATTTAGCCAGTTAAACATTTACCTAATTCTCTTTTGTGTTTGCTGCAGATTTCTACAACTTTTTCATAGCAAATCAAAAGATCTCTTCCATAAATGTTGCTGATATCATTATATTTTGTGTGCTTTATTTTTCTAGTTGCCCTTGATGTCTGCATTGGGAATGATTTGTTCAGCTTGTTTTTAATAGGTTGCTGCCTTTAGAACACTATTTCCTCCAGAAAGCAGTCACAAGCTAGAGCATCATAGAAAATCAAGTTAGAATTCTGCCTCGTTTGAATATTAAGGTCGTCAGCCTGTGAGATATAGATTGAAGATAAAGGTATCTGTGCGTGCTCGCTCTCTCTCTCTCTCTCTCTCTCTCTCTCTATATATATATATATATCTTTTTTTTTTTTTAAATTGCATTGTCATTGTTGTTTAAGCAGGCCTGGGCCATGTTCGAACCTGCCAGCCCCCGTGTATGTGGCTGACACCGTAATATCTTGAACACTTTTTATTGCTCCATGAATCTTACTACTGATAATTTAGCAATGTTATTTGCTTTTTTCCTTATCTAGAGCCTAATTTTGTTCCTATTAGAGAATACTTAGTATGGGGGGAGCCAGATAAAAATAAAATATTTCATTTTGTTTGGCTTCATGAATTTCTCAAGAATTTGGTGATACTCAACCAAATAAATTTAGAATTTGTTACCATTATCTATTAGATTTTAATTTATCATGGTTCTTTTCAATTATTCCCTTCTTAAAATTTTTCCTAGTGAGAGACAAAACTTTCTCGGAATTATTTGTCCATAAAGTACTTTTTGACAAAATGTGTTTTACCCTTTTTTGAAGGGTTAAAAGAAGAAAGAACAGTTTCAAGCATAAAGCCAACTACAATGGAATTAGGAATCATATTCTATAAATCATTTAATTCATGAATCATTAACTTACTAAGTGAACTGCAACATGAAATACATTTTTATGTAATAAAGGTGGAAAATTTTACTTATGCATTAATCAGATGTTAAATTAAATGTAAAAAGAAAACTGCTCTCTAATAGTATTTGAGGATATACCAAGTGATGGCAAAATGAACAAATTACTTCACATTTATTCTATGAATATTTATAGGAGGAGCTTGTGATTTTCAAGTGTTGGGGTATATGGCAGATTCAAGGGCAAATTTTAGGATGCAGAATCAGTCTCTAATGTAGACATTTTTGTTCAGTTGGTCTGAAGATCAAGACATATAAATTGTTAATCAAAAATAAAGTAATTCAAGTACACTTGGTTTTAAGTCCACACTGTGAGAATACATGTTGTATTCTCAATATTTTTCATAACTTTTTAGGAAAAAAATACATAGTTTTTATCAGAAATGATAGTTTCTCTTTTTCATTGTGTAACCCATGGAAAGGAACCCAGAGAGACACCAGGGGTTTCATGGTAGCTCAGCAAATGATTCTCTTGAATAAACCCCACCAAGCTCAGCCTTGGTGACTCTGACACTTTCTTCTATACATTTTCTAGAGAGAAATGGAATATTAAAAAAGTAGTATTCTTTATTCAAATGGTATTTACATAACCTTTACCATCTTGATTTTGGTGAAATATCTTTTTTTTTTCTTTAATGTGGGCATGCAGCATCTAGGAAATTGCCAAGAAAATACTAATGTTGAGGACAGGAGATATTTGCCTATCTGGAAACTTATTTCAATCAGAGAACTGTATTTCCAGCTTTTCAATGTTCTCCCATTGGCTGAGGAAGTCCACTTTTTCATACTAACTAACTTCCAATACTCTTTTCAACACATTCCTGTTCTATTTTTTTCTAAATGCTGTGTTCCTCTGAAACTCATGTCTTCACCCTCTTCTCTACAGGGCACATGAAGTGACACCATCCACTTTTATTCTCTGGAAGTGTTGCTTCTGTACTCTCTCTAGTACTGAATTCGAATTTCTACTTGGGTGGATTCAACGGCTGCATGACTAGCCCATCTAGAACTACATCTCTCATAGCTTTGATGTTTATTAAACTCCATTTTATACACACATTTGTACTGAGAGATGCTGAGATCTGTAATCATTTGAGATGCCAGTCCTCTCTGTTTAGAGAGAAAACTTCTCATGACAACCTTCTTAACGTTTTTGCCTCTAAAGAGCAATTTCAGTTAAATAATAATAAAATTTGAGATATTTCATCAAGAAAATAAAGAAGAGGTAGGTTAGATAGAGAGAGGGTGAAGGTAGAATGTTTCTGGAAACTAGCATTTTCACTGAGCCCAAGAATAAATACTTTTTATTTAATTAAAGACTATTCTCTGTATCATGTTATTCCTGTGAAAATTACCAAGTGTTTAGTCTATGGTAAAGTTTGGGGATAATATTGTATAGATTGAAAATAATGTGTGTTGAAGGTCTCTAAGACCCTGGAGCTGTTCGATAGACTTGCTCTAATTCATTCAGCAGAACTAGCGAGTTTGACTGAGTTACAGAGATAAAGGGAAGTGTGGAAATGAAGCAGCCAGGGCTCTAAGGAAGCAGGAAAAGAAAGTCAGTTTTTATTTAAAACAAAGCATATGTAAGCATAGAACTTCCCAGGAGAGTGGAAAAGAGACCCCGGAGGGAGTGAGGGGAAACTCCACACAGAAGCAGTACACACAATAAGTATCTGATTCTCAGTTTCTCCTGCAATTATCTGTCGGAGTGTTTCATTTGTCTCCCAGGGCCCTTGGATGTTCTTGTCTGTTTCTAACTGTTTACAAGTTACCTTAGTTACCATAGGCAGCCACATTCCTTACAAGTTAAAAATAATGCCATCTATTTTTCTAACAATTGTATGGTGGTGTCTATAAGGATGTTTGTGACATTGGCTGTGCACAGTCTTCTGTAACTGTGACCATTACTCCCCTTTGTGTTACAAGCTAGACTGTATTTTGTGAAGAAAAGGATATGCTTGATCAACTGAGTCCCATGGTCCCTGAAATTCAGTTTGCTACTGGTCCCTTTTGAACTTTCTTATCTAGGAGGCCAGAATTCTCTCCTACTTCCCCATACCTCCTTTCTATCCCTAATCAATGTGCTTTTTCAAGTTGTTGATTATAGATTTCCAGTAATTCCAAACAAAATATAATGTACATTCTCAGAGATAAAAATCACATTTTTTTAATTCTATGTACAAGTTCCCCTCCTTTGAGTACTTTATCATTTCAGTTTTTACACTGTCATACAAAATTGTATGTATTCACTGGGTACAGCATGATGTTCTGAAGTGTATATATTGGAGAATGACTAATTCTAGCTAGTGTATGTGTGTATATATATATATCTGTGTATTGCCTCACATAGTTCACTTTTGTGGTGAATGATCACTCTTCTACTCCTCTAGCATTTGTCAAGAAGGTAAATACCACATGATCTCATTCATGGGAAATGTAAAAAAGTTGATCACATAATAGTAGAGAGTAGATTGGTAGTTGCCAGGGGCTGGGATAAGTCGGGGTTAGGGGCAGGTTGGAGAGATGTCAGTCAAAGAATACAAAATTTCAGTTACACATGAGGAATAATTTCAAGAGATCTACTGTACAGTGTGGTGACTATAGTTGATAATATATTCAACATTTTCTTTTCAAGTTCATTTCAAAGCCTCTATGAATATAGTACATTGAAAGTCAAGAGCTTTCGCTTCCCCCAAGATAGCAGTATAAAATGGAGTAGATCCTCATTCTTTATAACCAAGGACAGAAATAAAATGAATAATCTTCAAAGATTATAGATATAATAGCACTCTATAATTATTAAGCAATTACTGTTCTCTGAGAACTATACTAATTCTTTTATATGCATTAATTTATTTTCTCAAATCTCCAGCTACCTATTCAATATTTTCACATTACTTTTATCTTAATGATCTCTCAAACATACATTTAAACCAAAATGTTTTAATTCAATCAACAAACTTTTCTCACTTACCCTCAAATTTTCATATCCTTAAATGGTATTATAATACCAATGTTTAATGACAAGAATGACTCTAAAAGGTCAGAATTCCTCTTTCAGTAATTATGAGAATAAGTGTAGGAAAAAAAAACCCAGTAAAGGCATAAAAGATTTGAACTTCATTTTTGACCTGATTCATACCATGAACGCACAATTGTTATAAGAAATAAATGGTATACATCTCACAGGCATTTTGTGAAAATAAATTCTGGATGGATTCCTTTTCTGAAATTATAAAATTGGCAAAACTAATCTTCGGTGACTGAAGTTGTAAGTGTGGTTATTTTTTTCCAACTTGGATGAATTGGCTGTAAACTTCAATATGGAGCATTTTAAATTAAAGGACAGGTTGATTGGTGCAATTCACAGACACTTATAACTTTTAAAACTCAACTTCTTGTGCATTTAGGGATAAAACTAAAGATCTGACCATTAAATTCATGATCACATCCTAGAAAAAATGCTGCCTCTTTGCTAAATATTGTTGTGGTTCCCTTTTAAATACTCCCCTTGGGAAGCTACTCTCCGATGCCAGCACCTAGTCTACCATTCAAAGCCATTTTGGAGCACTTTTTTAGAATGACTATCAGAACTATCATCCTAAGACACACAAAAACACTCAACAATAATGAAGGCCACCCAACGAGATACTGCCCTACGTCAACATGAGCACAGATGTAAGACAGTGATATGCAAAGGGCGTGAAATCTTGCTGACTTATTTCACAGTGCTGCCAACAATGTAAGCGCACCACTGTGGCAAGTTCCCAAACTGAACTGTCAGACCTTGTAAGGCCACAGCTCTGACGGTCATTCCAGAAAAGAGTTCTAAAATTGGCTTAAAGGGTGGACCATGCACTAGAGACAGGTCATGGCTTCCCAAGGCGAGTACTTCAGAGGTGATCTTAGAGGTATTCAGCAATGAGGTAGGCAGCAGTTTTTTCAAGGAAGAATTTACAAACTTAACTGTCAACTGCATATATTAGATAAAAGCACCTCTTTAAACAGAACTGTTAAAGAAGGCTGCTTCGACTGTACGACTTCCTACGAACTCTTCTGACTGCAGGATACCCTGTTTTGAGCAACTTAGGCATTTTAGCTTATATAATTATTGATAGGTTTGTGTTTGAGTCTACAACATTTAGGTTTGTTTTCTATTATTCATTCTCCCTCTCACTCCCCTATTTTACCTATAAGAGTAGCTTTATGCCTGGCAGCTCTAAAGATTACAATATGTTTTCTTAATTTATCGTATTTTACTTTAAAATATTCTTTTTTCATTTATAAAAATGGAAATGCGCAGGGCGGCGCCTGTGGCTCAAAGGAGTAGGGCACTAGCCCCATATACCAGAGGTGGAGGGTTCAAACCCGGCCCAGCCAAAAAAAAAAGGAAATGTGTCACATTATACTTTAATCAAGATGGGTTTCTCCTGGGGCTCCTCTCTGTGGTGACAGATGGCTGACTTCTTGCTTTGTCTTCACATGGCCTTTGCTTTGAGCCTCTATGTCTCTGGTGTCTCTTTCTCTCCCTTAAGGACACCAGTCCTAAAGTGCTATAATTTAATCTGAATTGCCTATTTAAAGGCTCTAACACAAACTCCACACACTGGGAGTTAGCTCTCTGACATAAGAATGTGGGAGTAATGGGGCGCAATTCAGCCCACAACAATAGACATGAAAAACAATTGTCCAGATGAAAAAAAGATTTTTTATTATGTCTGGTGCCATAAAGATCCCACTTCATAATAGTCAGTTCACACATTCCTCAGACTCATTTGATTTTTCCTCATGCTTGGGAAGTATTTCTAGCTATTCCAGATGTACGGGTCTCTACTTACATCCGACCAAGTACTTGCCTCAGGTACGAAACCTGCCAATGCTTTCTGTTGACCTCTGAAATGTTTGCTTTTTAGAATTCAGTTCTTTATAATTTGTTGTGTTCACTATATATTGCAACTATTTTGAAAATAATTTATTTCTAGTCTTGTGTCCAAAATGTTCCATGATCTTTAATGCTATGAAAACTGTAATCTATTAGTTATGTAAACGTATAAACAACCACATGAGTCTGTATAACATTCTCTCCTCAGTGAATCATCAAATGATCAGTAGAAGAATCTCTTTACTTATGATGTCATTAGCAAAAGTTTCTCCACCTCTATTAAAATTCAGTAGTTCCTTCTAATAATCTGTTTATTTTTTCTTCTTAAGATACATGGACTTTTTAATTCAACCACTTTTCTTGAACATGTGTTATGTTCTACTCACTAAGTACCAATAATACGGGTATGAATTAGAGAATGTCACTTACATAAAGAGTTGATAGTCCAGAAGAAAACACATATTCTGTTAATAAATAACCATAAAAATCATCTACCCATGAAATTACCATTAACTTTAAATTTTGTTAAAATTCTCGTACTACGGAAAGTAATGTACAGATTCAGTGAAATTCCTTTCAAATATCTAATGTCATTTTTCACATAATTAAAAAAATCCTAAGATTTATATAAAATCTTAAAAGATTTTAAACAATCAAAGTAATCTTGATAAAGAAGACTGAAATTGAGAACATCACAATACCTGATTTTTGAATTATAGTTCCAAGTTATAGAGATGCAAATGTTTAAATAAAATTCAGAAAATGTGAAAGTTATACTAATTTTATGGTGCATTTACCACTGGCCCCTTATCCCATGCATTAACATAGCTGAGCACTAATCATCATGGGCATCCAGCACCTGACACCAGGCTTTGTTATTATATGTTACAGAACCTTAATCTATTGTGAGATGCATAGGATTTCATTTTATTTTTTCATGGTAGAAAAAAATTGAAAGTGGCACTTATCTAGAAATTTAAAATTTACCTAATTATTTGCCACCAAATATGAAATAAAAGGGGGATATGCCAACCAGATATAGTAACTATAACATCATAGCTTCACATGTTGGGCAAGGTCAAATTTCTAAAAGCAGATCTAGAGTTTTGTTTTGTTTTGTTTTCAATTTACTCGTAAATAAAGGAAAGCTATGTAGCTCTCTGTACTTTTGCACCCTATAGGAGTGAGATAATAGGTCGTGATTCTCTCTATCATTGCAGAATACCTTATGACTTTAAATATTCAAGAGGAAAGAATAGAGATTGTGCAAATAATTGATCCATCTGAAAGGTTATCTCCTGAATTCTCTGCGAATGTGAATCTCAACAGTATGGCAAGTATAATTGCAATTCAGGCAGTAATTACTCTCTGATTGCCACCGGGACAAGCAAAAATCTAGTGGGGGAATTAGGGAGTCCAAACACTTGGTTGTTAGAAAGTCCCCCCTTTATATTTAGCCACAAGACCAGGGTTTGATTAAGGCTTCTTCCTGTGGTCTTCTAGTCAGAGGAGCTCGCTGGGATAAACCTGTTAATGTAGGAGGAGGACAGCCTGGCATACCGAATGTCAAAGTTTTAGTCCTACCTGTCAAAAATAGCTCTGTCTAGTTACTGGTGCTTTCAATTCTTCAGCTTCCTCTTGTAAAATGGACATCTTTGGAGACAGGCAGAAGTTGACATATGACAGAAAGCCAGACCATCATGAAGCTCTATTTGTGTTCCCTATAGTATTAACATTATCATTAAATACATCCAATTATATAATTATAATAATTAATTATAACTTATTGGTATCATGTTCTGTTCTACTCTGATAACTACCTAGAACTTTCCTTTTTAAACCTCACTTTGTTAATTTATTAAATGAGCTTAATAACATTCACCTTTCAAGGTGGTAGGAAGAACTGGAAGTTTTATGAAGCACTTAGCATAGCTTGTGAGCTCAATGAATTAATGATTATTTTAAAAAGTAGATATCAGGGCAGGGGCTAAAAATATGGGCAATTAAGTAGTTGTCACTGGATAATTAGATGAGGTCTCAGTGTTCTCAATGGCCCATCCAATTCCTGGTCTTGGGAAAAAAAAAAAAAAGATTTCATTTTAAACTGCAACCAACTGAAATGAGAAAGAGCCAGAAATATTGCAATTACCTTTGATTCAGTAAATACTGGCTGATGAATTTTGGTGGGATGTCATCACTACAACCATCTTGGAAAAAAGAAGAAGAAGAAAAGGCCACACTCATGCCTGTAATCCCTGCACTCTGGGAGGCAGAGATGGGTGGATTGCTTGAGCTCAGGAGTTTGAGACCAGCCTGAGGAACAGTGATACCCTGTCTCTACTAAAAACAGGAAAAGTAGGCAGACCTAGTGGCACATGCTTGTTGTCCCAGCTACTCAGGTGGCTGAGGCAAGAGAATCACTTGAGCCCCAAAGTTTGAGGTTGCTGTGAGCTATGATGCCACAGTACTCTATCCAGGGTGACAGAGTGAGATTCTGTCTCAAAAAAAAAAAAAGAAAGAAAAAGAAAAAATTTTATTATTTTTGAAATTATCTTTTACTTTTATTTATAAATATTAGTTGTTTATTTTTTGAGACTTAGGGAAAAAAATAATAAGAAGTTAACTGAAGACTCTATACTGAACCTCAGAGTCAAAGCATTCTATATAGACATTCTCTTATTTGACAATGTGAATGCTACTTTCTTTGCATAATGATTATTATTGCTTAATATTTCCATGCAGCAATCATATTTCTTTTCTGAATGTATTTATCTTCGTTCATTCTTTATGAGGTTTTTGTTTCTAGTCCTTGTCTTAAACATTGTTATTGTTATTATTAAATTTTAAGCCTTTTTAATTTTGTGAAGGCAAAGAGTGGAAACCTAATAAACACATGTATATGTAAAAAAAAAGAAGAAAAGAAAAAAAAGAAACCAGGAAGCCAAGATGGCATACATTTTGAATTCAAAATTTCACTGCTAATCTAATGCGGATAAAATTCTGGCTCTGGTAACAGTGAGTATGAAGATATCACTAACTAGGTAGGTCTTGAAAAATTAAAGAAGAGGTTAAATTATTTTAAGACAATTATGAATGTACTTCAGTATGCTTTGGACATATGAAAATGTTACCAAAATATGGTAAGGTCCCTGAACCGTGATATACTTACTACGTAGTTTTGACACTGAATATGTTGTACTGCAAGCACACACTGAGGAAAAAGAATTGCATACAAAGGCCTTTGCAGCTGCTGAATAACGGGCTTGCAAAGTTGTTGCAAATATGATTGATTGACAAGGTTTGAATACACAAAAGACCACAGTATTGAGATTCTCCAGGGTATATATTGACAATGATAACTAGGACAAGATTTAGAATGACTTCTAAGCTTCCCTTTCCTTCCGTATTATTTGTCAAATTGTTGAACTTTTCTATATAGGGAATAAGCAAATCCAAACTAAACCAGTTTAATCAAATTCTTTTGCATTAAGCTTCAGAGAGGATATGGTCCAAATAAAGAAAAAAATGATTTTTTTTATTTTTTATTAATCTTATTTTTTCCCATTCCCCCCCAAATGGTTTGTTTACAGATAATAATTTCTGAATAAAAATCCAAAAATTAGACTTGTGGCCTTCTGTTTCTTCCGGCCTTGAGTAGGTGGACCAAGTGGTAATGAATTAGAATTAAACATTAGGATCCCTAGTCAAAATTGTCAGAAGGATCTATATTACCTTTGATGAGCTATTAAATGAAAAGATCAGTAAGCTATATGCAATTTAGTATTCATGTCTTTTGATTTAAAACATCCACAATAAGATTCAAACATTAATCTATTTATTAAAACAAACCTTTATTCATACCACATGAGAGAACCTATTCTCGAAAATTATGAACAAAACACAATTTCAACAAAGTAGTATATGGGATAATTTTTTTTTTTTTTTTGTATTTAGAATGATAGAGTACAAATAGTGTGAGAAATAAGTTTAGAAATCTGTATTTTCATAGAAGTCTGAAGACTCAGGAAAGGTAGTTTATTAAAGGCAGCATTAGATTCAGGCCAGAAAACAGAAAACTTGTATCACAGCTGTGTGAGTCTGTGCACGAAGATACATTCACAGATTTGCTGGGACAAGTCATTTCAAATGGAAGATTTTTTTTTTTTTTAAGAGACAGAGCTCACTTGGTGACTTTTGATAGAGTGCTATGGCATCACAGCTCACAGCAACCTCCAACTCCTGGGCTTAGGTGATTCTCTTGCCTCAGCCTCCCAAGTAGCTGGGACTACAGGTGCCCGCCACAACACCCGGCTATTTTTTGGTTGCTGTTGTTGCAGTTTGGCCGGGGCCATACACCACCCTTGGTATATGGGGCTGGCCACCTTACTCACTGAGCCATAGGCATCGCCCTCAAATGGAAGATTTTTAAGGTGGAAGCTAAAAGAGGAAATGGCCATAGTCACATTATCTGAACTTTTAAGATTGCCCATCAGTAGCTAGAGTAGTTTTGTGAATGTTAATTTTTTAAATTGACTACAGAGTTAAAAACAAAACTATGTACAAATACATTATTATTACTTCCTCTCCCCATTTTTCACCTCCCTTTTTCTTCCCCCTGCTCTCCCCAGAACATGTTGGCCTCATTTTGATGCACTTCCAGTACAATCTGTGTTGAAGTTGGTAATTTGACGTGTCAATCTCACCTGTTTTAACAAGCCTTCCCAGCTGTGGTACCATGGCACCCAGTTATTTTTGTCTTGATAAAAGACAATTGTCAAGTTTTAGCTATAACCAATTTAGGAACTTCTCAGAGTCTGCTATTTCTGAATACACAGGTGTTGGATGCTTATTTATTTATTTTCCCTTAATGGAACTTCTTTCTTGCCTTCTGGGAATTCATTCACTACTCAAGAAAATGTTTGTAGCTCTGCCTGAAAATAGCTACATGTAAAATTTTAAACTTCCAAACTGTTATCCAAAGTTTGGTATCATCAAATGTTTGTGCCTTTATTTGTGCTCGGTTGAGTTTTTATTGTCCCCAGTTTCCATGCATTTGGTAGATAACCCCAGAGATATGATTAATATAGGGACATGTAGATGTGATTAAATTGTTGTATACAGATTTTAATAATAATTTAAATATTTATATGTTCTTATTTTCTTAGACACTATTTTGAGTATATAACCTTGCCGAAAAATTGAGTTTTGTTAGAATGATTCATGTATTCTTATGTTGAGGTGACAGAGAAGTACCTTTTTTTGATTTGTTCATTGTCTCAACGCATAGTTATTGTTTTGTTATGTCAGAAATTAGTGGAGATATAATACATAGTCACACACTTCAGTGAATTTTCAGACATGTTATAGAAACTCGAAATTAGAATTTAGCACACTGATTTCCTTTGTTAGAAGTAATCAGAAAATACTAAGGGAGATGGAAGAGGCTGACCTAGATCATCATCCTGGTAGATGTTATTGCTAAGATTACATCTCATATTATGTGGATGATAGTAATCAGATCAACTAACAATAGAGCATGAGAGAAGTCCTCCTTGAACACACATTGAGGGTAAAACACATATAGGTCTACAATAAACATGGAATCTTTACATACATTCAAGGTGTTTGTGATTACTGTAAAGTAGACTTTACATTAAAAAAGTAGTTTACAGAAAAAGACCTCACTATATACACCAGGAGTTTGAAATTTAATTTACATTTAAGTTGACAGTAATAGAAACTCTGGAGGGTGTTATGCAAAGAATAACAAGAATAACATGTTCGATTAAATCTAACCTAATACTCAACTTTAAGGATGGATTGGAAGGCTCAGGAGAAGGAGTAGCAATGAGATTGAAGGTTGAAGGTTTGCTGGAATCATCCGATTTAGGAATGTTGAATGAGAATATGAAATGGTGCATCCACTTGGGAAAACATAAAGGATTCTTTGAATGATTAAATATGAAGCTGCCATGTGAGCCCCAAATTCTACTCATACTTATATGGAAACATAAACCTTTAACTAAAACTTCTATAGCAGCATTACCTATACTAGCCAAATGATCACAATAACACAAATGTCTATCAAGAAATGAATGGACATATAAAATATGGAGTATCCATACAATTAAATATTAGCTTGCCATTAAAGTACTGATATGCACCAGAACTTGGATGAACCTAACAGAATTAGGCTAAGGGCAGGGAGCTTTTCACGAAAGTTTATATATTCAATTTCATGCATATAAAAATCCAGGATGGAGAAATATATGAAAACAATTAGTAGCTTATTGGTTGTGTAGGGCTGGGGGAGATGACGTAACAGTGGGGGGGGGTGATGAGATAAAAGTAATAATGTTTCTTTTTGACATTGTGAAAATGTTTGATAACTTACTGTGGGGATGGTATATTAAAAACATTAATTTGTGCACTTTAAGTGGGTAGATTATATGATATATGAATTATGTTTTGTAAAGCCATTTAAAAACAAAGAAAACATAGAAAAATGTTGAGATTTTGAATAAATGCAAAAGCATTAAGACTGGAGACAAGAGGGATAAGAAGATTGACAGATGGGATATAAAAGGTTTTGTGGCCAAGTGGATTGCGTGGGTGTGGGAAGGTGGTGGTAAAGAAGAGGTGAAAGGCTAAGAAGATACCTGGTTTACTGTTTTTAGGGTAACTAAGTGATGGTTGTTTCAATTTCTTAAAAAGGACCAATTAAAATATTGTTCATGTTTGAAAGTAATATGCTAATGTAGAATTAGTTCTGTGATTTACATGTCGAGTTTAAGCTGCTGACACGCTATGTATGAGAATCACCAGTAGGTTTTGTAATAGAAATATGTACCTTAGGAGAACCATTTAGGCTATATTTGTGGATTCGAGGGTCATCACTGATCAGGTAGACAATGAAACCATAAGGTAAGCAAGGTTTTCCCTCAAAAAATATTTTGTTAGAGGCATGTAAAGAAAATGAGAAGAGAAGCTCTGCAAACATTTTGGAGTTAATGAACCCATATTTAATAAGATTTTCAGTTAAATAGCATATTACAGATTGTCTACTACAGTAGTTTCCAATATGAGAGTAGGTAGCACTGATCAATTGATTCCCTTGAAATCATTATAGAAGTCAAGCACATAAAACAGGCAAAATAATAGCTACGCTGTTGAAGGCAGAACGTGCAAGCACGCCCTTCCTTCTATATTTGCCCACCTCACACTGAGCGTCACTGAGTTGCTCATTGCAATCTGCTTGGACCTCAGAGATCATGGTGTGAAAATACCTGCTTTAGCTGGCACCTCTACTTAGGAGAGAAATTATGCCATGCATAGAGGTAAATCAGAGAAGCAGAAGCACAATTAGAATTACAGAATGAAGGAATTCATGTAGGAGTTAGACCTACCCAGTTGTGCTACAAGACAGGGAGGAAGGGTCCCAAAAGGAGAGTTCAAAAATCAGAGAAAGATCAACAAAAGGTCACTTGAAACAGTGATGCAAATGAAAAAGTCATACTTTACAAGAGAAAGTGACAAATACATATAGGTTCCAGAATGAGAACAAGGAGGAGAATTGGTGAAGTCGAGGGAAGCTACTGGCACTGCACCCGATGGTGGACTTGGCCATTGTGAAGAGCTGAAGGACCGTGAGGACGTGTTAGAATCATGAGCATCCGTTTGTCTTCCGTGACGTGTAGTTGGGGACAAGTTTTAGATAATAAGCTGCTATTTCATCTCCACCTCCTGAATCCCGTGCAGACTTCTCTTTTGAACAGCTTCGATTCAGGAAAGTAATCCCAGATATTACAGCTCAAGTTTAAGTGAGTTGACACAACATAAAAATACTACAGTGACACTGATATAACCTGAATAGTGTCTGGCTTTCAGTAACCAACTCATCCCAAATACCAGCCATTTCAAATATAACTCATTTCTTTAAAATGTAATAACTTTTTGCTCTTTGGGCTTTTTTTGTTGTTGAGACAAGGTCTCACTCTATTGCCTGTGGTAGAATGCAGTGCCTTCATTAAGAGCTCACTGAAACCTCAAACCCTGGGGCTCAAGTGATCCTCTCGCCTCAGTTTCCCGAGTAGCTAGGACTACAGGCACCTGCCACCATGTTCAGCGAACTTTTCTACCTTTTTTGTAGAGAAAGGGTCTCACTCACTCTTTCTCTTTCTCTTTTCTGACCTCAACTAATCCCCATTTTACGCCTTCCAAAGTGCTGGGATTAAAGGCATGAGCACCATGCCCGGCCTTTTTGCACTTTTTCTAAAGCAGAAATAATACCCTTGGGTCTAAGGATAGTAATTAGGATTTTATTGAAGTACTTCCTTATTTTCCTGCGTTAATTTTGTCCATCATTCTGTTGCTATTTTACCTTTTGCATTTTGTCTCTCCTCCTGTATTAACTCATTTTGTCTGGGCTCTTATTTTCCTTCTTTTATTGGGTTGTAACACATGAACTCTATTGTCACAGTCAGGAGTGGATGCAGCTTTCTTTGCAGTGTATGAGGCTGTCCCCAAAAGATGCTCCCCTTGAGTGGATATGCTTCTTATTACTTCAGTAAGTGGGGAGAGTTCCCATCGGAGTTTCTAAAGGAATCTCTACAAATGTTCAGATGAGAAGTGTTTTCATCTTTATACATAAAATACACTCAGTAGAAATTTCACAATGTGCTGAAGAAAAATTATTTCTAAGAATCACTGCTTATCAACTGTAAAAAGTAAGTTTCTTCTTTTCAAGAGCTCCATTAAGGAAATAAAACAGTACATTTAATCATTTTCTGTAACTGTCTCATTTTTAGTCTAAGGTTTAGAATATATGTAAGTGAAGGATAGGTGAGATTAAAAAATGTGTTATGGAATCATTTGATAGTTTTATTTTTTATTTCACACTTCTTTTTGTAAAGTAAGAATATAAAGCTACTTTCATATTTCCATCTGATCTTTGACAAAGCAGACAATACCATTTGATTTAAAGTTTCTTCAAGAACGTTGACTAAAGGTTTCATAAAATAAACAGTCCTTTAGGTGATTTTAAGTGTTTGAACCTGTTAATTGCTACTTCGGTACCTATAGATAGGATAAAAACCACAGGGAAGACAACTTCAAGCATGTGTAGATAGATAAGTGCATTGTGTTCCCAGAACATCCACAAATTAATTGACATAACAAATCATAAATCTAATTTAGTATTTTAAAGGGTCCAAACAGCTACTCAGAATTTAATTAAGTCAGGATACAAATTCTGATTTTACAGGTCTACTACTAATACTGTTTAGACCCTACTTTAAATAACCACTGTTAAACGTGCTTACTTAAAAGAGTTTCTTCTCTCTCTAGCTCCCCAGACCTCTCTTTTGTAAATCCGGAATTTTATTTATTTGGTTTACTTAAAGGAGAATCACTGCTTATCAAGTATAAAAAGTAAGTTTCTTCTTTTCAAAAAACTCCTTTCCATTAAGGACATAAAAAAATACATTTAATCATTTTCTGCAACTTTAAAACCAGGATTTGTATGTGTACTGCAGCTACACCACTGCGTAGGTAAAGACACAAGTAAGCAATTAGACATCCATGTAGTATCCCCCTGAAAAAATAGGAAGAAAATATATTTTTCTAATATTATACTAAGGTATTTGAAAACTTTAATAATGTGAAATGTCAGTTAAGGCACTGGGTAAGAAATTATTCACCTGCAGTTTCAGTATCCGGTTCGATGGTTTTTCTTTCTATCTAAAGTGTCAAGGAGAAATATTTCTAAACAGGGAAAACTTTATCTTCATAGAAGTTCAATAACTTATGTCTGATGTAATTATAATTTCTTTAAAAGTAATGTTTCTATACAATGGGTATATAATGCAACAGAAAATTTTAAATGGAGAAAAACCTCATGAGTTTTTAAACAGGATTATGCCCTCACATAGATCTTGTTGACAAATTCCTTTCATAGAATAAATTGGGTGTTTTTCTTGAGCTGAGGAGAGCATTTGGAATGTTTCTATGTGTATAAATTTGGAAGGTACAAATTGACAAGATGCTTGATGACATGTCAAGAAATATTTGCAAATATTTCTGGTATCAGCACAATTCAGATTCAAATAACAACTTGTCTGACACAAGACCATTTATATGTAAACTAGTAAACAGGATGGAAGGAAAGGAAAGAAATAAGATGAGCTTTGTCACCCACTGCTGGATTTCAGAGTAACTAAATGAGTAAATGCCCCGTACAAAATATTCATGTGTCACAAAACAAACAAGTGCAGAATATTTGGCTACCTGTACAGCCTAGAAAAGGCACAATGATCATGCAATTAAAAGCACAAATTATCATCTTGAATATATTACCCAAGATGTTCTTTCTAATGAGTTTGCTTTAGTGAGTTCATTAACAGTGATTTCAGGACCCATTTTGGGTGTAGGATTATCATTTACTTCTATTTGATTAAATGTACTACAAGTAGATTGTGTCACTAATGGACTTCTCTGGCAGCTTTTCTTCTTTGTATCTTGATTTAATCAATTGGAATGTCAATTGACATTTAACAACAGATGTCTTGAGGAAAGGCAAAGATACTTAAATTTTCTTATGATGGGTGACATTGAGTAGCTCCATTCAGACATATGTAAGTGAAATTCCAGAGAAATAATTTATACATTTATATAAGTTACCTTTATTGGAAAAAATCACCTTTACATTGTCCATTTTAAAATGTTTCATTTTACCAAATTCCTCCCAAAATTAATGCTTAAATTATTTACAAAATACCTTCTAAGGTATCAAAGGTGTAAAAGCTTTGTTCTCTGCTGTAGGGATATAAGGAACAACATAGTTGGAATGCTGATTTCTGATCTCAAATTGTAGAAGGAGAAGGAATACTTTTCACGTATGAATAGATATATTGATGATTTCAGATAGTGACATATCATATGAGATAAATTAAGCAGTATGATAGGAAACGAAGTTACTATGAAAAAGCATTTCTTGAGATTGTATAATCATGTAAGTCTTTTCAGAGGAGTAATATATAAAATTATAATTTTGTGAGAAAGAACAGCCATCAAAGTGAAAAGGATTGAAATCAAAAGAGAAAAAAATAGAAAGGAAGTTTAACCTCTCTAAAAGTGGCACGAGATCAGGATGTTTTAAAAAGGCCTGCATGTTGGTGAGTAATAAGTAAATGAAAGAGTGGAAAAAAGATGGGATAGGAGAAGCAGTGAGGGACAGATTATGCTAGTCCTTGTAAATCATTACAAGGGATTTGGAATATAACATAATTGAAGTAGTTGAAACTTTCGCTTTTTCTATAGTAAAAAAAGTTTGGAGTAGACTGATGCTCTTGCAGATAACAACTGTAAACTCTTGGGGAGTACTATCAGAAGGCATTAGGGGCTCATAATTGATATCTGCCAGGTAATTCAAATCAAAATGTAATAGACATCACTTCATGCCTTTTAAGATGGCTTTACGTGGTTCCACCTATCATAAAAACAAAATATAACAGTGTTGGTGAGGCTGTCAAGAAAAGTTGACCCTTGTACATGCTGTTGAGATGGGAAATGGTGCTGCAGGTGTGAAAACCAATCTGGAAGTTTCTCAAAAGGTAAAGTACAATAAAACTTCTCTATGACCTAGTAATCCCACTTCTCAGTATACATCCAAAAGAATAGAAATAATCACTTCATAAAGATATCTCCTCTCCATGTTCATTGCAGTATTAGTTACAATAGCCAAAATATGGAATAAATCTATGTGTTCATAAATGAATAAATGGATGAATAAATATGATGTATATACATACAATGGAATATTAATCAGCTAAAAAATGAAGGAAATGCTGGCATTGGAGCCAAGATGGATGAACCTTTAGGACATTATATGAAGTAAATAAGTCAGTCATACAAAACCCAGTAGTCTATGATTCCTCTTACATGAAGTAGCTATAAAAGTCAAACTCATAGAAACAGATAATACAAGTGTGGTTTCCAGGGGCTGGGGTGTGGAATGAGTGGAGATTTGTTCAATGCGTATATAGTTTCAGCTATGATAGATGAATAAATTCCAGAGACCTACGGTAAAACATCATAGCTATAGTAAACAGTATGATACCGCACCCTTCAAAATCTGTTAAGAGGATAGATCTTTGAACACAGGGTGAGTGTTCTTACCACAAGACAAAAAAACTAAAACAAAGGCACACGGAAACTTCACAGGTGTGGAATATGTTCATTAACTTAGTTATGGTGATAGAATCACAAGTGTTTTCATCCGTTCAAACTCTGATGGAATTGTGTGCACTGTGTAAGTAGAGCTCTTTGTGCGTCAATTATACCTCACTGAAGCTGTTTAAAAACAGAATTTTACCAAAGACGTTTCAAGGAGAAGAAGAAAGAAGAGGAAAAAGAAGAGGAAGAGAAGAAGAAAAAGAAGGGAGGGAGAGAGGAGGGGAAGAAAAACTCAGAGTACACTGAAATGGCACCATTAAGAGATTGAAAACAAAACAAAATACAGCTTAAATTGAACAGTAGCTGTAGACACAATGTATTATAGAAGTCAACAGGAACTTTTTCATTTTGCTTTGTTATGTTTTGTGCACCAGCTACTGGATTAGAAACTTCATGTAGTAACTTCTACCTTCAGATTTGCTCTGCATTTTGGACGATTTGCTAATTTATGCTGTAACTCCAGGATTCCAGGAAAGCTCTCTCAGCAAAACTGTTCACACTGACATTCAATGCAAGAATTTCCATTTTTCCCTCCTGTTCCACACAAAGCAAATAATGATCATATATGTGAAAAATTTAAAATTTAAATACATATTTGCTTTGAAATTTTTCTTCATATAAGAACCACCCCTGAAGGAAACCTGAGGAGCTCAAAAGCCAGAGCTGAGAATCTGTGGCTTAAAGAATCATGTTTTCTCCTAATCAAGTTATTCCTGTCACTAGACTTACCAGACATTCATCTGATATAAAGGTCATTTATCTGAGTATTTCTAACCAGATGTAATTTGATTTTCTCAGATTGCCACTCTATATATTAAAACATCCCTCGAATCTCTTCTTGAACATACGAGCAATAAATGGTTAAAATGACCTAAGATGTAAGTAATAGACCTGTGAAGGTAAAACTCACATTAATATATATTTATTTTTTAAAGCATGATATAAACCTTTTGTGCCTCAGGATGATCCCTAAATTTACTGTCTTACAGAATGATGAAAAAGCTAAAACAATGAGTAGGTGATAGGCTTTTCCGTTCCAGGATCCTATCACGACCTCATCATTGGGAACCTCAGCATCTTCATTTTCACAATGAGAATAGTAAACCTTTTCTGCCTGCCTCACAGGAGTGTGAGGATAGAAGAAATGAGATCGTTTATATGAGCGTATTTTCTAGAATATAAGGATTTTCGACAGAACTCATTTTTATCATCATCAATATTAAAACTGCTATTAAGATGCCTTCACTAAAGATCATTTGGGATATTTAAGCCGTGCCTTAGATTCACTGTTTTCATCTGAAGTAGACCTCAAGTTGCCAAAAATGTTACTCACAAATTTCTAAAACCTATTTGTGAACGGTTAGTTTGACTACTTTAACTGCAAATCCAGAAAATGTGAGTGGTGGATTAATTAGCTCTGATGCCATGATATGGAATTCACTGAGGCTTCAACCATCAAATAAATCATGTAGTTTTTCTTGTTCTTTATTGTTGAGAATACCAAGAAACCTAATGGACAGTTTCATTTACATTTCAGGAAAAAATATTATGCTCTAGGATACGTGTAACTATACTAAGGTGACCAGATTTTAACATTGGTAAAGTGGGACACCATTGCCGGGGGTGGGGCAGGGGCGGGGCCTGAAAACAATGCAAACTTTGAAAAGCAGTTCTGATAATCACTTCTCAACAATTATTTGTTATTATTACAGTTTAACATTATAAAATTAACAAAAATAATATAAAACTCATATCCTGGCAAAATAGCCACATGGCAGCTGAAAACCGTATATTCCCTTCCTATTCTCCCGCCTGTTCGTGCATTTTTTCCAAAAATTGGGACTTTTTAAAAATGCTGTGGGACATGGGACAAATTGTTAAAAATCAGGCTGTCCCACCAAAAGCGGGACATCTGGTCACCCTAAACTATACTCTTAGTTGTAGATGTGATAACCCATATCATGCTGAGTGGCTGGTGAGAACTTTTTACAGTGAATTAATCATTCAGGAAGACCAGGCAAAAGCTGCCTGTACCCTCTAGTTATTCAATGAAGGTTAATTAGAAAGAACAAAGATGTTGTCATTACACGGTCTCTGGTTCAAAGCCATCCTCTGATAGTTACAATCACTGTGATTTTTGGTAATTGTTAAACTCTTCAGATTTCATAATTATGTTTTATAAATGTGAGATGGTACAAGATTGAGTGGTTGGGATGTGTAAGATAATATGTTTCAATATGTGAACACTTTGTAATTTATAGTAACTGAAATTCTATTGAATTCAGCTTGATCATGGTGATCAATATCTTCATACATTTCTTTCCTTCTTCTTCTTTTTATTTTTTAGAGACAGAGTCTTACTTTGTCACCCTCGGTAGAGTGCTGTAGCATCACAGCTCGCAGCAACCTCCAGCTCTTGGGCTTAGGTGATTCTCTTGCCTCTACCTCCTGAGTAGCTGGGACTCCAGGCACCCACCACAATGCCTGGCTAATGTTTTGTTGCAGTTTGGCTGAAGCTGGGTTCAAACCCGCCACCCTCAGTATATTGGGCCAGTGCCCTACTCCCTGAGCTGCAGGTGCCACCTATAATTTTCTTGATAGTCATGTGGCACATTCAAATTGTACGAGCTGAAATACATGTGAATATATAAATATATTTAACTTAACTAATGAATTCATACAACCAAATACGGCTTTGGAGGTTTCACTATATAAATTTTATGTCAGAACTTAATGTATGTACTAATATATCCATTTTTCAAAAGAGACAGCTGAAAGTCAGAGGTTAAGAAATCACCTAATACCCCTTGGAGTGTACAAATATATTAGTTTTCCATCTGGGAACATGCGCACACATACACACACATTTAATGAACAACATGGTATTTGGGAGATCTCTACCAGAGTTTTAACCAACTCTTTCTAATTGGGTTTCTCTCTTTTTCCCAAAAGTAACAGGTTTCTTAGTGGTACAGGAAACACATGATCAAAGACAATTAGGATAAAAAGGTCATATTTATTATTTCAGGTAAGTCTATAATTACAGAAAAAGAAATTTCCAGTTGACAAAATCTTGCCCATTCAACTGAGGAGAAACGTGTTTTCTGCAAGCCACAGCATTCACGATGCAAAGCTTTACAAGCATTTTTGTGTCACCTGTCAGATTTAGGATTGATGGCACAGGACTCCAAATCTCAACTCTCTGCACACCTCGATGTGATCATAATCTAGTTTCTGCCAGATTAGTAGTGATTTCCTTTTAGGTCCAGTGGAGCTTGTAAAGTTACTGAGAATCTGGGTAGGGAAAGGTAAAATTACCAATTTAGAAAATGGTAAACTTCCCATGTAACTGTCATCATGCATGTTTAGGTTCCTTCAATGTATTTTTTTTTCACACGTTATGAAAAGTTTGGTCTAAACACATGCCTGAAAGAGAGTTTTAAATATGAACAAGTTCAGCTCATAGCAAGGACAAACTTTGTGTAATGTAATAATTTTTATGGCGTTCACTGAAACACTCCCATTGGCACAGGGTACTGAATTTAGGGGCCCCTGAGATCAAGTGCCTTAGCTGAAAGCTTGTGCTATAAGAACAAGCGTTCTTTGAAGTCTCCTTTTTCATAATAAAAATTCACATACTTCTTGAATTTTGCTCCACAGTATTCTCTGCTTATTTGAATATAAAAGTAAAAGTGAGTTCTTCAAATCTTCAAATAAAATCGATTCTCTAAAAAGATTTACAATGTCTTCTTGAGTCAGTAGAGTATAGTGGTTATGATTACAGATTTTGCCATGAGAACTGCTGATTTTAGATGTCATCCGCATTAGGTACTAGCTCTACGACTCTAGAAAAATTGCTTTCACGTCTGTGCCATAGTCTTCTATAAAACTGAGATTATGTTATTCATTATGATAACAATGATCAACATTATTTGTTTTTTTATTAAATCATAGCTGTATACATTAATACAGTCATGGAGTACAGTGTGCTGTTTTTATATATAATTTGAAATATTTTCACCAAACTGGTTAACATAGCCTTCATGTCATTTTCCTAGTTATTGTGTTAAAACATCTTTATTCTACATTTACAAAGATTTACATGGATCCTTATAAGATGAGACATAGGCGTGATCCCACCAATCACCCTCCCCCCACCCATCCTCCCCCTTCTTCTCCCTTCACTCTTCCCTTTTCCCATATTCTTGAGCTAAAATTGGTTTATAGCTTTCCTATGAAAGCTATAAGCTGAATACATTGGATACTTTTTCTTCCATTCTTGAGATACTTTGCTAAGAAGAATATTTTCCAGCTCCATCCATGTAAACATGAAGGAGGTAAAGTCTCCATCCTTGTTTCTGCCATACCCTTAGAGCTTCAAGTGTTGGATGTGCCAAAATTTGAGAAAGATAGATAGTGTTAGAATTCTGGTACACAGAATGAAAAGAATGTTTATCAGAGTGATGTACAATAGCATATATATGTATGTACACACACACATACTATATATACACACATACATACACACATATATATACATGCGCAATTTTATTTCAGCTCTGCTCATATGTGAATCTCTGGAATGAGTTTCATAATGGGCAAAGCTAACTTTATTTGGTGATCGTTGTCATACACAATAATCTTTCAGATGGGCTAACCAGTATTTTCTGAATTGGCCTTTGTTCTTTGGATACTCATAATGAAGTCTCTGGAAAAATGAAAGAAAATTTTTCATCTCATGACGTTTAAATGACTTTTCAACATTCAAGTCTCCAAAAGTCCTAAAGTGCTTTTTCTCTTGGGAAAATATGTCCTGAGTTAGTACTACAGGTTTGTTTAACCACCAGCTCAGTTAGGTTTCAGGATATTTTGATTGATTTTATGTGGAGTTAGACGATCTGCTTTGGATTACATGGATATTCTCATTTATGATTCTGAATGGGGTGACTTATACAGTTGTTCTATTTCATATCACAGAATTATTTGTTGTTTAACACATTGTTATATAAAAAATGGAACCTACACTCATTATAGGTTCTGCAGGTTGTTCCGTCACTCTCAATGTTTGCCCTTTTTGACCAAAATCTCTTTACACGCACAAAGTTAAAGACAAACCTATGACATTGGTTTCCTTCATTTCTAGTCATAAGGAGTACAGATGAGTATTATCTGGTCTTGACATTTCTTATAAAAGGACTTTTATAAAATTTATTTTTTATTCTTGTTTTTTTTCAAAGAACTGCATTCCATTTATTTTTATTGCTATAAGCTATTTTCCATTGTATAACATACTAAAATTTATTGATTCTATTAGTGATGGGCATTTGTATTTTTTCTAGTTTGCAGCTTGAATAAAAAGACTATCATAATTTCTATATTTTGTCCTGGTGCTTAGCATAAATATTTATTTATCCTTCTGTTAGCATGTGTGAAAATTCTAACTTTTTCATATTCTTTCTAATACTTGGTGTGTTCACATTTTTAAGTTATTTTAATCTAGAGAATATTAAAAATATCATAACCCTGTTGCTTCCATTTGTATTCCCTTAGTTGTTACTGTGGATGGACTCTGATCTGACATTTGCTAGAAATTCATATTCTAGTCATTGTGTAGTGTTTTTGAAGTTTTCTGACCATTTTCATTCTCCTTGAGGTTTAATTTCTAAGTAATGTTAAAGAGTCCTTTGTACATTTTAGATATATGAATTGTTTTACTTGTGATGTGTTAGAAATATCATCTATAAGTTTGTGACTTGTTTTTTTGAATCTTATAGTTCAATTTAATATAAAGAATTTCATAATTGCCATATAGTGAAATTAATAAATCAATTATTATTACTGTTTTGGATATACACACATACGCATATGTATCTATATGTAAACACATATATAAAACAGAAATAGGCATATGATATGTATGCTTTTTTCAGTAGACTTCATTATGATCCACTGATCTGTTTATCATTCATCCAACTATACACTGGATAGGTAATCGCCTATCTTAAAAATAAATCTTGAAATAGGATAGAGCAAGTTCTTCAAACATTTCTTACTTTTGATTATCATACTTCAGTTCTATCTATTCCATAATTTTTTATAATTTCACTAAAATGACGAAAAACTAATTATTTTTCCCCCTTGGTGTTTTCCATTCCATATTACATGGAGAACAGCTTTTCACTTTAGTAGGTAAACACTGCCTGCTCACTTTTATGGCTACATGTTATTCTAATGACTAAATTTTGCATAATTATCTTGTAACTTCTGGATAGCTAGCTAGAAGGTTTCAGGTGATCATTGGTTTGGTTATTCCCTTTATTTTCTGACCACTGTGTGGTAAGAATTCTTATATGTACACCTTTCTGTAGATTTCTGATATTTTCCATTTAGTTGTTTTTCAAACTTCAAATACATGCTCACATAAGAGAAAAACTCAGTTCAATTCAAAGGGGGGAAAGAAAAGAATGGAGGGAGGTGAAGGGAGGAGGGAGGGGATGGGTGTGCACTCACTTAATGGACAAAATGTAAGGGCATGTGGCACACCTTCTTAGTTTAGGACACAACTACAACAGGGACTCTTCTGAATAATTGCAAACATTGTATCCTAATTGTACCCTTACATTAATCTGAAATTTAAAAAGAAGAAAATAATACAGGGGCACTCTTAGTAAGAATGTGAGAATGGGTGTTGAAGAGGACAATTAAGAGACTCAACCATAGTTACTGTAAGCCAGATAGTTTGTGGTAAACACAAACCATAGCTCCATTGAGAAAATTGACAACTTACATCAAAACGAAATTATATGGGATAAAAAATAAATAAAAATTCAATCACTTAATCGAACCACATATGAAAAATTCTATATACTACAAATTATTTTATATAATTTTTGCATATAGTAATATGCTGTATATTGTGGTGAGGTGTCCATTTTCTGTTACATTGTCAAATTTGGTGTTATTCTAATGTTAACTATTGTCAATCTAATAAATTAAAATTAATATTATATTTGATTTATCTCTTAAATATTTCTATTGGTTTGCTACTTATAGTTCTTATTCTATGGGTTATATTAATAGAATCATGCCCTGTGTTTGTTTGTATATTTTCTTTCATTTTTTAAGATTATTTTTGCATAAATTATTTATTATATATGTTTTAAATGTTCATTTCTAAAGGTCTTTTTTTATAAAATCTTAACTATAAACAATAAGAATGTTTTCTTTCAAATTTGTTAAAATTTTTACTTTCCTACTGTGAACATGATATTGCAATTCAACATAGTAGTAGTTATACTTTTAGAATTTTTGATTTGTAAAAAGTCACACATATTAACTATTAATAATTAACTTTTTGTCACAAATCTGTAACTTCATTGTCTTAATCTATGGCCTGAGAAATGTTTTTTGTTTTTCATCTTTTTAGCCACGTACTATATCTACTATCCCATTTACACTTGATCATTGCTATTTGATTTGAAATCAATCTAAATCCATTCAATTCAATGTAAGGACTTGAAAATAATTATTATATTTGAACATGCCTATGTAACCTAAAATAAGTTTTGAAATTGTAAAGATAAGTAATTCGTGGGCCCTACCATTAATGAGATTGTTGATGGAATTTCTTTTTGCAAAGAATTTGTTCCTTGGTCTCATAGATTTGAAGTATGAAACCATGGACCACAGAGATCAGTAATAGGATAGGATTTATTAGAGAGAAAGGAATAGAAGGAAGGAAAGGCACCAGAGCCTCTGGCAGAGGGGGAGGGACTCACATTGGAAGTCCCTAGCACATTCAGGTCTTTTTGTCTAGAGTTATATACTATTTTGTAAAAAGAGAGATCTTAAGAATTACATTTGGCCAGAACTTGGGAGAGTGTAATGCTGATTAGAGAATGAATGAGTGTATCAACAACTGAATGTAGTTCTTCCAAGTCCAGGCAAAGGCAACAGGAAGTCCTAGCTCCTGTTATCTCCATATTTCTCAGTAAGCCTACAGACCTATAGATTTGTTTGTTATGAATCTATTGGATAACCCTACCATCACTGTCATGTGCCTTTAATACAACTTCCACTGTTTTGGAGAATATCCTTAGGATTGAACTATCATCCATTCTATTGCAAACAATTCAGTTTCTTTCCAAAGGGATCTGGGGGCTCTCTGTTACATGTCTACTTCTCCCCATGGGTAGGGTGCCCAGATTTTAACATTGGTAAAGCAGGACAAGATAGCCAGGGGGCGGGGTGGGGGCAGGGCCTGACAACAATGCAAACTTTGATAAGCAATTCTCGATAATCACTTCTCAACAATTATTTATTATTATTACAGTTTAACATTATAAAATTAACAAAAATAATATAAAACTCATATTCTGGTGAAATAGCCACAAGTCAGCCAAAAACCATATATTTCCTTCCTATTCTCCTGCCCATTCGTGCATTCTTTCCAAAAATCGGGACTCAGGACAAATTGTTAAAAAGCGGGACGTCTGGTCACCCTACCCATGAGCAAAATCTCTCAAGAATGATTCTGTTTCTGTGTGTGGTCAAGAATGTGCTTTTCTCTGAGTGATACCTGTTATTTAGTAGTTTAAGACTAATTGAATAGGGATTAGTAGCAGCCTCAATTCTGCTTAGCTTGGTCCTTTCAGCATAAAATCCCTGAATCATGAAACAGGACAAGGGCAGTTTCCTTGTATTTTCAGCGAATCTTGCCCCAGGTAGAGCCTGTGTTTCTTGAATAGGTGCCAGATAGAAGAAGGACCCTATACCTACTGGCCACACTTTCCCAGAACTTAACCTTGGCAACAGGTAGCTGGGAACAGGGTGAGAAATGGTGAAATATTGCCCTTCCTAAAATTTTATCCCTCTGACTGAGCAGAGGGAGCCCTTTGTCCTTGACTATACCAATTTAGAGTATAGTTTCCACCTAGCTAAGGAGAGAGGTGAAGGAGCTAAGGAAATTTTGCCCCCAAACATTACTTCTTGGTATAAGGAATATTTCAAATTAAAGGCCATTTACCATTGGAAGCGTTGAATGAGGCCTTTCCTCTATCTACATAAAACCTGAGTAACCTTATTAAGAATCAAAAGGAGCTGCTGACTTCCTTATTACATGCTGATAGACCTGGACCCGAGGTCATCTGAAGCAAGGATACGTGTCTTTTAGGTTAATCTACAAATCAATGTGTCCACCCATCTACACACATCCCCCCAGCCACCACTTGCTGCAGCTATACATTCCACAGTCTTCCACCTTCTTTGCAAAAGGCATCTATAAAGTCGTGTGGATTTTGGACTTGCTAGCCCCCATATTCATGTGAGCTAATCCCTATAAATAAGCCATATACACACATATTTGCTTAGTTGTAGCTAGACAGTATGTATCTTATCATTTCTATTTCTTTCTAGAACCCTGACTGATATAATGGAATTTATTAAGCCATGAAAAAGAATGAAGCAGTGAGACTTGTTACAAAATGATTGAACCTTGAAAATATTATTCTATATGAAAGAAAATAGTCACAGAAGTCCACA
Organism: Otolemur garnettii; assembly: GCF_000181295.1. Taxonomy (NCBI): domain Eukaryota; kingdom Metazoa; phylum Chordata; class Mammalia; order Primates; family Galagidae; genus Otolemur; species Otolemur garnettii. The sequence continues at coordinate 64,567,961 of NW_003852396.1, read as the reverse complement.
CATTGTATGTTTACATTTATAAAGAATACTATATTGGCAAATATATGGAGAAAGAAAGTAGCTTAGAAGTTGCTTAGATATGGAAGCAATAAGGAAATTTAAGGGTGATAGTAAAATGATATGGAATTTCTATTTGAGGGAAGAAAAATGTTCTAAATTTAACTATAGTGATGGTTATACATACCTGTGAACATAATAAAAATTCTAAAAATATGTATCATATATTTACATATAATTTCATATATCGTTTGGCATCTTTTCTCACATTTTGAATATATATAAAATATTCTTAGTTTTTCAAAGTAGGTTTAGTCGTAATTCATAAATAGATTTGGCTCATAGATTATGAGGAGTGACAGTATATTTGGAGATGCAAATATGCCTCACTAAAAGACACTCTGTTATAGTAAGAGTTTAAGCTTGACACTTAAGATCCAAATAATTGGGCAGTGTCTGTGGCTCAAAGGAGTAGGGTGCTGGCCCCATATACCAGATGTGGCAGTTTCAAACCCAGCCCCAGCCAAAAACTGCAAAAAAAAAAAAACTAATTAATTATACACATCATTCTTTATATTTAAAAGTTTGTTTCAATGGTACAATGTAGAACCCTGAAGGACACAGGGGTCATTTTACGAGATCAGATGACAAGTTTTTGATGATCTACTGGCTATATTATTTTTCTCTACATTTTTATCCCAAATTATTTTAAAATAGTTTTATTGAATATAACATATGACCCAGTGTGTGCCAGTGATTTTTGTTGTTGTTGTTGTTGTTGTTGTTTGTTTGTTTGTTTTCTGTAAATTGATCTCACTGAGACCAGGCCCTGGATACCTTACTTGGACACAGTACCCACCAAGACAAAATTACTTAGTCCCTTGGTCTAATGCTTCTAAGAAGTAAAATGAAGGAGTCAGGAAAAATGATCTAAAAAAAAATTATCCTACTAGAACACAAGGACTGTTTACTGAATAGTAGATCATATAGAAAAAGAACAATTTGCCATATTACATTATGTAAAATATTTAAATCATGTTATACTTCTCAAATAGGTACTACATGCTACATACATAAACATCAAATTCTACTTTCTCTCTTAATCTGTTAAATAACTGTAAATATATGTAGGTTGCAATTTTCACCTACTGATTAATATTGTATTTGTACTCTCAGTGAAGTTAACATAGCAATCATTTTTGATACATTAACAATACGGGGAAGGAAGCATATTAGAGAGATTTTTATACTTTTTTTTCCAAATCAAATTGAGTTTTTAGAATAGAGATTTCTATTGATAAAAACAACTCTACCCCACCAGCAATCATCATATTCAGTGTATTTCAGTGGGTATCTTATACTCTTAAGAACATGTCAATTGGGTGACATCCATGGCTCAAAGGAGTAGAGCATCGGCCCCACATACCGGAGGTGGTAAGGTGGTGGGTTCAAACCCAGCCCTAGCCAAAAAAAAACTGTAAAAAAAAAAAATGTCAATTGATATTTTTTCTCACTTTATGAGCGTATTATTTCTAGTATTTAAAAATTGGTTAGTGCTAAAAAGTAAGTGGACTTGGCTCCTACATTGTATATAGGTCTATATGTTTAGACATGCAAATATAGATCAATAAAAAAAACTGTTGTCATCAATGTGAAGACTTGGCATGGTAAAATCTAGTTAATTTGCAATGTTCCATCAATAGACATTTTTCACACATCCTCTTTTGCTGTTTTCTCGAATTATATAATCATGAGTAATAAAATACTTCAATAGCCAGGCGCTGTGGCGGGCGTCTGTAGTCCCAGCTACTTGGGAGGCTGGGGCAGGAGACTCCCTTGAGCCCAGGAGTTGGGAGTTGCTGTGAGCTGTGATGCCACGGCACTCTACCCAGGGGGATAGCTTGAGGCTCTGTCTCAAAAAAAAAAAAAAAAAAAAAAACTTCAATGAAAGTATAATAACTTTGCCAGGAATGTAGAAAAACAGTGGGTAAATAACAAAAGCTTGTTTGAGTTAGTAATGGTTTCTGCAACTTTATAAAGCTGTTAACAACCAGGGGAAGAAAGTAAGTTCTATGCCCATGTTTCTAGATAGATAGGTAGGTAGGTAGGTAGGTAGATAGATACAGAGATCTATATAACTATATAGAGAGTTTATCTATATATAGAGAGAAAACTAGATTATATCTGAGATCATTAGAGTCTTTAAAACTAAATATCAAGAGATGTAAACTTATTTTATTAAAAGTGTAAAAAAGAGGGAGAAAGAAGAAAAAAGAGGGGGAAAAGGTGAAGAATGGCTATACTGACCAACTTTATGAAATTCTGTGAGAAAAAAAGGACGTGATTGTAGAGTTGCTTCCAAAGAATTTTTATGTTCTGAGAAAATAATTTCTGCCTCATGGATCATGGCAAGGGCATAGCTAAATGGTTTGAAATACAAGTTTTCTGGTGAGAAGGAATTGGAGTCACTCCAGGTTTGTCTGCTTAGCTCATTTGAGCCTCTGTCTCATTAATCATAAAATATCTACTGTGCACTTTTATTGAAAAATAACAAATATAAAGTATTTAGAGCAGTTATAAAGAATTAGCATTGTTACATTCAAAGTGTTCAATCAGTGGCTTCTGCCTCAGATATTTGTTGTTCAAAAAATATTTTTTTTAAAGTTGAACCATAGCACCTTTCCCAGCTGTTAATTCTGTGAAATTGGATAAGTCATCCATGAGTTTTCTTAAAGGAATAATATATAAAATCACTTTTTTTTACATTTAAGGTAGTTTATTATCTACTACAGGATATGCAGAGTACATATTTAAGTAATTAACTGTATCATTCTATAGACAGAATTTATAATACTAGTAAGCATTTTTCATGGGAAATGTTTTATTTTGCATTAAATTATATTTTGCTTTATTTCTCCTTAGAATGATATGAGTATGCACCCCCTACAGACATTTTCTCTCCGTTTTGGTTTTGAATCCAAATAAGTTGCTCCAGTTCATTGAATTCTTCCAGAACAGTAGATGTTTATAGTGACTTAATAGGGTAGCCCAAAAGCCTCCCCTAAAGTCACTATACATAGGGAAAATGAAAAATTATAGCTAAACATACTTTTATTTACAAACTATTCTTGATAGAAATATATAAAATATTTACACAATATACTCTATATGTTGGCCACCTCTTTAACATTTTTTTAATGGATAATTTGTTTACATTTAGCTATATTTTCCCTATGTATGTCAGCTTTGGGGTGACTATTGTGTAAATTTGATTACATAATATCACCTTTTCAAAAACAGATCATAGTGTTCAATTTTTTGGAAATAATTACTGGCTGAGTTGAATCAAACTACATCAAGAAATACCTTTATAACATAGTGTTTTCAATTTATTTCCCAGTGTCAGTAAGTTTCTCCTCCAAACAGATTCTGATTAAAGTTTTTTGACCAAGACAGATAGGAAGTGGCAGACAGATAGGAAGTGGTCAGGGTTCTAATCACTGCATTATCACATCACTAAGGAATTAATGCCAATTGAATATTGATTCTAAAGTCAATCATTGGCTTAACATAAGTGTAAGTCTTTAGGGAGCAGAAGCAAAAATCAGCAGTTTTACTTTCTTGTGTTTTACTTCAGAAGTGAAGCAATGGAGTCATTTGCCACTGTGCCCTTGCAATTTACCTAAAACTAATTGCTTTTTTAGATTCAATAGAATTCAAGTAACGGTGATTTATACAAAGTATTGTAGAACTCACATCCTCCTCCTCTTCACCATTACCATCATTGCCATCACCATTTGAATGCCTACCATGTGGTAATAATTTCATACTGGTCTATGTACTTTTTTTTTTTTTTTTTTTGAGACAGAGCCTGGGTAGAGTGCCATGGCATCATCGTTCACAGCAACCTCCAACTCCTGGGCTCAAGCCATTCTCCTGCCTCCGCCTCCCAGTAGCAACTGGGACTACAGGTGCCCGCCACAACACCTGGCTATTTTTTTTTGGTTGCAGCCATCGTTGTTGGTTGGTGGGCCTGGGCAGGATTCGAACTCGCCAGCTCAGGTGTATTTGGCTGGTGCCTTAGCCACTTGAGCCACAGGCACCAAGCCTGGTCTATGTACTTTTTTCCTAAAAACTTTCCATAACAATTCTTCAAAGTAAATGGATAATTTTATACAAAATCTGACTCTTGGAATTGTTATAAAGATTAAGTGGTTAATATATTTAACCTTCTTAGTATAGTGGTGGCGTATATTATCTATTATTTTACTGTAAAAATGATGGATGAGCCTACTGAGGCTAAGAGAACTGCTCTTACGATGAACAGACTATGAAAAAAGATGTTCAAGTATTAATAATGAATAAATGAAAAAAATACAAAACCAACAGAATGAACCATAAACGATGTAGACATGAAAAATTAGGGACTCTGACCACATATGTACTCCATGACTCCACTTTCTTATAAACAGTGACATTCAAGCATTTGATGACAAGGCAAACACAATTAGGTAAGTTAGAAAGTAACAAGTTGCCAAAGAAACATGAATTTGGGACTTTTTCCCCAAAGATTCAAAACTCTATGATTAGTATGCCCTCCTTTTATGAAGAAAATGATAAAAAATAAAAACCCAGCTATATATTTGACTTTCATCCTGTAAGTGTAATGACATAGATGTGACATTTGAGATTACTGAACGTAATATGAAACTGATAGAGTTTGTCTATTGCCCAGTTATTTCCCATGATATGTTCCACAGAAGGAAGAAAAGAGAAAAGAGTATTTTGTAATGAAATATATTTTCCAAGATAAAATAGAACAATTTAAATGTTCCTAGTACAAAAGAAAGATAAATATTTAAGTGATGGATGTACCAATTGCCCCAATTTGATTACACGTGAAGGTATCAAATTATCACATATACTTCAACAGTATGTACGTCTAGTATGTATCAATGAAAATAATTTTAAAATAAAAATATATCTTCCATAACTAAATAATTGAAAAATGCTAGTAAAAATATAGTTTGAAGTTACTTAATTTTGTTGTGTTTTGTTTTATGTCACAGTATTTCCCAAATTTTTTATGAAAATAACATAAACTACAGTGCCTAACAAATGGTTAGCCTCAGTAACTGTTTAATGAAATGAAGGTTGTGTAAAGTTCTTAAAATTAATTGTGATTCTTTAAAAAGTGAATTGACATCGAGACCTTTAAAAAGTAGATTAACAAGAAATTTCTTTTGTACGAGAGTATTCCCCATGATTAGTATGCGTAGGTCATATTGGAAAATGTTGGTTAGATCGGACCCTTTCATTTGAACACAAGATCTAAACGTTATGGTGAGAAAGTGATCTGTTCAAGGTCACTCTTATATTCTAATTTCTCAGGAGGACTTCCACTGAACTAACAAAGAAAACAATGAAAGTGACCCAAGCATCTCTTAATAGATCAATGGAAAAAAATATGTGCTACCTGTATATAATGGAAAACTATCCAGCCATAATAAAGAAAAAAAAAATCCTGTCAATTGCAACATGTGTGACCTGGAACATTATGTTAAGTGAAATAAGTCAGGCCCAGGAAGACAGCTATCACATGATTGCACCTGTGCAGAATCTAAAGAAGTTGATCTCATAGAGGTAATGAATAGAATGGTGGCTACCAGTGGCTGGGGTGTTCGGAGGAAGGGGAGAGGCAAGTTATTGGTTAAAGGATATGTAAATACTGCCAGGAAGATTATTTTTACAAAATATTCAGAAATGGAAAAAATACAGATTAAAAGTAGATAACTATTTGCCTGGGACTGGGGAAGGGAAAGGTAAGAAGATGGTAGATAGAGGTTGGGGAAAAAAATGAAGAATACTAGTATTTACGGAGTTTATTTTTGAGGTAATGGAAATATTCTAAAATTCATTGTGGCAAAGGTTGTACAACTCAGTGAACAAACTAACAATTTCAAGACCACCCTGAGCTACAGTGAGATCCCATTTCTAAAAAATAGCCTGTGTTGTGAAGGGAGTCTGCAGTTCCAGCTACTCAGGAGGCTGAGGCAAGAGGATTGCTGGAGCTGTGATGCCCTGGCACTCTACAGCGCGGTGACAAAGTGAGCCTCTGTCTCACAAAGTGAGGCTCTGTCTCAAATAAAGGAAGGAAGGAACAAACACACACACACCAGTGCATTGTGCACTTTTAATGAGTGAATTATGTGGTGTGTGACCTATATCTTCACAAAGCTGTTTCAAACAAGAAAAACATTTTTAAAAAACCCTTACATTTCACAGTTAAGAAGCCCATGTTTCAAAAAAAATTTTTTCATTGTCTAGTCAGCGCTAATATTGGTATTTGATAAGTAGGACAAAAATCATTCACAACTTTGGTTTTCTTTGACATTGCCTAATTGCTACTAAATAGATTTGTAACTATTTTTTACTATTATGGTGTCCACTTTGACAGAATAAATTGAGTAAATAAGAGACTGAGTAATAAGAGATTAAGTTAAGTAGATAGAGACAGCTACTTCATCATGGCTTACCATTATAATAACTACTGTGATGGACTGCCCATATACTTTATCCATGTATTTGAAATGGGGTATAATAACACTGACTTGACACACTGGGTCATTACTAATAGTAAAACACTTGGTAAATATTAAATTCTGATTTGTAACAGCCTCCAAATTAGTGTATGAATTTAGCAATTGATAAAATGGAAAATCTTAAGACCTGGGAAGGTTTATTGAAGTATGTCATAACAGAAATCTAATTTCACACCGTTTTTTTCTGTTCCCTGAAAGGGCAATTTAGCAAATTCATTTATAAACTACAACACTGATTTTTCTCTAATCAATCATGTTTTGTACATTTTTAGGTGTATTTCCCTCTTCATTGTTAGAGAAAATATTCTAAAACATGAATGGGGAATTATTTATGTTGAATTTACTTCTTCTTAATTCAACAGTTTAACATTGTAATTGGCATCTCTGTCTGGTTGGTGTGTATTTAAAATGCTGTCCCCAGACTTGATTTATGAAGTGTTCTATGGGTTAAATGATGAAGGGAGGGCAGGGACTCCACCGAGGTTTACAATATGCATAAAATCACATAGAATGTATTGAAGTGTTTGCCTACTGAATGAAGTTTTCAGGAAACACATTTCCATTCTTTATGTCATATATACCTATGTTCTTCAAAATTCAATAACCCTAAAAGTTAAAAGAATTAAAGTTGAGTGTAGAATAATATAACATAAAATTCATGTCTTTTTTTGATTGAACATATTTTGTTTTATATCTTAAATCCATGACTAATGAGATTCATATTTGAGAATGCTAATTAATATCTCTAAACAAGTTTCTCAACATGAATTAAAGGGTTAGTTTACTTATAGTGTCTCAAAGAAGCATATAGGAGGCATTTAATTAATGTTAGCACTTCTACAGGAATTCCCTCTTTCATACCAGGATGAATATTCATCCTATACAATACCCTAAAGCAAACATGACTGCATGATGAGCACTGCATACAGAGAATGAAGAGAACTAGGACATGTAGCCCATATTTTATATTCCTTGTCTTTAGTAGATACAAGAATTTGACTTTGATGTCATTCTTTTCCAAAGTCAAGGTCATTTGATGAGAATATTAATTCACTTCATATATGAAATGTTAAGTTTTTCTAAAAAGCATAAGCTCCTTATGAGTTCTTATTCTTTGGATTATTGTTCTACTAAGAATTACAAATAAAATCGTAAATTGATTTTGCAAAGTGGATGCATTAAGCATCAACTATGAGCTTTAATTACAAGTGATACTTTCTTATAGCATTTAGCATAAAGATAGAGGAAGTAATGTTTAACTCCCAACTTTAAGGAAAGATGATAATTATACAGCCAGATGAGTAAAGGGAGTCATTTTCAGGTAAAGAGGATTAATTAGAATAGAAATTAAATAAAAGCAAATAGCTCCAAATAACTCCCATCTGTCTAAGATTAGCAACTGGGTATATGTGTGATGGAGATATTTACTTCTATATGCATATCACAGGTGGCTCAATGTTTGGGGGAAATACATTACAGTTTGATGTATGTTAAGTATGAGATAACTTAGAAGACAAGTCCTACCTAAGTTTGAGACTATGTTTAGGCAAATATGAAGCTTTGGAAGAAAATATAGAACAATTATAGCAGAAGGCAATGGAAGGGTAGAAGAAAGTGAAAAGGAATGGCTAGATATGTAAGTTTAAATCAAGAGGAGGTTGTGATATCACACAAACTGAGAGACTGCATTGTGTTAAGATTTAAAAGTGGGTAATTATATCATGGGTTGTAGAGAGCTCAAATATTATAGTTGAAGATCCCATTGAATGTTCAACGTGGAAGTCACTAACTTTAGACAGCAATTTTGATAGAATGTATGAGGCAGCATCTATGTTGGAGTAGATTTAACAGTGTTAATATTTGCAATAGATATATACACACACACACACACACATAAAAGATCTGATGATTAAGTTTAGAAACTCATCCCAGAAAAAACTGCTACACACCTCATTGCTGAATGCATGTATCACTATGGTCACCTTCACAATACTCCCCTTGGGGAGCTATGCACTGATGTCTAGTTCATGCTTCAAGCAATGTTGGAATTCTGGCTGGAATGGCCATCAGAGCTATCATCAGATTACCCTTGGTATCTTGGATGTCATCAAAATGTCTCCCTTTCAATATTTCCTTTATCTTTGGGTAAAGAAAAAAGCCACTAGGGGCCAGATCAGATGAGTATGGAGGGTTTTCCAATAGCAGTTATTTGTTTACTGGTTAAAAACTCCCTCACAGGCAGTGATGTGGGAGCTGGTGCACTGTTGTGACATAAGAGACATGAGTTGTTGGTGAAAAGTCCTGGTTGGTTTAGTCTAACTTTTTCATGCAGCTTTTTTAGCTTTGTTAGTTGTTTCTCCTCTTGTTAATAATTCATTATGAGTAATTTCTCTGATATGTAGAAAGATCAGCAACATTGTTTTGACTCTTGATTTGGACTGACAGAACTTGTTTTGGCTGTGGAGAATTGGCTGGTTTGCATTGTGTTTCGGGTTCATACACCCATCCTTCATCATTAGTGATAACATGGCCCAAAACCTCAACTTGACTCTCCAAAAGGTCCTGGCATACTTTGCCTCTCCTTTGCTTTTGGTCATCCGTGAGCTCCTTTGAGACCATTGTTGTATGTACCTTTCTTATACCACCATTTCCAGTTAAGGTTTTCCTGTTTCTCTATCAATATTCACATGGTCTGCTATGCTTCCCACAATTCTGTTGTAGTAGTCACCAAATATTTGCAACGTTTTCATCAGTTATACTCATTACTGGCCTCCCTGACCTCTCCTCGTAAGTGATTCTTTCTAACGCTGAAAAAATGTTTAATTCATTTATACACTGCTGTTTTCTTCATGGTGTTATCCCTATAAACTTGAACTAACGTCTCTTATTTCACTTCCACTCTTGCCAAGTTTAACAAGAATTTTGATAGTGGTTCATTGCTCTAATTCAAGCTCTAACATCTAGCAACAGCACACAACAGCAATAATAAGTGCAATGTAGCATGCCATCCGGAACATACCTGTGAGACACTGATATACCAAGCTTATGAAACCTTACCAGTTGCTTATATGATACCACCAGTGTTAGCTAATGAAATTTGTGAACTTAATTGTACGATCCCTTACAATATTTGAATGATCCCAATGCAACTTTATTTTGAATATGAGTGAGGCATACCTTTTCAGTCTCAATATAAGTAGCAAAATAATGGCGAGGGACATGGTTAAGTTGATGAGGGATAAATTAGCAGCAGCCCTTAAGATATAAGAATATGTAAAGAGCTGCTTATAGAAGAACATAGGTGACCCATGAATGTCTACAATATCCATATGCCTTCTGCATGGGCAAATATTGACATGGAATTAACTTCTAATTCATTTAAATGAAACTAAGATAGGGTCTCAGCTTTTTCAGGGCATAATCTAGAAAACACTGTATTCATCAACAAAAAATTGATCATACTTAGATTATATGATGTATTTCAGAAAGTAACCTTTTTTCCAATGTATTTCAGGAAAATATGAGATCTAGAAAAAGATGGGAGAAAAACTGATATAGGAAGAATTTATAGGAAGGAATCAATGGAGAATAAAATAAAATAAAAATATTATTTAAAATGTCTTACCTAAGTCAAACTGATACATAATTAGTATTTTAACTAGTAGAAGAGAAATTTAGAATAAAATATCATCAAACCTTTGGGGCTAATGGAGGAACAAACCTCTCCTTTTTGAGGCTGACAAAAAATCACAAGAGCTGAGACAGAAGATAGCGTCTATATCAGGCAAAAAAAAATGATAATTCCAAGTTTATCTTATTTAGAAGTTACTGTAAAGTAAAATACTTGTGAAAAGAAACAAAAATTAAAGGGAAATTTGAAGACATCTTTCTCAGTCTAATTAAAAGTCTGATTCTGGTGATTTAAAAGTTCCCTCAATACTAAGTCAAGATAATTGAAAAACATATTATCTCTTATCTGTGCATTACTCTTTGATAATTTATGCTTTTGTTACAATTTCAAGATCTCAGTGGACAACAACATAACTTTTCCTCCAATATTCCATTGTTCACAAATCAGCTTCCCTAACTTCTCTGGTCTATAGGTTCATTTTAGCTCCCTGGCTATTCATACACATATTCAGAAATAGGTAGTGAACACCAAAAATATGGGAGCAAGAAGCCAAACCAAATCTTAGTAAAGCTGCAAGCTTGGACTCAGCTGTCTCATCCATGTATCCTTCTGTCTTTCACTGATGATGAAAATTAATCACATGACCTCACTCAATATCAGTTGATAATAGGATTAACCCTTTCAGGGTCAAGAAAAGAGAATGAATATTTGTAAAAAAATTATATAGTGTACCACCTATATACAACCTGATGATATGTTGGAATTTTAAATATATAGAAAAAATAGATATACATATGTATGATATAGAAAGAATATCAAAAGAATAACATGGAATTCATACAAAATAAGTTTACGTAAACAATGGACTACATGACCATGTTCAGACTTTATTTGCACAGCAATTGGATCAGAAGGAAATGGAGCTGCATAAACAGAGTTCTGGAAAAATAATAATTCTATATCTGTGTATTATTTATGAGAATAGACACTCTAAGAGGAGAAAGAATTCAGTTGAATTACTTCTTAAATAATTTCATGTTAAAAGGAAATTGCGAAGAGGAGAGAGAGTGAGGAGGGAGCGGGGTGGGGTCTCAGTGTGTGACACATCTTGTGCCCTCAATGAATCCCCAGTGAAAAAAAAGAAAAGAAAATTGTGAAGATATATGTCACAGAACATTAAGAGGTAAACTAAAATCATTCTTGTAAACTGACATAAAGTGATTATTATTAAGCTTTGAAAAAATAATGTGGAAATTTAAATTAGCAGTATTGAAAACGTGAGTACAAAACAGGATGTTAGTGAAAATATTATAAAAAGTAAAATTTCTATTTTGAATAAAGAATATAATGGCAGATTCTGGGAAGATGGCCGACTGGTAGCAACCCTGGTCAGAGGCTCCTGAACAAAGGAAGAAAA